>NC_087205.1:88252324-88259824 GCF_015104395.2 Macrobrachium nipponense
AATTTTTTATGTTTTCTTGCAAAACTTTGAATGCGGTGAAATAAAAATAGATTCATACTTGCAGATGTTTTCATGCAAAACTGAGAGTGTTGATATAAAAATAGAATTATAATGCAATTATATATTTTCGTGCAAAACTTTGACTAGGATAAAAACAATCGCATACACACGCACAATGTTCAACGACATACTGCATTGACAATTTTTTCCCATTTGTATGTGGATTCCTTAGGACGATCCCAATCAACTTCCGTCAAGTTTAGTCCTCATAGATCTAATCGAAATGAGCAACTCTATGGTCACGACTAATCGCGTTTCACTGGTTGACTCTCGAGTCAGGTTGACGACGTTTGGGGAAAAATATGGCAAAGAATCGAAGAGACGGTCGTCTTGAAGACGGTACGCGGTTTTACGTGACATTTCTGTGTTTATTCTTGGTAATTGGGGCCTTGCTCGCCCATTAGTATTCTCTCTCTCTCTCTCTCTCTCTCTCTCTCTCTCTCTCTCTCTCTCTCTCTCTCTCATATATATATATATATATATATATATATATATATATATATGTATGTATAATATATTATATATATATATATATATATATATATATATATATATATATATATATAATATAGTATAAAGACAAATGCCACGAAGGAAAGAGAAACAATGAAGTGGTGCTAGGCCTCTCGACTTGCTGTCCTTTTCTTGGCAGACTGCTAAGTAAAGGATAGTAAGTCGAAAGGCCTACTACCACCACTCCATTGTTTTATCTTTCCTTCTTGGTATTTGGTCTTTATTTATATGATATATTCATCACGTTCCATATTTTCGTGATAGTTATACACACACACACACACACATATATATATATATATCTATATATATATATATATATATTTATATATATATATATATATATATATATATAGATATATATATATATATATGTGTGTGTGTGTGTGTGTGTGTGTGTAAGAGAGAGAGAGAGAGAGAGACTTTACCTTACCTTACAGACCTTACAGTTCGTTCGGGTTGCCCCAGGTCCCTCAGTGTGAGGCACCTCTAATGTCTACCAGAGAGTTGCTAGTACATCTTCCGGTATATTTTGCATCTTCTAATCTTGGATGGTCTGGGATGCAGTTTAGATATTTGTCGAGCTTATTCTTAAACACATCTACGCTCACTCCTGATATATTCCTCAGATGAGCTGGCAACGCATTGAATAGACGCTGCATTATCGATGCTGGTGCGTAGTGGATTAATGTCCTGTGTGCTTTCCTTATTTTTCCTGGTATTGTTTTGGGCACTATTAATCTACCTCTGCTTGCTCTTTCTGATATTTTTAGTTCCATGATATTTTCTGTTATTCCTTCTATCTGTTTCCATGCCTGAATTATCATGTAGCGTTCTCTTCTCCTTTCTAGACTATATAATTTTAAGGATTGTAGTCTTTCCCAGTAGTCAAGGTCCTTAACTTCTTCTATTCTAGCTGTAAAGGACCTTTGTACACTCTCTATTTGTGCAATATCCTTTTGATAGTGTGGGTACCATATCATATTGCAATATTCAAGTGGACTACGAACATATGTTTTATAAAGCATAATCATGTGTTCAGCTTTTCTTGTTTTGAAGTGCCGTAACAACATTCCCATTTTTGCTTTACATTTTGCCAAAAGAGTTGCTATTTGATCATTGCATAACATGTTCCTATTCATCATCACACCAAGGTCTTTAACTGCTTCCTTATTTGTGATTGTCTCATTATTAGGTCCCCTATATGCATATAGCTTTCCTTCACTGTCTCCATAATTTATTGATTCAAATTTATCAGAGTTAAATACCATCCTATTTTCCTCTGCCCAATCATATACTTTGTTAAGGTCTCTTTGTAGAGCGTTCCTATCTTCATCACAAGTAATTTCTCTACTTATTCTTGTGTCATCAGCGAAACTACTCACTACCGAATCCTTAACATAACTGTCTATGTCTTCAATCATAATAACAAACAGTATTGCAGCTAACACCGTACCTTGCGGCACACCGGATATTACCTTGGTTTCATCCGATTTCTCATCGTTTGCAATAACTATCTGTTTTCTGTTGTGTAAAAATTCTTTTAACCATCTTCCTACTTTATCTACGATATTGTGTTTTCTAATTTTCTTTGCTAATATATTATGGTCTACTTTGTCAAAAGCTTTTGCAAAGTCTAGATAAACCACATCTGTTTCATTTCCGCTTTTCATATTTTTGAATATGTTCTCACGGTGGACTAACAGTTGGGTTTGTGTACTTTTTCCGGGTACGAAACCGTGTTGTCCTATATTAAACAAATTATTTTTTATTAAATGTTTCATAATATTTTTCTTCATTACCCTTTCATACACTTTCATAATATGTGATGTTAGACTCACAGGCCTATAATTACTTGCCTCTAGTCTTGATCCACTTTTGAAAGTAGGGGTGATATATGCTAATTTGTGCTCATCATAAATCTTGCCTGTATCTACACTTTGTCTTAATAATATTGCAAGTGGCTTTGCGATAGAATGAACTACTTTCTTTAACAAAATAGCAGGGATTCCATCAGGCCCTGCAGCAGCTCCATTTTTAATTTCATTAATTGCCTGCACATTATCAGCTTCATTAATTTCTATGTCAGCTAAATATTCACTATTTTCGTCCCTTACTTCTATATCATTATCTTCATTTTCTATTCTAGGGGTGAATTCTCTCTTATATCGTTCTGCCAGTATGTTGCAAATTTCCTTTTTTTCATTCGTTAATCTCCCTTCAATTCTCAGAGGGCCTATTTCTATTCTTCTTTTATTCATCTTCTTCGCATATGAGTATAATAGTTTGGGGTTTTGCTTGATATTTAATAGGGTTTTTCTTCCAAGTCCCGTTTTTCATTTTCTTTTGATTGTATAATCTTTTGTTCTGCATTTTCTATCTTACTTTTTAGTTCTATAACTTTCCATGCATTTTTTTCTTTTGCAAGACCTTTTTTCCACTTTCTGATTTTCTGGAACAAGATCCTTCTGTCTCTTGGTATGCATGAATGATGTTTACTTTTCTTCTTCGGTATATATTTATCCACTATTTACAGACCTTACATCTTGTTTGGGTTGCCCCAGGTCCCTCAGTGAGAGAGAGAGAGAGAGAGAGAGAGAGAGAGAGAGAGAGAGAGAGAGAGAGAGAGATTACTAATGGGCGAGCAAGACCCCAATACATGCATACATACATACATACATATATATTATATATATTGCCTTAGTCTATGGATTTTTAAATTCCATTTTGTTTATTGCGAGATGCTATTTCCCGTTGCAAAGCTAATTGAAATTTTCCATGAACGAAGTAGATGTAAACCTGGTGTTGGTGGAGTCTTTCTCGTCAAGTGAATTTGCAGTAAGTGGTGGTGTGCTACAAGGGAGTGTTATTCCACCCTTGCTGTTTGTCCTTTCTTAGATATGTCGAAAAGAGTGTTTAGAGATGGAAGACGTTTACGCTGGAGTAACTATAAAAAATAAACAATTAGGAAAATTAGATACACTAATCTCACGTCTTTTGCACATGTGTATTTAATTTCCTTTGCCTCTAAATACACATGTAAATGTTTTTGTCGAACATCTCATTAAGAAAATGGAATGTGAATATAACGCTTTGTTGAATGTTGGTACTATATTTTACATAAATTCGGCTCAACGAAAAATAGCATTAATTATAGTTTTCCATTTTGCACAATTGGTGATTAATCTGTGTAAAGGGAACTTAAAAATTTGTTAGTTATTTGCCATATGAAGACATTGAAATGCTTGCAATGAAAAGTTGGGAACACATCAACACAACCTAAAATATATTATAAGTAACTTAATCATTTCTTGTACTTTTCCCCGTAGTAGGGTAATACTGCCAGTGCACTTCATGCGGTGCACTGTAGGTATTACTTAAGATTCTTTGCAGCGTCCTTCGGCCCCTACCTGCAACCCCTTTCATTCCTTTTCCTGTACCTTCGTTCACATTCTCTTTCTGCCATATTTCTTTATAATTGTTTCAAAGTGCAACTGTGAGGTTTTTCCTCCTGTTACACCTTTCAGACCCTTTTACACTCAATTTCCATTTCAGCGCTGAATGACCTCTTAGGTCCCAGCGCTTGGCCTGCGGCCAGAATCGTATGTTTTGTTCCATTCTACCGTTTTATGTTTTAGTTATTTATACATTTATTTATTTATTTATTGTTGCTGTTGTAATTAAGGCTCCAAGAACTAACCGATTTTTTTGTCAGACCTATAAAAAGATCTCTGGGATGGAATTTAATAATCATATACGTAAAATTCATACTTTCAATATTAAGAGGTCTTAGGTCGCGTGACATAGCGGGCATGTTGAATTTTGCTTGAAAACATAGAGATGTGTTGTCCTGAACGGCTAATCGAAAAATCAACATATTTAGCATGTATCATTTACCCGGTTTTGGCAAATGAAAGTTGTTAATTTGCATGCAGATTAAGCCGTGGAGACCGTAATAATCTGGTCATAAATCGAATTTTATGAAAGTTCATAAAACTTTGACCCTATTAGTCCAATTTAATTTATATTCCGGATTTAGGCCGGTAGTAGTTGAGGTAAAACGGGTCATGTAGGAAAATCAACTTATTTATATACGTCACGTGATTCTATATATATATATATATATATATATATATATATATATATATATATATATATATATAAAGAGAGAGAGAGAGAGAGAGAGAGAGAGAGAGAGAGCGAGAGAGAGAGAGAGAGAGAGAGAGAGAAGAAAGGTTAATCGCCCTGGTCTGTCACTCGGGAAACCGTTATCCGTTCGTAATGTGGGTCGGTGATAAATATATATATATATATATATATATATAGTATATATATATATATATATATATATATATATATGTTGGGGTTTTGAAGGATGCTAACAAGTGGTATTATTGATATCACGCGTGTGGGATGACGTCACTGTCAAGTGTTATGGCAGCCATATTGGAGAATACTTGCAACCCAAACACCACTTTTCAGCAACTGAGTGCAATTGTTTTCTTTACATCAAGTGTATATAATATTTTTCACTCATCATGTTTATATAAAGCGAGAAAATAGTTCTTAATTTGTTTTCAGGTCATATGCAAATTAGGACTTGCAGGGCATGATCAAACTGGTGTATGCATTGAAACTCCCCGTCAGGGGGTAGTGGCGTCAGTGGAACTCTCGCGGTGCAATGTAGGAACTGCATAATGTTCATTGAAGCGTCCTTTCGGCCCCTAGCTGCAACCCCCATTCATTCCTTTTACTGCACCTCCGTTCATATTCACGTTCTTCCAGCGATTAGGCTTTAGCCTTGAATATTATTTAAACTCGATTTTGTGCATTGAGACCGGTGTCGGTGTTTTTACACATTGTTTCTTTTTTGTTGTGATCATTATGTTCTTGATGAAGACGATGAAGGAATCTCTCATGATTAAAGAACTCTATAGTAGATTCACATCACCTGTGCATCCGATGTCTAGGCCAGTCCCTTACGACGCTCCTGATTGGCTGTTGATAAGCCAATCACAGTGCTGGAAATTCTCAGTCTCTCGAGGGAGTTCGCATAGGCAGGATGTATGTTCCACCTCTCCTAAGGGATACGTCTTTCAGGAGAGGTGGAACATGCATCTTGCCTATGAGAACTCTCGAGAGAGACTGAGAGTTTCCAACCCTGTGATTGGCTTATCAACATTCAATCAGGAGCGTCGTAAGGGACTGGCCTAGACATCAAATGCACGGTTGACGTGAATCTACTATAGTAGCATTCAGGAAATGCTTCCACCAGCCCCTACTCGGCATCTGCTCAGGAAAACTGCCCCGTCACTCCGATGACCATATAGCCTCGGGGTGCGTCATGTCCAGGTGTAAGGGTATGACTGTACAGGTGAACTTTGGTACAGCATTCGTTGTCCACTGTTGTGAAGAGCACAATGTTTCTGTCAGGGTTATTGATTTTATTTGTTATTTTTGTTCCTTTGAGTGATTGGTATTGGACATCCCCTTGTGATGTTTCTTGATAGCTTGGTGGTGACGATTAGCTAGATTTTTTAGTGAAATCTTTGGTTTGACAATTATACAGTGATTTCACCTGACGTTTGTAGAACACACACACACATATATATGGGCGTGTTCATAATTTTGCGTGTAGTGCTTGAAAGGGGTTCGGAGAAAAAAACACAATTGCTTGCAATTTTGCAAATTGCTGAATATTTTTGCTGTTTGTATTCAAGAGCTTAAGAGTGTCATTACTCGTATTATCTAGAGCATCTCTCTCTCTCTCTCTCTCTCTCTCTCTCTCTCTCTCTCTCTCTCTCTCTCGTTAAAGTAAATTTATTTATGTTAATTGTATTGCGTCAATGTTGAGCTATGACGTTAACCATTACTTAGTTTATTTACAGATTAATTTTTTTTTTCAGTTACTGACATTTTCTGATTTTGTTCAGTTACAAAGAAATTTTTTTCTTAAGGAAGCACATCGAAGAAAGTCGCAACATCATACGTCTTGTATCATCTTTTCTGACTTCTCATCAGCATTTTCAGATGAGTGAAATAGAAATTTTCCGCAGTTCAAGGTTTTGATATTTGAATGCGTTGCAAATTGACAGGTGGCCGGAGAAAAACTAAAGTATGGCTGTCGGGTCGTTTCGAACTCGGAGATGATGAAGGGGTTCTTTGGCCAGACCGTCTGAAGTTGTGGTATGAAAATGAGTCATTGCCGACTCTCATGCTGTGGAAATGAGCAGCATCCTTAAAGAAATAGCTGGATTTCCATGGTGTCTTGACCTTGTCTTCTTCCAGGTAATTTCCGTTCAATGGAAAGTCTTCTAACTCTCGCCTTCCATAAGATAAGGTGTTTTATTTTTGCTTCTGAAGGACATATTTGTTATGTAGTACATAGGTGCGCATAAGTTTCCAATGAGGCGTGAGTTGCTTTGCAACACAAGTTCTTGGCGTATGTACATACCTGACTACCACCTCAGAGTTCCAACTGATGACATTTTTTTTTTCTAGTCCTTAGGCCTTGTTCCTGTATAATGTCCCGCAAGGTAGCGTTTTGGGATCTTTATCATTTTCATTCATGCCGTATGCATGATTGCTGAATCTAAAAGGCTATGATATATTATGCAAATTAGTAGAAATGAATAAGCAGTTGATGCAGTTACTCTGTCTCCTCTAATTTGAAATAATATAGCAAGTCCTAACCAGACATAAGTGACGTGTTAGTGACTAACATTAACTGATATTGCCTTCGTTTCAAACCTTAAATACAAATGTAAATTCACAGCTACTAGGCACAGGCTAGTTCCTCGTTGGACGAGTGGTTTACGTCCTCGCCTACCGATTCGGTAATCGCGAGTTCGATTTCCCGCACTGCCAACAAGGAATCAGAGGAATTTATTTCTGGTGATTAGAAATTCATTTCTCGCTATAATGTGG
>NC_087205.1:88264824-88267324 GCF_015104395.2 Macrobrachium nipponense
AATGTTGCTCTCTTACCTGCCTGACAACCTGCTCAATTTTATAAGTTAAATACTGTTGCTCTCGTACCTGTCTGACAATCTGCTGAATTTTATAAGGTAAATACTGTTGCTGTCTGACAGTCTCCTCCATTTTATGAGGTAAATACTGTTGCTCTCACACCTATCTTGTCTCTGCTGGCAGGGAAGAGTCCAGAGGTCCGTATCAGGATTCTTGTTTCTTTGACCAACTTAACATTCCTGAGGCACATTTTTCCAGGACAAGGGCTATGTTGACAGAAAGCAAGGCCACCGTACATGCACAAAGCCGGCTTAATCCAAACCAACCATCCATATGATTGTGGTATATTTAATGACACCCTTTACACATGCCGTCTAATTCCTGGAGTTCTGCTTTAGAAGGCAGCCATCTTAAGGGAAACGACTTTGGGATAAGAACCCTCTGCCTACCATAAGGAGAGAACAAAAATGTTACTTCGGAAAAAAAAAAAAAATTATATGTAAAGCGGCTGTGTCCTGTATAATATTTTGATTCCTTACATCAATTGCAATCTATCTCTCACAGTGTGTAGAAGATTAAAATCAAGCTACTGTTTGTGTGTGTTTTTTTTTAAGTAGCTCAAGGTCTTACAAAAATGTGCTGGTGAAATGTTATATTCTTACATTAAAGGAAACAGGTATAGAAAATCCCAAGGCTACCCTTGGAATAATAAAATAATAATTACACATTTGACGAATGTCTCTGCTTAGCGATGACAGAGCTGCTTAGAGAGATCATTCCGACGATGTCGGTGATTGTTAATAATAGATATAAGTAGAATCTAGCTTGATACGGCAGCTGAATGTAAGGGTGCTCTGTTAAGAGGATTACCGGAGGGCGAAAAGTCCCTCTGGGTAATCTTGATACTGCAGGGGGCAACATCTCTCTCTCTCTCTCTCGCCGCCTCCTTTCTCCATCTCCCTCATTCTCATCTCTCTCTCCTCTCCTCCTCTCTCTCTCTCTGTTTTTCGCAATGGATGTAAAACTATGTATAGCAAAATCTAGATATTTTTATCTTCAAGTCTCTCTCTCTCTCTCTCTCTCTCTCTCTCTCTCTCTCTCTCTCTCACACACACACACACACACACACACACACACACACACAGAGTTCCTCGCAATGGCTGTAAAACTATCTATAGCAAAATCTAGATATTTTTATCTTCAAGAGTCTTCAATCTTTAAATTCCCTTTACTCAGATGTGGGAGAATTTGTATTGAATAAATGGTGGACCATTTCGAGTCAGTTTTCCTCAACTGTTATCCCAATTAAGTGATGGATGTTTCGTGGCGAAAGAGGAAAGGCAAGTAGCATTATTTCTGATATTTGTCAGACGGGAAGTTTGGCAACCTGAACTCCAAAATGAAATTTTATACGTGTGTGGAAAGAATTTGCATGATTAAGTTTATGTACGGCTCGAAAAGTTTATTAATGCATTTCGGTATACACATGTGTGCATGACAGAGTGCTATGTTTTGAATGTATATGTGTTAGTTCATGAACCTTACTGTCTGGAAAGGGTACGCGTGGATGTATGAATATATACCCACAAGCTCGTAAGCAAAAAACAACAATATACGTGTATTCATGCATATACATATATGTGTGTATGTTTATGTATTTACACATCATACATCTCTCTCTCTCTCTCCTCTCTCTCTCTATATATATATATATATATATATATATATATATTATAATATATATATATATATGAATGTCTTTTTACCTGTAATACGACAGTATATGAAGATAAAAGGCCCATAAAGCGGCTATTTGAACGTTGCAACGTTCAAATAGTGTTTTTTGGGCTTTATCTCCATATTATATATAATATATATATATATATATGTATATATATATATATATACTATATATATCATATATGGTGTGTGTGTGTGTGTGCATATTATGTGTGTGTATGAACCGACGGATTAGCTGATAAGATTACTTCTCGTGCACATAAAGGCACAGCATTCCATTTGGTAGAAGGCTTAGAAACAATTGATCCATTACCGATATCATGTTTAATTGTGGCGACGACCTCGGCCATCTTTTTTGTCCCCAGTGGTTTTCAATATTTGCTTATTGGAATAAGTCCCGGTAACAAGCAGCCTTGTAAGAGACACTTTTCAAGGAGAAAGTAAAGATCTTTTTCTTCTTCTTTCCTTCTGGAAGGAAGGATATAGCTAGGAGGCTCCTTTGAATCTTGTGCCAATTGTCCTATCTGAAGAGTTGCCCACAATGATCGACTGATCCGACATTGGAGAAAGAGCGGAACGAGGAAGAAGGAAAGGGAAAAAGAGAGAGAGAGAGAGATAGAGAGAGCGAGCATTAAGGACTGAGTTTTCTTTAATAATGGCTTGCGGACACAAAAGATCTCCTCCCACTTATTCATCTTTTTTTTTTTTACTGGATTTGCGGCGTCTTAAAGTATACATCGAGGATGTCCGCTTTTTTATTGT
>NC_087205.1:88269824-88272324 GCF_015104395.2 Macrobrachium nipponense
TATATATATATATATATATATATATATATGAAGAGAGAGAGAAAGAGAATGTGTGTGTCTTTTGAATTCGCGTAGGCCTATAGGCTTTGCATCGGTTGTCTCCTCCCTTTATTGATTATGTAATGTGATTATGAATATGAAGAGTTCTGTCGCATCTGCTGCTGCCCAATGCTGCCTTTCCACCTCCATCAATAGGCAGATTTCTTCATCTTTTTTATTACATCTTTTTTATCACATCTTTTTTATCGTGTAATCCGATAAATTACCTGTAATCACTTATTAACGTTGTTTTTATATAATATTTATGAATGAAAGAGTTTAAATCCAGTAATAGACTAAGGTTTGTTTATTTAAGTCCATGTCTAAGCAACAGATGATGATATATGGGCGTTACTTGTTTGCTGTTTCAAAAATTACTCGATATGAAACCAAAGTAACAAATTTCTGACTTTTTTTTATACTAAGCAACGCACTCAAACCAACAATTTTAAATATTCATATAATTTCAATTTTTTTATTTGAATTATACATTAATAATAATGATGGAAATTATGTCATTCGTTTGGGAAGGATTCTTCATGGTTTCAATGTTGGGACTGTATTATATTTCAACATATATAATACCGATACATCGGACTCTTATCTGGGTAGTAAGAAGTGTCAAAATCAGCCTTTGATATTTTTCGGCGAGCGCAATGTTTTGAAACGAAAGCTAAATGTATTTATCTATTTATATCTATGCACTTTAACAGGTAGCAGAAGTCGGAAAAGAGCGGCAAAATACATAGGCAGTCCTTTTTTGTGTATTGCATGCGCTTACCTCGTAGATCGGTAGATTGGTAAATAGATAAAGAAAATAATGTTGAGAGGGAGAGCAAGGGAGAATATTGTGAAAATTGCGCCCTCTCTCTCTCTCTCTCTCTCTCTCTCTCTCTCTCTCTCTCTCTCATACACACACCCACATCAGTAATGTAAGTCTTAAAATGCAAATTCTCATGTTAAAGAATTCTGACGTTAAAATTTTTAATATAAGATCGTGGAAAGTAGTTCTAAAGAGAACAATTTAGTGTTCTGTTATTACAGAATATTTTTTTTAAACGCGAAATACTGCTAAACGTAAAAGCAGTTTTTTAAAGAATAACCAAAAGGCGCCGACCTTTAGAGAGGAAGTAGTGTCACTTTTCTCCAAATTTTTAAGATGACTTCAAGTCCTCGATAGCTTATAAAGTACTCTTCGTATGTAACGTGAATTAAGCCAACCATTATCATTCGCACTCAAGGGGTTCGTCATCCTTCCGAAACCCCCGTAGGGGGTTAGTGCCGCCTCATTCGCTGTAATGTAGGCATTACTTGAGGTTCTTTGCAGCGTCCCTTCGGCTCCTAGCTGCAACTACTTTTATTCCTTTTACTGTACCTCCTTTCATATTCTTTCTTCAATCTTACTGTCCGCCCTCTCCTAACAATTGTTTCATAGTACAACTGCGAGATTTTCCTCTTGTTATACCTTTGTAACCTTTTACTGTCGATTTCCGTTTCGGCGCTGAATGGCCTTAGGTGCCCCAGTGCTTGGCATAATGCCAAAAATCTATATAAATCAAATCAAATCAAAACCCTTCCGAGACATCTTTGCAGAACTCGTCATAGGGTGGTCTGGCCATGTTGATTTCAGCACGGAATACCTTCGTATACTTCATCAATTCGTTGATGAACTATTGGTACATTCAAGCCGACCTCCTCCGCCTTCTCTCTCTTTTGTGTGTGCATGACTGTAATTTAGTTCATTCATATTAATGAAGTGATCAAATGGTTACTTTATTGCTTTCTTTAACGGGTGACTTAAACAGTTAAGTTCTGTAAAACATATCGGGTATTTAGTATTATTTAGAATATTATTAAGGCGACTTTCCTTTTTCGTAAAAAAAAAAAAAAAAAAAAAAAAAAAAAAAAAAAAAAAAAAAAAAAAAACTACCAAAGCCATCTTCTGTCAGTCCGAGCAAGCCACTCGCCCCCCCCCCCCCCCCCCCCCCACCTCATCCAGGAAATTTGATTAGTAAGGGTGGACTGTGTTTATAGATATCTTCATAAGTTATAAGTGGGAAGGGGGTAGTGACTGTCATGCATGAAGTATTGGACTAGGGAAGGGGTGTTCGAAACATTTTAAATTGCACAGCTCGTAGGTGGTTGGTTCATTTGGAAATTAACTTTCAAGGCCATATTTGCATGCTGGATAGAGAGAGAGAGAGAGAGAGAGAGAGAGGGAGAGAGAGAGAGAGAGAGAGAGAGAGAGAGAGAGAGAGAGCAAAGTGTGTGTCTGTGTAGTTTTTTTTTTATCTAGATTAAATTGGTAATCCTATTTACACTCTCGGGATTAGCCTTTTCCCAGACGTTTGAAATAGTTCTTGTGTTAAAAAAGCTATTGAGATTTCTACTTTATTAAATAAACGTTTAATCATTCCTCAGACTCTGACTAACGTTATCTCCTCTTGTGAAAGTTGACCAA
>NC_087205.1:88277324-88297324 GCF_015104395.2 Macrobrachium nipponense
TTTTTTTTTTTTTTTTTTGCTCTATCACGGTCCTCCAATTCGACTGGGTGGTATTTATAGTGTGGGGATCCGGGTCGCACCCTGCCTCCTTAAAAGTCCATCACTTTTCTTACTATGTGCGCCGTTTCTAGGATCACACTCTTCTGCATGAGTCCTGGAGCTACTTCAGCGTCTAGTTTTTCTAGATTCCTTTTCAGGATCTTGGGATCGTGCCTAGTGCTCCTATGATTATGGGTACGATTTCCACTGGCATATGCCATATCCTTCTTATTTCTATTTTCAAATCTTGATACTTATCCATTTTTTTTTCCCTCTCTCTCTTCAACTCTGGTGTCCCATGGTATTGCGACATCAATGAGTGATACTTTCTTCTTGACTTTGTCAATCAACGTCACGTCTGGTCTGTTTGCACGTATCACCCTATCCGTTCTGATACCATAGTCCCAGAGGACTATGGTATCAGATGTTTCTTGCACAGGCTCCAGTGGAGGGCTTTTGCCAACTGAATCATGCCTCTTTTTGTACTGGTTCTGTGCAAGTGCCGGGCATTCGCTTGCTATGTGGTTTATGGTTTCATTTTTCGTATTGCACTTCCTACATATGGGAGAGATGTTATTTCCGTCTATCGTTCTTTGAACATATCTGGTTCTTAGGGCCTGATCTTGTGCCGTTATCATTCCTTCAGTTTCCTTCTTTAGCTCTCCCCTCTGTAGCCATTGCCATGTGTCATCGCTGGCTAGTTCTTTAGTCTGTCTCATGTATTGTCCGTGCATTGGTTTGTTGTGCCAGTTCCTCTGTTTCTGGTCTGTGTTTATTCTTCTTTCTCTGTATATTTTTTCTGGGTCTTCGTTTACTTTATTAGTCCTTCTTCATGCACTCTATAGCCGACTCGTCTTCACTGGTTTTCAGATATTGCCTCAGTGTTCTGTTCTCGATGTTATTATTATTATTATTATTATTATTATTATTACTATTATTATTATCATTATCATTATTATTATTATCATTCCTCCATATTTTATTCAGTTATTCTATCTTCGATAAACGTGTGTGTGCTCTCGCCGTTCTCCTTTGTATGGAACCGACCCGTTTTTGTACCAACAAACCTTGTTATTGCATTTATTTATTTATTTACTTTTAGTTCGAGTTGTAGAATAAACCGCCAGCCAGTAATTCACGCTATCGTATATATGTGTGTGTTTGTATTATCTCTCTCTCTCTCGCTCTCTCTCTCTCTCTCTCTCTCTCTCTCTAGTATATATATATATATTATATATTATATATATATATATATATATATATATATATATATATATATATCTATATTGAGAGAGAGAGAGAGAGAGAGAGAGAGAGAGAGGTTGTCAATACGTTACAAAGGAACACGATAAAAGTTCCTTTCCTTTTGTCGAGGCTAAACCGACACAGTTTTGTGAACTGATGAAAGATTAATAAGTAGACGCGAAAACTGTATACAAAGCGGGAGAGGCGCCTTGTATCGGTAACGAATGAAAGGAAAAGGAAAATTTCTCAAGTTTTCCTGCTTTGAAAAGAAGCTCTTTATATATGTATAATCCGTCATCTTTTCGCCCGTCCGAGGATCCACTGTTTTATGAGACGAGATTAAAAAGTTTGTTGTTTTATTTGGTCTTTGGACGTCAAACGGCGATATTGAAAGAGTATATGAGAATGTGTTAGGCTTACCAAGTCCCATACCAGCCTATGAATAAGGAGGAAGAGAACCCGTTTTTCTCTCTCTCTCTCTCTCTCTCTCTCTCTCTCTCTCTCTCTCTATTGAACGCAGATGGTATCAAAATTTCACTCATATCTTTGGATGAAGAATTGCCAAAGAATGTCAATGAAGATATATAATGTAGGTACGTATGTATGTATAGCAGATGTGGATGTAATCTATATATATATATATATATATTATAATATATATCATATACATATGTATGTATGTATAATATATAATATAAACATTTATAAATATATATATATTTATATATATCTGTAGTTATTATATAATATATAAACAATTAAATATTATTATTTTATATAATATATATAATATATATATATTGTGTGTGTATATATATATATATAAAAATATTTTATATTATTATATATTATATATTATATATCTATATATATATATATTATATATATATAATATATATATATTAATATATAAATATTTTAATATAAACATTATATAATATATATGTAAAATTATATTATTATATATTGTGTGTATATAAGATAATATTCGTATAAATCTATTTATGGCTGAAATAAGACTAGCTGTGCTGCCAACCAGAAAGAAGGAAAAAAATAAAAGATGAATTCAGTTAGTGGTTATTTTACTTCAGGTGCCTTAAAGTTATTTAACGATTAAAGGATTTCGCTAACTCGCCTCTCGGAGAATCTTGCAGCCAGGCCATGTATGTATGTGTGTGTATGTGTATATTTTGAGGGTGTGTGTTGAGGTGTTGTGTTTTGTTGTACGACGTCATCAGATCTATATTTCATTGAAGAGCTGAAAAAAAGCGGTCATTTTGTTTTTGAAAGATACATTCAACCGATAAGTCTTTTGTTTTTGATAAATACAGCCGATGCGTCTGTTGTTTTTTTGGATAAATATAACCAATAAGTCTTTTGATTTTTATAAATACAACCAATATGTTTTGCTTTTCATAATTACAACCGATATGTCTTTTGTTTTTGAGAAATATAACTGATACGTCTTTTGTTTTTTGAAAAATATAACTGATACGTCTTTTGTTTTTGATAAATACGATATATCTTTTGTTTTTGAGAAATACAGCCGATACGTCTTTTGTTTTTGAGAAATACGATGTCTTTCGTTTTTGAGAAATACGATGTCTTTTGTTTTTGAGAAATACGATGTCTTTCGTTTTTGAGAAATACGATGTCTTTTATTTTTGAGAAATACAGCCGATACTTCTTTTGTTTTTGATAAATACGATATACCTTTTGTTTTTGAGAAATACAGCCGATGCGTCGTTAGTTTTTGAGAAATACAGCCGATACGTAGTCGTTTTGTTTTTGAGAAATACAGCCGATACGTCGTTTGTTTTTGAGAAATACAGCCGATACGTCATTTGTTTTTGAGAAATACAGCCAATACGTCTATTATTTTTGATAAATACGATATGTCTTTTGTTTTTGAGAAATACAGCCGATACGTCTTTTGTTTTTGACAAATACAACCGATACGTCTTTTGTTTTTGAGAACTACGATATGCCTTTTGTTTTTGAGAAATACTGCCGATATTTCTTTTGTTTTTGATAAATACAGCCGATATTTCTTTTGCTTTTGATAAATACGACATATCTTTTGTTTTTGAGAAATACAGCCGATACGTCTTTTGTTTTTGAGAAATACAACCGATACATCTTTTGTTTTTGATAAATACGATAAGTCTTTTGTTTTTGAGAAATACAGCCAACATTTCTTTTGTTTTTGATAAATACAACCGATACGTCTTTTGTTTTTGATAAATACAACCGATACGTCTTTTGTTTTTGATACATACTAAAGATACGTCTTTTGCTTTTGATAAATACAACCGATACGTCTTCTTTTTTTTATAATACAACTTATGCGTCGTTCTAAGCACCAAGAATAATGAAAAAATAGCGTTTCTTTATTGCAATTGTGCTAGTAGTAGATAAGTCCGTTAATACGTCGGTCCTTTCTGATAACTTTTAACAGGGTTGATTTAGTGGTATGTCTAAGATAGACGTAGGTAATTACTGATACTGCAAACACAATTAACGCTCTTTTACCTGAGAATGATCTCTTCGGGCAACCTTCTGTAATGCTAAGCTTTATAATGAAGAATATTACTTCCCTTCTGATGTTACGCAAGCCAGGATGTTTACGACTAATGAGAACTGATCCGTCGTCATTTCTGGCGACGCCAGTTTTAGTAGCTATTATCAATCAATCAATCGTTATTTCAGGCAAGAGTCTCCCTCGAAAAGCGAGACATGTCTGCCACGCCCCCACTCTTGAACGCATAATTTATGAATGACGTCATACGGACAAGGGCGTGAGGATACCAGGCACCTACCTGACTTACCGATAGAGAGGCAGTATTTAATAGAAATGTTAACAAAGGTTATCGGAAGTAGTTGAAACAGGCCACTTTATATACATATATGTGTGTGGATACATACATACATACATTTATATATATATATATATGTGTATGTGTGTGTGCGTGCGTATGAGATTCACATACGTAATTTATCTTCTGGCGTATCTTTTCCTTCCTTCGGCCGCAGACGCAGTTCATGCGGAGCTGAGAGAGAGAGCTAGACATATACAGACAGAGAGAGGGAGAGAGTGAGAGATAAAGGATTGATGGAATAGTCAATTCGGGTCACCATGAGAAGCGAGGATGATAGCTTGGAAGGTTTTCCGACTTTCTCACTGTGCAGTTTGCACTTGCATAAATGTTTGATGGTTCTGGTCGAGATTGGTGGCGTTTCGCTTCTCTCTCTCTCTCTCTCTCTCTCTCTCTCTCTCTCTCTCTCTCTCTCTCTCTCTCTCTCTCACACACACATGATTATATATGTGTGTGTGCATGCATTCTTTATAAAATGTTAAATGTGTGCAAAGGAGGTAATCCTCTCTCTCTCTCTCATATGATTGTACTATATGTGTGTGTTTGTATGAATGTCTATATAAAATGTTAGTGCATGTGTGCATAGAAGGCAATTCCTCTCTCTCTCTCTCTCTCTCTCTCTCTCTCTCTCTCTCTCTCTCTCTCTCTCTCGTTGTACTTTCACAAACGTGTTGCATTAGCAAGATTCATTCTCGAATGGTGTACATCTATATTTCGTAACCCGTTTACGATTTGCACATCTTATACTCGGTATAATTTCCTTTGGAAGATGACAATGTTTCTTCTAAGTTACATTTAAATTTATTTAAATTAATTTTTCTCAGTTCCTCGATATTTCGCGCTCAATAATATATATTCGGTGGCTTCCGTGGTAATGATTACTATTTTTATGAGCAGTAATTTAGACTTTTAACGAAGAATATTTTAGTTGTTGTCTGTATTTGAAATATGGAACAGTTGAAAAATACCGCTTTAGAGTTAATCTAATTTCTGTTTTCAGTGCAGTTAACTATTTATATAGCATTCGAGTGACATAACGTTTTTGTATACAAACGTAGAGTAAGACGCATAGCGGTTTTGTGCGAATAGCGAATTCCACGAAGTGAAGCGACGTCTTCAAACAACGATTCCCGTCGCCCCTTCCGGAAAAATCCCATTCCCGGTCTTTAGCATCACCCGTTGGCTCCCTCTTCCATTTTTCCCTTCCTTTCTTTTGATAACATCAGTGCCAAGCATCCCTAAGTTAAGTAGGCGCGAGGGGTGGAGGGGGAGGGTCGGAGGAGCGGGTTGGGGGGTGGGGGGTCATACGTAGTGCCAGACAGTGCCAGAATTTCAGGGGGTTTTAGCCGGTGTCGAACTGTGCCATCTGGCCGGCTTCGAACGCCTCTGAATGCCTACACGGAAAAGCGACGTTCACGGGTGGCTTACGAAGCCGGCGACTTTGCTCTCGGTTTTCAATGCAATTTTGGCCAATTTGGTCCGGAATCCACGGCGTTTTTCCCCCCCTTTCGGTTTTTTGTTCGCCAAGATAGATTGCCCCCCTTTTTTCAGATTATACATTTGCAATTTACTCCCGAAATTCAGCGGAGTTTCCTAAAAGCCAGGAACGATAGCGTCCATTGTTGAAGTATTGGAGAGGCGAGAAAGGAACTTTTTGGTGCATTTGTTCGGACTAGATCCAGCGGCGGTGGGTCTTGTTTGAAAAGTTGAAAACATTTTACATTTTCCATTATCCCGCTCCGATGCCAAATTGAATTTTCATGAGGCTTTTACACAAGTGTGGAACCGTCGTGTTGGGCTTCCGTTTCCCTCTGAAGTCTCTCTCTCTCTCTCTCTCTCTCTCTCTCTCTCTCTCTCTCTCTCTCTCTCTCTCTCGCTCTCTCTCTCTCCCTGACTCTTCGCTCTCTCTCTCTTTCATCTCGTCTCATCGGTCCTCTCTCTCTCCTTCATGCCCTCTTATCTGCTTGCGATGTCAACTCTTCTCATTCACTCTGTCGTGTGATACCGTCGGACGACTCGGTGTGGTTAGTATAACTCTAAATCTCTCATGGATCGCACCATCGACTCTCTCTCGCTCTCTCTCTCTCTCTCTGGCTCATGCCCTTCTGATCTGCTTGCGTGTCATCCCTTTTCATTTTCGTAACTGAGTGGGCGTGGAATATTGTTTGCGGGTAATTTGTTACATTTTACCATTACATTTTATTCCTTTTTTTATCACATGTATTTCATTAGAGTCTTGCTGCCGTCGGTATTTTTCCCTAAAATAAATCGGATTACTCTAGATAAAGAACTTTAATGGTGGAAAATAGTTGGAAAATTTGAACTGGACAAAAAAAGAAGTATTTAAATGTAAGTTTGCACCAGAATTATATGAGGGGATGTTCTGGCATTTCATTACCGTTTTCTTTCTTTGTCTTTTTGTGTTTATATATATATATTATAATCTTAATATATATAAATATATATATTTTATTAATTATATAATATATATATGTGTGTGGGTGTGATGTGTGTGTGTGTGTGTGTCCTGAACTGACTTGATCTGACGAAATAATATATAAACATTGATTTCTCGATGAAATGATTGGTAACTCAAGTTAAGTACAGTGGATTGATGTTGTAAAAAAAAAAAAAAAAAAAAGTGTCTGTATAAAGAAATATTAAAACGAACGTACAGGTGAGCCAGGCTAAAATGGACCAGAAGGGTTTCGAAGTGGTTTGGTCATATATAGAGAGAATGAAGAAGCGCTGTTTGCGAAACATTTTCTGTATATTTTAAGTGTTGGTAAGAAGGGAGGAAACCAGAAATATTTGTGTGATACTGTTGTTTATTTTATTTCTAAAATTATCACTTTTATTTTTTTTTGTAATTGTTATAATTTTAACATTTTTTCTATTATTCTCAATATTATTACTGTAGTTACCATTGTTATGAATACTATTCTATCTATTTCTTCAGCAGCTGCGAGGATATTGCCGATTATTATCATTTTTATCAAATGTATGTCTAGATTGTTTGTATTGTATTGTCGCTACTTTGTATATTCCATGTATATGGCCCTGAGCTGAAGTAAAGGGCTTTATTATTATTATTATTATTATTTCGGAAGGAGACCCTCTCGTAGACATGTTTTGTTAAAAATAACTGCTGCTTCAGCACTATTAATCTTATAAAGAGTCTTCTCTATCTTTCTGATGACGGCTTTCTCGTTGTTGCTTAGACTGGCGAGCAACGCACCAAAGGGCATGGTAAAATTCGGTTGAGTCATTTGATTTATTATTGCTTATACAATTCTCTCTCTCTCTCTCTCTCTCTCTCTCTCTCTCTCTCTAACGCGACGTTTCCTCCTGATCGACAGGACATTTATCAAGCGATAACTGCTGAGGGACTGAATTCTGTGTCTTTTCTTGAATGCGTAGCTTACCGCCGTTGAGGGCGACAAGCTTGCGGAACAGCGCATTCAAGAAAAGACACAGAGGTATATTAACCTCACTCCATACCAGCCCACCCCTGAACAAAATGACATATTAAACCTCGGACTAACAAACTGCCACTTCATGTCAAAACCGAAGAAACACGAGAAACGCCTGGAGATTGAGATGCTCCTCGACTCGATTCAGCAGTTGGAAGCAAAGAAGATCCTAACAACGACGGACGCCCTTCAACCTCTTCTGCTAGCAGAGGCCCTTACGGACAGGGGTCATACTCGAGCGGTATCTACACCAAAGAGATGAAGGAGGCAGCCGCAGATCTGAAGAAGAAAAAGAAGACATCACCGTAAGGATTTGTGCAGACAAGGACAGCCGCGTTCGTGCTCATCAGCACCTCGGAATACTTCGAGAAACTCGACGCCATCTTGTCTGATGTCTCTAAGTTCGAGAGACTTACGAAGAACCCTACGGAAGACATCAAAACGCGACGCCAACCGGGTCATCGCAGCCGTGAATGCCGCTACGAATGCCACACAACCTCCCGCCCATCCAAGGTGACTACAGCCTCGGCTACCTTTACGGGAACGTGAAGACCCACAAGGAAGGCAACCCCCTACGTCGATCATCAGCCAAACACCCGCCCCGACTTACGCTCTGGCCAAACGCCTTAATAAAATTCTGACCCCCTATATCCCCTCCAGGTACTGCCTCACCTCATCGGTGGAATTTTTGGAGAAGATCCGCGACTCCCCCGGTGCGGGAACCATGGCGTCCTTAGACGTTGAGTCCCTATTCACCAACGTCCAGTCGACGAGACGATAGGGATCATCATGGGAGCGGGTATATAGGAATCCCGATATGAGACCCCCTAACATCCCAGAAGACTCCTTAAGAACCCTGCTGGATATCTGTACGAAGAGAGCCCCTTTCACCACCCACCGAGGACAGATGTACCCGCCAGAAGGACGGCGTAGCGATGGGGTCCCCTTTAGGAGTCCTCTTCGCTAACTTCTACATGGGAGAAGTGGAAGAAAGGGTCTTCTCGCAACACAGATGTACCCCGCACATACGCACGCTACATCGATGACATCTTCGTGCAAGCCGACTGCGAGGATGAGGTAGAAGCCCTTCGGCAGCAGTTCCTGCAGAACAGCGCACTCAACTTCACTGTCGAGTACAGCAGCAACGATCGGCTCCCCTTCCTCGACGTCCTTGTCACGAAGACGAATCAGAAGTTGGCGACGACCGTTTACACCAAAGCTACGAACCTCGGACTTTGTCTGAATGGTGATAGCGAGTGTCCTGCGCGGTTCAAGACCACCACCGTCAGGGCCTTCGTCAGGAGGGCCCTCTCGCACTGTTCGACGTGGCAGGACACACACCTCGAACTCGACCGAGCATCCCAGATGCTAATTAACAATGGGTACTCGAACAAACTCGTAAACCGAGAAACTCGAGCCGCCCTTGACAAGTGGTACATGACGGAGGAAGAGAGAAGGAACATTCCGCCCCCGGAGGATATCAAACTTTTCTATAAAGCCTTCATGCACCACCAATACAAGGAAGAAGAAGCAGCCATGAAGAAAATAATAGAGGAACACGTCCCGCCCCATGGAGGAAAGAGAGTGTCCCTCATTATTTACTACAAGAATCGGCGTACGAAAGACCTCCTGATGAAGAACAACCCCTCCCCACCGGCAGGAGACCCCCTGAAGCAGTCCAACGTCGTCTACCGATACGTATGCCCCGCCCAAGGATGCCTGGGATTTACATCGGCATGACGACGATGCGCCTGTCAAAAAGGATTTCCTGCCACGCCCAGGAGGGCGCCATTAGGCAGCACGCCCTTGCAGTACACCGCAGAAACATCACGAGAGACGACATCGTCAGGAATACTAAGATCATCGGGAGAGCACCTGACCCACGACGTCTGCGTCTCCTAGAAGCGCTGCTCATCCTCGAAGAAAAGCCTCCCCTCAATACCACCCAAGAAGCGTTCCTGATACCGACGTGTGTGAGGAGGACCACACCCCTCTCCCCTAACGAAAGTACCAGCGCGCATGGAACGAACACCGGACATGAGAACAATACCAGGGGTGACGTCACGCAGGTAGAAGCCAATCAAGAGGCTCCCGGTGATACCCCCTACCTGAGAAGGTCTGCAAGACTAGTCAACGCCCGCCGTATGAGTCACCTTCCCGGGAACCAATAAAAACTCGACCTTCCGGAGAAGTGCTCTGACCGTACTGGAGAGCTCGCAACACCACGATATAAGGAGAAGGACTCGGGCTGCTCTGTGAGCAAGAGCCCGTGCTGACACAAGGTCAGCTAAATCAAAAACAACAAACAACACTGGAATTCAGTCCCTCAGCAGTTATCGCTTGATAATGTCCTGTCGATCAGGAGGAAACGTCGCGTTAGAGAGAGAGAGAGAGAGAGAGAATTGTATAAGCAATAATAAATCAAATGACTCAACCGAATTTTACCATGCCCTTTGGTGCGTTGCTCGCCAGTCTAAGCAACAACGAGAAAGCCGTCATCAGAAAGATAGAGAAGACTCTTTATAAGATTAATAGTGCTGAAGCAGCAGTTATTTTTAACAAAACATATTATTATTATTATTATTATTTTTTATTACTATTATTATTATTATTATTATTAGTATTTATTATTATTGTATGCTGGTGTAAACCCTCTTTTAAAACATGTTTTATTAAAAGTAATTGCTGCCTCAGCTGCGTTAATTTTATAAAGGTTCTCCTCTATTTTTTATAATTATTGGTTTCTCATTGTTGCTTAAACTGGTGAGCAACGCACCGAAGGTGTTGGCATGTCTCAAATTATTATTATTATTATTATTATTATTATTATTATATTATTATTATTATTATTATTATTATTATTATTATTTGGCTTTGGATGGATATGGTTCGGCAAATATTGTGCAAATTTTTTCCGCAGTTGTTACATGCTCAGTGTGGCAGTTAAAAATGAATAGGGCAGACACTGTTGTCTCAGATTTTCGCTGGAACACACACGCGCGCGTATGATATGTCGTATTACTCTAGTTTCGTTTATTTATTTTCACTTTCGATAACATTACCCCTTTCTCTGTACCTAAGAACCAAATGTCTGGGTGCAATCAGTGAAGACCGCTGTTTGTGGATTTTGCCAAACATGAATGAATGATTAGTTTCCGTTGCAAAAGCGGTTAAAAATTCAGATCGCCTGATTTTTATTATTTTTTAAAGTTCTCATTGCCTTAAACCGCCCACTAAGTGAGCTACACTTTTCTAAAAAGTTATATTTTTGTTTTTTCATCCTTTGATATCATCATTTTTCATTTTTGCTATAAAAGTTCATGTCGTACTAATCGAATGTTGTAAGTAACGAGTCTACCTCCTCGATTTGGATTTGGGTTGTATCTTAATGAACTGCTACGTAATATTTAGTTGCACTTTTAAGTTTTATATTCTGAAAATAATGGGACTGGTTTTAGGACAGTGTTCTTTAGTTTCATGCTCCTTGTGAAGCTCTTTGCATCTGAATTTATTCTGATAGACCAGGATTTAGTATTTTTTTTATATAACGCATATATATATAGTATATATATATATGTGTGTAGTGTGTGTGTGGTGTGTATAATATATATATCAAATTATTTATATAATATATAATAGATTATATATATATATAGTATATATATATTTATATTAATATATCATATGGGGATACAATCCACAATGAAGTAAATTCCTCTTGTAGTTTAAAATATATAGTACTTGTATAGGATTAGAGCTTTCGACCATCAACTGTGGTCTTGTTCACAAGACCACAGTTGATGGTCGAAAGCTCTAATCCTATACAAGTACTATATATTTTAAACTACAGGAGGGGAATTTACTTCATTGTGGATTGTATCCCATTTACTTAGAGGTACGACATAGTAACTGGCTTCTGCATATATATATATATATATATCTATATATATATATATATATATGTATATATATATATATATATATATGTGTGTGTGTGTGTGTGTGTGTGTGTGTGTGTGTGTGTGTATGTAGGAGGCATATTGATATGTATATTTATATTTTATATATATATATATCTATATATATAGAGATATATATATATATATATATATATACATATATATATATAATATATAATATATATATATATATATAGATATATCGTACAGTATATATATCATTTGCGGAAATTAGAATTAAAAAAAATATATGAATAATCTTCTGCAACATCGCATATTAGATAATTAGAACCTTGATGTACTATCATTTCTTGCCATCTTTATCTATAGTGGAGATTTCTTGAATATATATGTATATTGTTTCCTCACCTGCGGGAGAAAAACAAGTTCATTGGGATTTTCCCAAACCACAAGCCAATTATGGTATATATATAATTTCAACAGTTTGTTGTGGATTGCCATGCATTGCTCTTGATTTAAGACATGGACGGTTTGGAAGATCTTTCTTTCTCTATTAGTGTTAAAAACACCAGAATAAAAAGGCACAGTAATGGTTGAGTTGTCTCTCTCAGTGTAACATTTTCAGCCGACATGCCTTTCATGTGTGATGCGTTTCATTTTGTCATGAAGTTGTGTTCCTCGTCAAACTGCATCCGGTATATTTTGGCATGAAATTGAATTTCATCAAAGTGCATCTTTAAGAAGTGAGCAGCTTGAATACTTTTGGTTTTGCACGGGAGACTCCACAGTTCCTATCCTACCTCGCATTTTTACCACCCAACTATAAAAAAAAAAAAAAAAAAAAAAAAAAAAAAAAAAAAAAAAAAATCTTTATAGAATATATTTGCGCATTTGATGATAAAAGGTTATATTTGAGAAATATAACATGTTTTCGAGGAAAAGAATTCAGTGCGGTTACACTAACATTTTTTTTTTAATGTAGCTTAAGTTATCTAATGTGAAAAATCGTCAGGTTATCTCGATTTTACATAATTTATCGTCTTTGAATAAATAGCTATGTAATGATAAGAGACTAGGGAAAGTATACAATTTTATTGTATTTTATTTATTTTTTTTTTTTTTTGTGTTGTGGCTTTTATTAATCTTTTTAGTTTCAGGAATCCTTTATTCCTGACTATGGAACAGTCTCTCTTAAAGATGGCGTGCAATTGGAACTTTAGAAGTTCAAGCCCAGATGCAATGCATTACTACCCTAGTACAATTCTTGTATTTTGATATTGACTAATATTTTTATCCATTTCGTTTTTGATTAGTTATTTTTTTTTCTTTTTTGTAATGAGTGACCTCTTCTTTCTGTGTTTCCCATTACTGTCTGCTACTTCTTTCTAATGAACACCAGTTCTTTGAAAGCTTGAATTTTGAGTCAATGGCCCCTGTGGCTTGTTCCATATGAATAGGGTTCATTTTCTGATTAATAATAATAATTTCTTACTAGTATTGTTATTATTTTAGCTAGCATCACTAAAACCATGCTTCCTTTCAATTTGCAGATATCTTGGCCCGGGCCGCTGGACTGACAAATCTACCTTCAAATGCAGCTCCAACTCAGAGTCCCCAGGTCCTTGGGACTCCTTCCTCACCTCAAGTATCAAGACCTCTTGACCATGTCAGCAGTTCGACAGCAACACAGCAGTCTGCTGCTGCTGCTGCTGCTGCTGCTGCAGCTGCAGAAGCTGCAGCGACCGGCGGGGGCTTCATACCTGGTGAGTACCTGTTTTTTTTTTTTTTTTTTTTTTTCGTTTGGTACTAGTACTGGCTTTTGCGATTTGAGATTTATTTATTTATTTTTTACTTCTAAGGATTTTATTCTTTAGTATGGTTGCTTCTTTCTTAACAGTATAGTAGAATGATGTAAAGATGTAAAAAAATCTTATGTCTCCGTTAGTTCAAATATTTATATCGTAAGTGGAAATCAATTGTGACATTGTGGCGGTAGGTTGTGTTTTTGCTCAGATGGTGACTCTGGCAAAGTATTTGGCTCTCTCTCTCTCTCTCTCTCTCTCTCTCTCTCTCTCTCTCTCTCTCTCTCTCTCATTGCCGGATGAAGGTGGTTCACCTTGCTTAAAATACATCATTTGAGTTAACAGTGTTGTCCACTATAGCCACTTGATACAGTCACACCCATTCAGAGTGACACTTTAGTTCTTTGTGTGATTTGTCATGTAACAAAAGTATCTAGAGGTTTTTCATCTTCATCAGGACTATGGACGGATAAGTTTATTTGGACGACTCGCTGCCTGATAAAACAAAAGACAGTCGTGTTTTCGTAAAATTTATTATTAGAATATTGTTCACAATTATTTGCATACAATTATTTGCAGATGTAAAGTCATAATTAGGTCGAAACTGGAAACTATTTAGTATTGGGCTGTTTATCATTTTTATAATTCCTACATTACACAACGTCCCAGATATTTAGTATTTTAGTGTTATACATTACGTAATCAATCCGTCAGTCACTTATTAACCTGTTATACAGGTCTTTTGGTGAAGTTGAATGAGTTACAATATGTATACATAGGTGGTCATAATTCTCATGCTCGGATTGCATGGCACTGTACGGGCACTATACATAAGTATATTTGCATTTAGCTTCGTAGCTTTAAGAATTTTTATTTTTATCTTTGCATGCAGTTTAAGTCTTTTAAGGTTATCATTAGATATGTTAGAAAAAAAAAGAATGGAAACAGTTGTGAGGTATGAGAAAAATGCAGAAAAGAGGCTAGGTTGTAAACATGTGACAGACGTTTATATATAATATATATATATATATATATATATATTATATATATATATATATATATATATATATATATATATATATATATATGTATATATGTGTATCTATCTAGCTATATATCTATCTATCTCTATCTATCTATATATATATATATGTATATGTAATATATAATTGTGTTTGTGTATATATAAATTGTATCTTTAATCTCTATCTATATATATATTATAATATATTATATATATATATATAATCGATATACATATATATATATATATATATATATATATATATAGAGGAGAGAGAGAGAGAGAGAGAGAGAGAGAGAGAGAGAGTGTTAAGTGTAGAACATGCCACAAGATCCAGAAGGATATTTGGATGCTTCAGAGTTGAGAATGCTATTAGGGGAAGCGGGCGGGGGCGGTGGCGGGGGTGGGGGGGGGGGGGGGGGCGTTGGATCGGCTGGAGATGGCTATGTAGGAGGTGATTGGGAGATGTGCTGGGGACGGGGGAGGGTAGGGGTGGGTCGGCGGAAGGAGGGGGGCCAGACTGGCTGGCGATGGTGGCGGTGCCCCCCACAGGTTTGGGGTTTACGGAGATCCTGTTTCCTAACTTGTGGTATAAGTTTGAATTGTTGAGGCGGCGAGAGAGAGAGAGAGAGTAACCGAAGCTACGATAACTATTGTTGGAAGTGACGGGCCAATTAGACTGGGGTGGGTGCTGAAAGTGGGTTGGTCGATCGGGACGAACTTTGGTGAATAGAGGAGCCTGCCTTGGGTAATCGCCTACGGCCGAGTTTAAATGCTTTCGGTGTTTTCACATTTCAATTAATGGCTGGATTTTAGTGTTTCTCTACTGTTTTGCTTCTTTTTCCGCGCCCGGTGCTGTCGAATAAATCTCCAGACGTGTTGTTGATTACCCTTTTGTTGTCAATCACTGGCAATTTTATCATTTATATCTAATTTATGAGAATTATCGAATATCGATGTCTCTTTTCTTATTTTCTTGACATAAATACAATGAACGGAACTATTTTATTTCGGTTAATAATGATTATCACGACACATGAACTTGATTCTGGCTGCCAGTCAGTGATGTAGTATTATATAACTATTTTTTTTATACAGATATTCGTCACGAAGTGGAATGGGAAACGATTGGATATTTTGTTGATTTACGTTAGCTGAGATGAATGAACGGTTTTTTGAATGAATCGTAGGTTGTAAGGATTATACCCGCTCATTCATTCAGAAAATCATAGTAAGGCAGAGTGGTTTTAGAATGACAATAGAAGGTCTTTTCTCTCCTTTTTATACTTGGATTTGGGCAATTATGAGTTTTCACTTGCATTTAAATGCACTCACTATTATATATATATATATATATATATATATAATATATATATTATATATGTATTATATATCTATGATATATATTATAATATAATATATATTATATATTTATATATGTATATATAAAATGTGTGTATGGGTTTGTATATGTATTTGAGTACGTAAGTATATTTGCGCAAACACACACACACACACACACACACACACACACAAACACACAAACACGCTTGTCTTAGCTGTCGAGCATTTACCCTGTGAATTAGTATTCAATATCTTTAAGATTCAAATAGTACGAATAATTTCAAGTCGATGTATTTCCAAAATACATGATCGACACCTGATCTTTGAGGCCTTCAATTTGTAAACTGTGACCAGTATTTAGAGAAATATAGAGGAGTTTGTTTGTTCGTATGTTTACCTTGTAAATTTTGTTATCTGCATTATCTTTAATATTTATGTTTTTCTAATGCATATATATTCTATTTTATAGGATGTTGTCTCCCGATCGGTAGCCTTACCTACCTTCTTTGT
This sequence comes from Macrobrachium nipponense, assembly GCF_015104395.2. Lineage (NCBI taxonomy): Eukaryota > Metazoa > Arthropoda > Malacostraca > Decapoda > Palaemonidae > Macrobrachium > Macrobrachium nipponense. Next base: position 88,293,558 of record NC_087205.1, read on the forward strand.
AATGAATGTGTATGCACTATTGTTTTAAGGAATGTGTAAGAACAGTGTGTGCTTAGAAAGGGACAAGAATGTGAAGATTAAGTGGTTAAAATGAAAGAGTTTGGGACTTTTATAAGTAAACTTAAAAGAAAGTTTATGAAAGATGATGGAGGGTGTTGATCATATATGGTGTTGAGGGTGAATTGGCGAGAGAGATGATAAAAAGTTTTTAATGATAGAAGTGAAGTGTGTGTGTTCGAGTTAGAAGGCGTGAGTGACTGGTTTGGTGTGATGATGCTGGTAAGACAGTGGTGCATATCGTCTTTTTAATCTTTTTAAAATTGTTAAGGAAGTCCTGGTGGAAAAGTTCAGGGCAAAGGTAATAGACGTAGTTGTAAATTTGTGGGGTAGAAATATGGGTTGTGAATGCATTGTGGAAGAGCTAATATTCGCAGGAAAGAGAAATCTGATGAACCGTAGTGAGGAGAAACTGCAGAAATGAGTGAGAGTCTGAAGGGTTTTGCAAGAGGAGAAAGTTTGAAGGCAAATGTGAACAAGTGTAAAGCTTTGAAAATGAATGAGAACCAGGAAAATGAAACGGAAATTGTTGCAATGGAAGGTGAGAGAATGGAAACAGTAAATCCTTATATATTTGTGGGAGAAAATGTTTCTGATAATGGCAAGTATGATTGCAAGAGATTGGGAAGAAACTGAAAATGTCACTGGAAGCCAAGATTGAGATGTATGAAGGGATTGTTGAGCCAACTCTCCTCTGTGGAAGTGAAGTGTGAATGTTGATTGTGAATGAAAGAAATAAGTGAAAGCCGTAAAAATGAATTGTTTACAAAGTATTTGTTTTATAAGAGATTCTAAAAAGGGGAGACATGCAAAACTAATGGTGAAAGGGTTAGTGTCATTGATAGGCGATTCAGAGAGTTTTGAGATACTTTGGTCATGTAGAGAGAGTGAAGTTTTACAACCTGAAGTGTTGGGAGAAAGACATAAAAAGAGAAAGGTAAATGTGGAGTGAGAGAGCATGTGTTAAGATAGACGTAAATGGCACAATGTTTTTTGACACCCTGCTGCGAAGCCTTCTGTGTAGACATGTGAAGCGGCCAGTGTTGTGGAAAGTTTTTCGGTCAGTGGATTGTTTCATCCACGTTCAGCAAACTTTTTTTAAATTTTTAAATTTTTATTTAATTTTTTTTATTCCCGTTTCAGCAGCTTATTGGAAACGGCTTCATGCTGAAAAAAATTAATCCAACATCAACTGATGATGATGATGATGATGATGATGATGATGATGATGATGAGATGATGATGATGATGATGATGATGATGATGATGATGAATTTTCTTATTATTATTATTATTATTATTATTATTATGTTATCAACATCTGGTTTGGGAGGAAAGGAGCAGCCAAGTACAATAACGAAATAGTTATTGCTAACCATTTTAACTTGATTAAATTGTGTACCTTATCAGTATTAACTGTTTAAAAGTAAATATGAGCGTTTACGTAAATTATATATATATATATATATATATATAGTATATATATATATATTGTGTGTATAAGTATGTGTGTATGATATATTTGATATGCATACACACATACATACATAATAGATACTTCAATTAAAAAAATAAGTTTGCTGTAAATATAATGAATAGCAAGCAACAAATACTAATAATAGAAACATGCAAATTCTTCCCCCGCCCCTTCCCTTCCCCACCATGCATGTATGTGCGCTACTCCTAGGCTACAGTGAAATGCATGTGGTAAAATACGCTCTAATAGATGCAAAACTAAGCAGTTTTTGTAATGTGCAAATAAATTGCTGAAAGTATCAGTGATGGACGCTTGTAATTATTGGAGCTCGCAAATGAAGTACATTCAAGTACATTCAATGTTTTTGGTGCATTTACGTTTTTGCGTTCTTGGTGGAAAAGGTCTTTTTTTGATCTGTTTATGAATGCTGGAAAAGTTTTTTTTTTTTTTTTTTTTAGAATAATACTGGTGTTTATGTTTTTTCAAAGAGAAGAGGTTCATGAAATTAATTTTTTTTTTATTTTTTTTTTATTTTCTGTTTAATCATTTTTACCCCATCTGTCTCTCCTTCATTTCTTCCAAAGCGGTTTTTTTTTTCATTTTTAAGAATAATACTGTTGTTTATGTTTTTTCAAGGAAGAGGTTCATGAAATTAAAGTGCTGCTGCTTTTTTTTTTTTTTTGTTTTTTCTTTTTTTTTAAGTTATTCTCCGTTTAATCATTTTAGCCCCATCTGTCTCCTCTTCTCTTCCCTTCCTCTCTTCCTCCCATCAGTATCGATGGTCAGTCTGTCAGCCAATCACCAAGTCCCTCTTCCCTGATTTTAGTTAAATTAAATTAGGTGAAGAACCACCGTAGAATTAAGTGTTGCGGACACTTGCCGTTCCTCTCTCTCTCTCTCTCTCTCTCTCTCTCTCTCTCTCTCTCTCTCTCTCTCTCTCTCTCTCCTGTTTGCATACTCTTGAGCGAAGGAATTAAAATAAGCTTCGGGAATTTTCATTCTCCCTTGGTTATTTAAATCGAAGATTTTATCACCTAATAAAATCTGCCAGTCACTTTTTTTACCCCTTGTGGTTTAATCTCATCCTCTCTCTCTCTCTCTCGTCTCAATCGGTGGGTCTCACTCTCTCTCTCTCATCTCTCTCTCCTTTCTCTCTTTACATAGTTTTGGAGGAAGTAAATTAAAATGAGCCAAGGAATTTGCTCTCTTACTTGGTTATTTAATCTAAGATTTTGTCACTTTCAGGTTTAATCTCTCTCTCTCTCTCTCTCTCTCTCTCTCTCTCTCTCTCTCTCTCTCTCTCTGCATTAGCCTATTTATAGGTGGTTTTTCTCTGCATTGTTTCCACTCCTCTTTCCCTCGATATGATGGAATGAATATTTAAGAAGTTGGTCTGTGTCATTATTCGTAATTCGATCATGTGTGTGTGTGTATGTTTTTTTTTTTTTTTTTTTTTTTCTTATCAATTTTCGGGTTAAAATTTCCAGGCCCAGACCCTCCTATTGTTGAAGCTCCGGCTATAAAAAGAAAAGGAAAGAAATTGGCACAAATATATTAGTGATATTAAACGGAATCGGGGAAACGTTCGGAGGGGTCCCGGTAACGGAGTGGTCCCACTGGCGAGGAGGATTTTGGAAATGATGGGGGCGAGGTCATATTATGGAGGGATGCACGTGCCAAGAATGGACAAAGCGATTGTTGATGTTGTTATAATTCTTATTGGAACTTCGAATGTTATTGTTATACTTAGTGAAATTTCTCTCTCTCTCTCTCTCTCATCTCTCTCTCTCCTCTCTCTCTCTCGATCTCTCTCTCTCTCTAGATATATAATATATATATATATATATATATATATATATATATGGTTTTTTGTGTATATATATAAAATAATTAATTATATATTATATATATTTGAATATATAATATAATATATAATTAAAAATAATGGATAATGTATTATAATATGTATATAATTATGTTAATTATATTGTATATATAAATAGGTATGTGTATGTATGATATATATAGTGAGAGATATATATTATATATATTATATATATATATAATAATAATATTTATATCTATATATATTTATATATATATATTATATATATTATATATATTATAATATATATAAATATTATGTATTGTATATATATGTATTATATATACGTTTATATATATGATATATAAAGTATGTTTGTATTATGTATTGTGTATAGATAGATATATT
>NC_087205.1:88299824-88314824 GCF_015104395.2 Macrobrachium nipponense
TAATGTAAATATTTATTATGATTATTTTTACCTAGCTGGAGAAGGAAATCGATAAAAAGGCTTAGAGATGGTCAAGCTGGTTTTAGAAAAGGCTGGAATTGCAAGGATCAGATATTGTGTTTGGACAATGTGCAGCAATATGTGGAAATTAGCAGTCCCATTTTGTCGTCTTTGTTTATTACATTAAACATCTTATATTAATAGTCCACAGACTGTTATCATGGAAGGCTGTGCCACTATGCACAGTTAATAGAAAGACGTAGATCCAGACTTAATCCTGATAGATTCTTGTGAAGTTATTTTTTAGTAAATAGTGGAGTGCTACAAGGGAGAGTTATTTCATCTTTGTTGTTTGGCCTTCTCTTAGATTTTATAATAATAAGAGTGATCGATGACAGGAGTGAAGGTTTAGCTTAGAACACCAGTAGAAAACCGACGTTATATTTGTGTATAATGCGGTTTTAATGAGCAAAGCGCCACGGAATTTACAACGCTTTCTTAATAGAATACATCATATACCTAGAGATGGGACGCAAAATAAATCTTAGGAAAGCATTCGTGATGAAATTAGTATATGGACCAAGGGAGGAAATAACACGAGACTGGAGAAGTTGAATATCTAGGTAGAATCATATCCGCATGTTGTATATATTGATAGCTGTCTCTCGATTTACTGAAGCTTAATTTTGATACCTGTTGGCGGACAGAGCTTTCTTATGTGTGGTGATACCTGTGTCTTAATTTGCTGCTCCGTACGTGGGACGATACCTGTATCTTATTGGAAGAGGTGTAGAAAAGTGTAGCACTGAAGTGGGTCACGAGTAAGTCGAAGTTTTAAATGACATTAATGTCTTAAGATCAAATGCCAATGGAACGGGCGTTCTAATGATACTATCTAGCCCAAGCCTTGAGGAAACGAGAAAAAGGGGAGAGAAAAGGAGAAAGATGTGGCTCGAAGGCACTGATAAGTTTTTTTTTTTTTTTTTTTTTTTTTTTTTTTTTTTTTTTTTTTTTTTTTTTTTTTTTTTTTTTTTTTTTTTTTTTTTTTTTTTTTTTTTTTTTTTTTTTTTTTTTTTTTTTTTTTTTTTTAGGGAGGAAAGAAACTGTAGGAAATAGATGGAGAATTCCAAAGTATGAAAGTGCCTGAGTGCTTGCCTGTACAGTTTTTTAATTTTTATTTTTTTTTTTTTTTTTTTTTTTTTTTTTTTTTTTTGTAAGGAAGACTGTAGGAAACAGGTAGAAAATTCCAAAGTTTGAAAGTGCCTGCGTGCTTCGCTTTACAGCCTAAATTTCATAAAATCAAATAGAATGAAATGTGCGATGAGAGGGTTAATGATTTCCAAACATTAAAATTATTTGATTTCGATGTTAAGAAATGCCGTAAAAGTTATGGTTGGCAGATGTGGAAACAGGAATAAAAGCGAAGCCGAATAAATTTCATATATAGCTTTATAAGCCGTTGAGGTTTTATATTAACTCATTTTTTTAACTGATGAGGAATATTACCTTTCAAATAACCTCGGACTTAGGCATGATGTGAGAAATGTAGTAAATATGTGGAAAACCACTAATCCTATTATTTTGTGTTTATTCCATACATATTTATCCATGTGACTGGGGTTGCTTAGTAAGTCTCACTGTGAGGAAAAAAATGTGGTTTACGCATACATATTTTTGCTGCCGTTAACAAATTTAAATGGCGTTTTTTATATATACGCCCTTATCAGTTTGTTTCTCTGTCTGATCTTTGAATATCTTATTGATGCTTTTCATTTAAGCATGTGAAAGACGTGACTTTGGTTCTGTATGTAAGTGTTGATTATATTTTGAAATGGGTTCTTGGGTTTTTCATTTTATTTTATTTTATTTTATATTTATTTATTTTAGTGGTTGTCGATTCTTGTAGGTATGAAGTTTCCAAGTGCTCTCTAACAGCTGTCAATACTTCCACCAAGACCGACTTAATAATTCTTTGGTTACCTCGTACCAAGGTCACGTATAGAAATTGTCGTAATTTAGCCGCATTTTGTTTTTGTAACCTTGATTTTTTTTCCATCGATACTTTGTAACTTATTTTGTATGAAACAAAAATACTGAAGAAGTTAGTTGTAGCGTAATTTAGATTTTCCGTTCTAAGTGTGAAGAGTCAAAATCTTATTAAAAAATGTATATCTTTTTAAAGAACCTGGAACGTGGCATCTGCCATTTTAGTTTTAGAACGAAAGCATTTATTTTTAACATTTACTTTATGAAACCGGTGTTCAGCAGAATATGAACCACGCTCAATTTTAAGTGTTTCACAATCAAACATTTAATTCAAAAAGCGGTGGAATTGACAGTTATAACCCATGATAAGAATACAAATATTTGTATTATAATATCGGATCCATGTCGTTAATGTAAAGAATAAAATGTGATTACCCGAAGTGATAAAACTACGGCACTGAGATTTTTCGGTGCTCGGTAACCAAGACGACGACCCAACGGTGTAAATGTCAAGTGAAGCCTTTGAAAATATTAATGCTACTCCAAAGTACGGTTGTGCGCATGCGTGTATATGTTTGGAGAACGTACGCTCACCCTTATCAATGTCGCTATAAACAGCACAGCAGGTGATGGAAAAAAAAAAAAAAAAAAAAAAAAAAAAAAATTACATTAACGTCGCACGTCAAATTTATAACACCGAGGGTCACCGAGCTATCTAAAGCATTAGAGGCGATTTTTATGCAATTAGAGAGGGAGAAATCGATCTTGCATGCATGAAGCTGCAAGGGGGGGAGGGTGGGGTGGGGAGGGCCTCATCTATTCCGTAGGCCGCGTTTAGTATAGTTACATGAAGAGGGGGAAGGAGGCCGCTGTAAGTGAATTATTGACGATGTAATCCTTGCCGATTGATTTTGAGATTGATTCTCAATTCGTACCGGTTAAAAACAGATATATTGAGCCGTGGGACTTTTTTTTTTTAAGCGTTCGGGTATGTCAATGAGGAATATCGGCAAGGGAAAAACATTGGGTCGAGTTGCTAAGAATCGCTCTCGCGCTCGGATTTGGATGCTCTGCGCGCCTGCGCAGTGGCTGTTTGCAGTAAGGGCTTCGCAGAAGGCAGCGATTGGTCGCTATTATTACTGTCACTGCAATAATGATGAGATGCGATGTGTTTCTTATCGTTTGTTGTTGTTATGATGTTTTGTACGTAGTTTTTCTTGTCTGGTATTCATAGTTGATATTTTTATTATTTTATTACTCTAAATATACTTTCTTGTTAGCTTTGCTTTATGCTGTTGCATATTCCTTGTTTTTGTTCCGCCAGAAATTGAAATAATGAAATGAGCAGTAACAATAAATTGTTAAAAACGGCACAGCGTAAATGTCTACCTTGTGTAAAAGGTAGAAAATAGCAAGGGTATATATATAATATATATATATATTATATATATATATATTATATATTATATACTGTTAATATATATAATACATGTAATATATAGTATGTATATATATATATATATATATAATATATATATGTATATGTGTATAATTTATATAATATATAATATATATATAGATAGTGGAGAAGAGAGGAAGAGAGAGGAGAGAGAGAGAGACATTACCGTTACCTTACAGACCTTACATCTTGTTCGGGTTGCCAGGGCTCCTAGTGTGAGGCACCTCCTAATGTCTAACCAGAGAGTTGCTAGTACATCTTCCGGTATATTTTGCATCTTCCCAATCTTGGACTGGTCTGGGATGCAGTTTAGATATTTGTCGAGCTTATCCTTAAACACATCTACGCTCACTCCTGATATATTCCTCAGATGAGCTGGCAACGCATTGAATAGACGCTGCATTATCGATGCTGGTGCGTAGTGGATTAATGTCCTGTGTGCTTTCCTTATTTTTCCTGGTATAGTTTTGGGCACTATTAATCTACCTCTGCTTGCTCTTTCTGATATTTTTAGTTCCATGATATTTTCTGCTATTCCTTCTATCTGTTTCCATGCCTGAATTATCATGTAGCGTTTCTCTTCTCCTTTCTAGACTATATAATTTTAAGAATTGTAGTCTTTCCCAGTAGTCTAGGTCCTTAACTTCTTCTATTCTAGCTGTAAAGGACCTTTTTACACTCTCTATTTGTGCAATATCCTTTTGATAGTGTGGGTACCATATCATATTGCAATATTCAAGTGGACTACGAACATATGTTTTATAAAGCATAATCATGTGTTCAGCTTTTCTTGTTTTGAAGTGCCGTAACAACATTCCCATTTTTGCTTTACATTTTGCCAACAGAGTTGCTATTTGATCATTGCATAACATGTTCCTATTCATCATCACACCAAGGTCTTTAACTGCTTCCTTATTTGTGATGGTCTCATTATTAGGTCCCTTATATGCATATAGCTTTCTTTCTCTGTCTCCATAATTTATTGATTCAAATTATCAGAGTTAAAATCCACCATCCTATTTACCTCTGCCCAATCATATACTTTGTTAAGGTCTCTTTGTAGAGCGTTCCATCTTCATCACAAGTAATTTCTCTACTTATTCTTGTGTCATCTGCGAAACTACTCACTACCGAATCCTTCACATTATTGTCTATGTCTTCAATCATAATAACAAACAGTATGCAGCTACACCGTACCTTGCGGCACACCGGATATTACCTTGACTTCATCCGATTTCTCGTCGTTTGCAATAACTATCTGTTTTGTTTCTGTTGTGTAAAAATTCTTTTAACCATCTTCCTACTTTATCCACGATATTGTTTTGTTTTTCTAATTTTCTTTCGCTAATATATTATGGTCTACTTTATCAAAAGCTTTTGCCAAAGTCTAAATAAACCACATCTGTTTCATTTCCGCTTTTTCATATTTTTTGAATATGTTCTCACGGTGGACTAACAGTTGGGTTTGTGTACTTTTTCCGGGTACGAAACCATGTTGTCCTTTATTAAACAAATTATTTTTTATTAAATGTTTCATAATATTTTTTCTTCATTACCCTTTGTTTCATACACTTTCATAATATGTGATGTTAGACTCACAGGCCTATAATTACTTCCTCTAGTCTTGATCCACTTTTGAAAGTAGGGGTAATATATGCTAATTTGTGCTCATCATAAATCTTGCCTGTATCTACACTTTGTCTTAATAATATTGCAAGTGGCTTTGGCGATAGAATGAACTACTTTCTTTAAACAAAATAGCAGGAATTCCATCAGGCCCTGCAGCAGCTCCATTTTTAATTTCATTAATAGCCTGCACAATATCAGCTTCATTAATATCTATGTCACTAAATATTCACTATTTTCATCCCTTACTTCTATATCATTATCTTCATTATCTATTCTAGGGGTGAATTCTCTCTTATATCGTTCTGCCAGTATGTTGCAAATTTCCTTTTTTTCATTCGTTAATCTCCCTTCAATTCTCAGAGGGCCGGGCCTATTTCTATTCTTCTTTATTCATCTTCTTCGCATATGAGTATAATAGTTTGGGGTTTTTGCTTGATATTTAATAGGGTTTTTTTCTTCCAAGTCCCGTTTTTCATTTTCTTTTGATTGTATAATCTTTTGTTCTGCATTTTCTATCTTACTTTTTAGTTCTATACTTTCCATGCATTTTTTTCTTTTGCAAGACCTTTTTTCCACTTTCTGATTTTCTGGAACAAGATCCTTCTGTCTCTTGGTATGCATGAATGATGTTTACTTTTCTTCTTCGGTATATATTTTTCCACTATTTTCTCCAATATTTTATATATCTCCGTATTTACCCTTATGTCATCACTTACGAAAATGTTATCCCAATCTTTGTTTAATTCTTCATTAATTTCTGACCATTTTATATTTTTACTGTAGAAGTTGTATTTTCCATATCCTTCCCACTTTTTCATTTCTTGCTTATCTCTATTTTCACTTGCTTTGGAATGAACTGTTAATTCTATGACATTATGGTCTGAAATATTCGCATTATAAACTATTATTTCTTTAACATAATTCATCTCGTTCACAAATACTAGGTCTAAAGTATTTTCCTTTCTTGTTGGCAGGTGATTTATTTGTTGAATGTTGTATTCTAGTAGCATATCTAATAGCTTTTCAAATTGCCTCTTATCTTCTGCACTACTATTACTCTCTTTTTTATGTATAAGTACACCACAATCTCCTATTCGTTCTTTCCATTCTACGAAAGGAAAGTTGAAGTCACCAGATAGGAGAATAGTCCAGTCCTTGTGATTTCTACATATATCATCCAATTTTTCAATTATTAAGTCAAACTCTTTAGTATTAGGAGGTCTATATATTACTATGTTCATCAATTTTTCAGATTCAAATTCTACCGCTATTAGTTCACATTCTGAGTTACTATATTTCTCATATATTTTTCCTTGTTTTTTGTCTTTCCCATATATTGCGGTTCCCCCTTGATTCCTATTTTTTCTATCTGATCTATAAGTTTGGAACCCTTTTATTTGATCATCATTCCCAGTCTCTTGGGAATACCAGGTTTCACTTATATTCATTATATCTATTTTCTTTTCATTTTGGGTTAGTTCTTCTAAGTACTCTATTTTTCTTTTTGAGAGAGAGAGAGAGAGAGAGAGAGAGAGAGAGAGAGAGAGAGAGAGAGAGAGAGAGAGAGAGAGAGAGAGTACGTCTCACACACGAAAATGAAAAAATGAACGAAGGAATATTAATGCAACGCATATGACATACGTAATTTAAAAGAAGAAATGTTTTGAAAAAAGGAATCGGGTGTTTTGAGGATGACGTGGTAAGCACAGGCATGAATGACAGAAATAAGATTGATATATACGATAAATTCATTACGAATTTAGGAATAGTGAAAGATTTGTATTTGTTTACTAGTGATATCGATGAATAATGTAACGTGCGTCTTACATACATTTTGGGCACCAGCATATGAGAATAAACTCGCGTATATCATTCAGCTAACGAAAAAATTGTAACGATTTAAGAAGTGAATAGCTAAATGAGAGAAACGTAGAGAGAGTTAAATTTTCAAGCAGTATTTCAATTTGAATTAGAATATCGCGTTCATTAGAAAAAAGTAACAGGAGGTAATGTGACGTACAGAAAGAAGAGATCACTTATTGAAAAAGAGAAAATGGAATAGCAGATTAGCAAAAGAATAAGTAAAAAATAGAATGGTGTATTAGGGTAGCAATGTGTTGCATCTACGCTCAAACTTCTAAAGTGACTCGCTTTAGCAGCTTTCTCAGTACAACGTTATTGAAATTACCTTAATTTAAGGGGAAATGTCCAGACTTATATTTAAAAGATTATTGCGCTTGTAGTTCTTTCAAAATCAGAATCATTTCCGCCCCATTCTCGCAACTTAGCGATTTTTTTTTTTTTTTTTTTTTTTTTTTTTTTTTTTTTTTCCATTCTCTTTAAAATACCAAAGGTTCTACTACTTATTCAGACCAGCAATTTTTTTTTCATCGTAGGAATTCTTGTTAAGTGTCTTCATCTACCTGGGAGGATGTTATGTATATTAGGTAGCGTCTATGATTTTGTCGAGGCTATTGATTACATTTGTGAGATATATATATATATATATATATATATATATATATATTATATATATCAATATATATTTACGAATATTACATATTACATAAAAAAAAACATCGTTTAATATCCAATTGACTATACTTTAGGAACAAGTTTTAGTGTAAGCCAGGTATGGGTTCGAACCACGCCGAGCACGAAGTCTTATCAAATTATAATTCCTCTTCGGTGTATGGTATGCAGAGGTACAGTGAACTGGATGTTAAACGACAGTGGACTGCATTAATAATTTATATATATATATATATATATATATTATATATATATATATATATATTATATATATATATATATCTAGTTTTCGTTTTGCAGTTAAACAGATTATGCATTAAATTTTGTGTAGGCAGAATATTGAACGATTATAAATTATATATATATATATATATATATATATATATATATATATATATATATATATATATATATATTGCCCGTTAGAAAATAATTGAAAAGTTTAGTTATTGTCATTGCAGTTTACTGAATGGTTTCCGAAGCTTCTCTCATAAGCGTGTACATTTGCTAAGCCCTATTTTGGTATTTTTGTTATTTATTTATAGTAGACTTGATTTTACTGTTGACGATACATGTTACATTTTCTTTAAATTCTTGATATAGATTGCAGTTCTGAATATAATGTAACCTGATATTCAATAATATATAGTATATGTCTATGTATATATATACATACATACATACACACACACACACACACACACACACATATATATATATATAAATATATATATATATATTTGTGGGGTTTACATATATTTTTTTTATTAGAAATGTCATTGTGGCCTTGCCGATTTTAATAAATCGTGTAGTTAGTTTCGTAGTTCGAGTGTAGAATATAAGGAATTCCTCATATACTTCTGGGGACTGAGAATAGTAATAATCTCAGTCCCCAAACTTAGAATGAAATATCAACCATCGAATAAGAAACTTGATAATTGAAAATTACTTTGATAATTGCTTTTGTTATTGCAAGGTTTTTTTTGTAAATATGCGCACCAATTTCAATCAAATACAAAGATATTTTTAGTTACATGCAGTCGAAAGCGATAAAAAATAATAATATCTTACATCAGTTCCTTACCTTTGTAAAGGATGATTTTTTTTCCAAGTTTCATACAGTAATGTACTGATGCTTGTGGAAAGCAATCCGAAATATATCAGCGATATTACTAGTTCTTGAATAATCTCTATAATGTTTAAAATTGCATCATCCGAAAAGGAAAGAGGCTACGAGATTTTCTTAATTTACCTTGTAACAAATGCTTAAAATTTTGTTCGACTTTTTTTTTTTTCTTCTTCTTCTTTTAGGAGGATATCTTGAAATACTTTTACAACCCGTGTGCGTTCTTTTGCAAGAGATGATTCAAATGAATTTTACGAGACATAGATATTGTGTTAGAGATGATTCGAATTTTGTTATTAAAGCATGTATTTTTATTTTATTTTTTTATTTTACTTTCATGAATATGTTATGAGTTACTTTATGCAAGAAATTCTGCAAAATATGTTAAGTCTCGTGCAATTTTTGTAAGAGATGCTGCTAATTATTGCGCTCTTTATTACTAGTTTATATATATATATATATATATATATATATATATATATATATATATTATTATTATTCCGCTGTTGTAGATGCGGGAAAGTTTGTGTGTGTGTGTGTGTGTAAATGTTAATGCCGCATCTACAAATTGCGTTCAGAGTTTTTTTTAAAGCTGCCCCTTGATATGAATAGTAAAGAAATACTATGAAATAAAAATCATTGCTTGCGATGCATCACTTAATACAAAGAAAAGAATGCCTTTTATAGCGTTTGAGAGAGATGATAAATCCTATTAAACGCTAAATGGTTGAAAAGATTTTTTCCCTCCCCTCCCTGCCTCCCTCTTTCCCTCTCTCTCTCTCTCTCTCTCTCTCTCTCTCTCTCTCTCTCTCTCTGAAAAAAAAAAAAATGGCAGAGAGCCCAAGAAATCGCTTCCCTAAACATGAATTTGGATCAACTCCACATCCAAAGCGAGTCGACCATGCCACCCGGAAAATCCCGGTTCCAAGCTCCACCTCAAATTCCAATTCCAGGATCGGGATGGCGGGTGAGGGCGCTGGTGGTGGTGGGAATGGGCCAGCTTTTCCACGCCAAGGGGCGGGCAGGCATACGATATCCCCCACCCCCCACCCCCCTGGGACTCCCATTCCATGGGGGGGCCCTCCCTCCGCCCATGCTCCGTCCCCTGGAGTACCACCGTTCCCCCCCGGCTAACCTATCACCAGCCGTTCTACCCTGCTCACCACCCTTCTCTCTCTCTCTCTCTCTCTCTCTCTCTCTCTCTAACACTAGGTCCGCCAATTTATTTCACTCATTCTCCTCACCGCTATATTCGTTCACTCCTTGTGTTTTGACAGAAAATGGAGAGAGAGAGAGAGAGAGAGAGAGAGAGAGAGAGAGAGAGAGAGAGAGAGAGAGAGAGAGGGCGGACAAGGTAGCTGTCTGCGACTAAGGAAATATTCAGCCTCAGATAGAAGAGCATCGATGTCCTTGACGGATATTTTTTGAAGTAAATGGGCCATTTTTTTTATTTTCTTTTTTTATTTAATATTTCCGTTCATTCTACTTCCTTGAATTGGAAACTCGGTGCCAAGAGACTGGCAGATGGCCTTTCGTTGCACAGCCATAGTATCAATAGTGAATGTAACAATGCATATAAGATTAAAGGTAATCCTGCAGGGGGAGAGGAGTTCCCTGTTGCGTGGCGAGGGTTAGACAGACAGACGGAGGTGCTCTCTGTCATCCGGGACACATCGGTTCTTTGCTTCATTTACCAGTGCAGCAGTTCAATAAACACATACTTAGTTCAGACTTGTGTGTGTTCATAGATGTCTGTCAGTGGAGATGATAAGAACAGCATTTGACGATTCCTAACACGTATAGTAAGATATACGAAATGAGCCGAGACTATAACGAAGAATCGCCTTGCGTCTGCCTGAGTGTTTATCTGTGCTTCTAATGGTGTCTCTAAAACCCCCTTTTTTCTCTCTCTCTCTCTCTATCTCTATCTCTCTCTCCAAAAAAAAACTTTTTTTTCCTCCTTTCTTTTAGGGGGCGGCTGAATAACGCCGCGAATGATAATGATAAAAAATACGATGATGATGGATTGTTGAAGAGTGGAGAAGAGAGAAGAGGGGAGTGAAAATCTAGCATTCTGACAACCCATGAAATTGACTTGGAATTGGGTGTGAGGGGACGGAGTGACATCTGAGAGAGAGAGAGAGAGAGAGAGAGAGAGAGAGAGAGACCCCGCCATGTGTGAGAGTGTTGTTAGTATGGCTGATGGTGCCGGGGGCTTGTGGCGTGCTGGCTGACCGAGTCTTCTGCGTGTGCGTGTGTGTGTGTGTGTGTGTGTGTATTGTATGTTTTGACGTCTTTTATTTTGCTATGTACGAATTTCGGGAATTTAGAATATTATTTTATTTTTATTTTCCTGGGTTGTGACAGAAGCCTGACCCTGATTCTGTTGCAGAAGTTTACAAATATCTAGTAGACTTAAGAACAACCAAACCCTTTATATTTAGGATCAATTTAAGAGAGGTCAAGACTCTATAATTTATTATTGTATTGATAGATATTGTTCCATCCCGTAACAAATTCCACATATAATTTCATGAATAATTGTCACGGTTTTAACGTATGGTCAGGACGGCTAAAAGCTTATTGAATTTTGTAATAAATTTGCCATGCCGCCACAATTATCGCACGATCGCCAGTCCAGCGTCCATACACGAATTGCCCTTGTATGTATGTATATATGTATGCATTACGTATTTATGTATGTATGTAAAAAGAGACCTTTCCCTTTTTTGTTCAGTAAAGTTCAGTGTGAACATAAAAGCTTAATAAAATACGAATGTTATTTTATATAACCTATGTAAGGAATACAACATATATATATATATATATATATATATATATATATATATATATATATATATATATATATATATATATATACACGCACGCTAATGTGAAAGAGAGAGGGAATAGCAAAATCCCACACTAAGGACGTTAAGTACCGTTTCGAAGTACAAAAGAAGTAAATTAGTTTCGTTATGGTTAATAAGGACATGCGGAAAGAAATATTGGAGGAGATCTTTACCCGTAGGCTATTCTCGTACGTTAAAAAATAAGAATATGTATAGATCGGTTTTTATGCGTGTGTGTGTGTGTGTGTAACTTGGAATGCAAGTTTCCCTACATCTTTAGCGTAATTGAATCATGCAAATCATGCACCTCTGTTGCGGAGGGAATGTCTGCATTGTGTGAGATAAGATGTGTGAAATTTATTGATAGAGAATCTCAATGTTCTCCCCTTCATATGGATATATTTTTGCGTTGCATATATTCTCATCTCTTGACGGTATTATATAGTTCTTGTAGGTCTGGGTATTTTATTTCTTTTATTTCTATGTTCAGTGTCCTGTTGTATATATTATATACATACATACGTATATATATACATACATACATACATACATACATACTTTTTGGAATATCCACCTGGAATAAGTACTAGGATTAAATTACTATTTTTCGTACAGTACGCCGAAAGCAATTGTTTACCATATTACGCGGTAGAAAGGCAGGAAATGTTGTTAGAGAGAGAGAGAGAGAGAGAGAGAGAGAGAGAGAGAGAGAGAGTATAGGAGGTGGAGGAGGTAAGAACAAGCCATGAAATTGACTGGGCAGTCAGTCAGGTATTCCCCCTCCCTCCTCCCTCTCCTCTCCCACACATGGCCGGTCTTTGTGTCCCCCCCTCTCCCCCCCCCCCCCCACCTTCCCCTTCCCCTCCAAACTCACGCTACGACGGGTCACCCTCTGCCATTTTACTAGTACGAATCCTCCTCACTTTAGCTCCAATACCATTTTCTTTTCCCCTCTTGACAATTTCTCTCTCTCTCTCTCTCTCTCTCTCTTACACACACACACACACACACACACATCAGAGGGCTTGTGGTTAAGATAAAGAAAAAGCCAGTTAGCCTAATAATCCTCTGAAATATTTCTGAATTCTCTCTCTCTCTCTCTCTCTCTCTCTCTCTCTCTCTCTCTCTCTCTCTCTCTCTCAGTCAATTGTCTCAGAGTTATTATTTAAAAAAAATCTAAGCTAATCATTCTTACCAGTAGGAATCAACTGCGTAGTTCGATTTTTTTATTTCCGTTTATTTTGTATATTGTTTTATTTTTTCGTTAAAGATGCACCATTCGAGTAGGTTCTTGTCTTAGTGGTCTGTGTTAAATATTTTATGTAGAGATTGTTTCCCGTGCTTGTTTTCTTCACGCTGTGGTTTTTTCTTTTTTCATTTTTCGTCATAGATTGTTAGTCAGAGATATAAAAAGTTGTTTAAAATCGGAAATCCCCATTTTCCGTATTTTCAAAAGCTTGAAAGATATCAGTGAGAGCGAAAGAAGAAGAAGGAGGAGGAGGAGGAGGAGGAGGAGGAGGAGGAGGAGGAGGAGGAGGAGGAGGTCAGATTTGTGTAACAAGTTTTTATTTCGGAGAAGATCATGATGATAATGATGATGAAGGAGGAGGAGAGGAGGTCAGATCTGTGTTACAAGTTTTTATGTCGAAGAAGAAGAAGAAGAAGAAGAAAGAGGAGGAGGAGGAGGAGGAGGAGGAAGAGGAGGAGGTCAGATCTGTGTTACAAGTTTTTATGTCGGAGAAGAAAAAGAAGAAGAAAAAGGAGGAGGAGGAGGAGGATGAGGAGGTCAGATCTGTGTAACAAGTGTTTATGTCGGAGGAGAAGAAGAAGAAGAAGAAGGAGAAGAAGAGCAGGAGGAGGAGGAGGAGGAGGAGGTCAGATCTGTGTAACGAGTTTTTATGTCGGAGGAGAAGAAGAAGAAGAGCAGGAGGAGGAGGAGGAGGAGGAGGTCAGATCTGTGTAACAAGTTTTTATGTCAGGGAAAAAGAGAATCTGTAAATACGAACGTCGCCCGAGGTCGACTCATCACTGGATGAATAGTCTGTTTGTAATAAAGTTTTTGCGAAATCCCCACACTCCTTTTATTCAGAGGGGCGTCAGCCATTGGGGCCCTGGATTTTTGTAAGGGTTTTATATCACCGAAATCGATTTTTTTTCCTTTTTTTTTTATGGGGATAAAGTCCCGCCCCCTACGACGCCGCTTGGACCAATTGGCAGACAAAATAAGATTGATCGATTAATGAGGTGATCTTTTTTTTTTTCTTTCTTTCTTTTCTTTTCCTAAAATTTAGCACACCCTAATTGAGTTTTCTCCCTCTTAATGGACAGCTATCGTGTTCTAATGAATTAGTCGCGTAGGCCTTTTCTCGTAAGTTATTCGGCGCGAATCCGGGTTCCTTTGTTAACCGTTGGTTTGCCCTTTTCTTTTTTTCTTTCTTTCTTTCTTTCTTTCTTTATTTTTTTTATTTTTTTATTTTTATTTTTTTGAGGTGGCGCAGAATTATACGAGAAAGCCATATATTTTCTCTGTTCTCAATATATTTCTATGCACATTTTCGACACTGTTTATATATTATATTATATATATATATATATATAATATTATTATATAGTATATATATATATATATATATATATATATATATATACACACATATGTTTAGCGATAGATCGTCTGTGTGTATATATATATATATATATATATATATATATATATATATATATATATATATATATAAATAAAGATAAATGCCACGAAGGAAAATAAACGAAGGAGTCTGCGAGATCTTTCGGCTGAAAAGCCCTTTACTGAAGCAGCTACTGACAAAATACGAGAAAAGACAATACAAGAAGGTTCGTATAACTGACAGATAGGGATTATAAAAGGATTAGTGCCTAGAATCCGACAGCACCTGGAAGATAAGAAACCTTCCCAAACAAGCATAAACCAAAGGGTGCAATTAAAGGTTTAACAGACAATCATCTCAGATACAATCTCCAGACAATTAAAGGATTATAGGTGACAGCTATACGGAACCTGGTAAGACCACCATATTCACAAAAAATGACAGACATACATTACAATAAAATTTTTTAATAACTCTAAGGCAACTGATTTTTATTTAAGTCAGTAATTATATATTTTGAGGTCTTCTTAAACATGTTACAGATACAAGGGTCTAAATGAAAAGGCCACGACTAACATTGAATTACAATGAAAAGTAAGTTGTATTAAAGCAGAATTCTAAAAGATTGTCGTGATAAGACATCTCTTGACCGTGCAATTACTGAACTGTTCAATCCAATTAATTCGGTGGTTGTTTTCACTTAAATGAATAAATAATGCATGCATTAGATTTTTTGCCCCAGTTTTTTACAGAGTATTTATGCTGGCTTTAGCCTTACTTCTAAGCCCT
>NC_087205.1:88319824-88324824 GCF_015104395.2 Macrobrachium nipponense
TGACACCGAACGCACTTGAGGAGTTCAAGCACTTCCATTTCGAGGGAAAAGAAGGAAAAAAGATCGGTTAAGGGTTAACGCTCTCTCTCTCTCTCTCTCTCTCTCTCTCTCTCTCTCTCTCTCTCTCTCTCACTTGCTGAAGGGAAATTCGATGAAGTGTGAACATTTGCCGTTCTTACGTCACCTTTAAGTAGTCTTGGGTGTTTTTCATGATTCTCTCTCTCTCTCTCTCTCTCTCTCTCTCTCTCTCTCTCTCTCTCTCTCTCTGTTTGCCATTCTTAAAAATGCCTTTTTTTCTCTTTCTAGTGCTTTCCTTTAATGAGCTTTAATTTTTATCATCCTTTTCTTTCACTTATATGGCGTTTGTAGTATCTTCCCCCAAAGTGTTATGGCTTTCATATATCTATTCTCTCGTTTTAAAGGTTTTTAAATTGCGGGTTTTACATTTTTGGTGCTTTTCTGTTTACAATTGCGATTTGTTTTTGAGAAAGACATGAAGTTGAGGAATGTTGAAGATGGAGCAGGAGTATTAAGTGGGTTTAATTATCTTTTATATGCAAAGCTGACGGTCAGACTATGTATGTATGTATTTATGTACGTTCGCTATAGACGGCGAAATTACTGGACCGATTTGAGCCAAAGTCGGACCATAATTGTGGATTTTATAGGGGATGGTTTTTAGCCGGGTGCCTTTTTATCCATTGATCAAGATATCTGGCCATGCTAACTATTATTATTATTATTATTATTATTATTATTATTATTATATTATTATTATTATTATTTTATTATTATTATTATTATTATTATTATTATTATTTTTTGTTAGTTATTATTATTCGTAGAGGGAAAACAGAATGCATAAACCTGTTAGAACTTTTCACGAGGATTTCAGATATGCTCTTGCTTTTCTTCTGTGATGAAAAATAACGATGATATTAGGGAATGGTTTTTACCAGGTACCCTTTTGATCCGTATATCCGGCTAGAAACCGGCCATGATAACATCTTTAATATTGATCGTAGAAAAAAAAGGACAACATTATTCTGGTAAAACTGTTCACTAGGATTCCAAATATGATCTTTTCTTCTTTGATGAAAAGTAAAGATGACATTTGAGGATATGAGTAGGGTGCCGTTTTTATTCGAATATCCGGCAGGATATCCGGTCATGTTAACTTCTTTAATATTAGTCGTAGAGAAAAAAAGGAAAACATTATTCTGACAGAACTTTTCACTGGGAATCTAAATATGCTGTCACTTTTCTTCTACGGTGAAAAATAACGATGATATTACGGCTCAAATAGTGCCTGCCTACGGATGCCAGGTGCTTGTTATGAATATTTTTCTCTTGATATGAAATCGCCAGGACAGTTCATTGTTTTTTGGCATCGGATAATTAATTATAACATTTTCCTTTAGATGTCTTTAATAGAGTGGCCAGTTCAAAACATTCTAGATGTACTGGTGGGTGTGAGCATTACTTTAAGAGAGAATGCCTTTGCCGTTGTTAACTACATTAATTATTGGGTATCGTGTAATGATTTCTCCGGGAAATATGAAATTTCATCTGGAGGCACAAACTCGTTTACATCTCATCTGCACATGTCATCCCTCGATTTGGTCTAGAGCGTTTACGGCTTTTATATTATTGGAGTAAAAGTTCAAAACCTCTCGCATTCAGTTGTATTCCTTTCGTCGTGGCCAAATGCGCGCCCCCTCACACACAACACAAACACACACACTCACACATTATATATATATATATATATATATATAATATATATATATATATATGTTTGTGTATATATACATACATACATACATATATATAATTGAAAGTGGATGGTGTCTAGCGGAGATAGATACTACCACCCACTTTCAATGAGGTCCTGCTAGTAATTGTATTAACACACAGGACATTGTTAAGATACATTATATATATATATATATTATATATATAATTATATATATTATTTATAATATATATATATGTATATATATATTAGACTATATTATAATATTGGAGAGCTATTTATATATACGTACATACGTATATATATATATATATATATATATATATATATATATATATATATATAGATCATACGTATGTACGTACATATAAATAGCTCTCCCAAATTTATGTGCCTAACATTATCCAAGCACCCGTAACAGTGTTACGGTATGGAGTTGACATTGTAGCTGTTTTACCGAAAGACGGAGATGGAAATCAACTGTAAAAGAATTGAATGAGATAGTCCATTCTGTGAAATTCACGTCAGAAATAGTAAAAAGATGGCTGCTTGCCCTTTTTAGACATTGTTACTGGCTGCGAACCTTTTGGTTGTCAATGCAGAATGTTTAGAAATACAACAAAGAATTAAACTTACGTATATTATTTTTCAGATGTCTTGTCAGTCGTGAATTCCTTCATAACCAACTACAGAATAAATAGTTAAGTTCCTCGTTGGACGAGTGGTTTACGTGCTCGCCCACCGATTCGTTAGTCGCGAGTTCGACTCCCTGCTCTGCTAACGTGGAATAAGAGGAATTTATTTCTGGTGATTAGAAATTCGTTTCTCGATATTATGTTGTTCGGAAACCCACAATAAGCTGTAGGTCGGGCGTTGCTAGGTAACCAGTTGGTTCCTAGCCACGTAAAAATATCTAATACATGACTTTTTCAGACAAGTCAAGAATTAAATGTGAGAATAAATCATAATAAATAATCAGCAATAAAAAATGTTCTCTTTTGTTTACCTAATTTAAAGAGTCACATAGAACTAAGAGAACTGAGTGTTCCCGTAAGAGTTTAAGAGCAAGTCTTAATAATATCGCCTCAAGAAACTTCTTGGAATCTACTTTAATACAGTTAACAAATGAAAGTAATATTAATTCAAGATCAGCTCTGTATACTCTTGACCCCATTATGTATAAGATGTTCGAAGGAGATTTGAAAGAGAAACTAGAATTTGTTAGCAATTTTTGTTAATGTCCAGGGCCCTCGTTGGTTAATCCAGTACCTTAGTTAAACCAAGACAGCTGGTCCTCATCTGAAGATCAACCTTAATTGCAGTGACCTTTGTATGGAGTAAAATGATTTTGTATTTCTTAGATTTTATAAAATTTGTTTGTAAAACTTAGTATTTTTTCGTAATCTTATTTTATGTTTCATTTAGTTTGCTTAAGAATTATTTAGAGTGAAGGCGCAAGATCTTGCACTTTCCACATGGGCATATGTTCTGTTTATGATTTATTTATATTTTAGCTTCCTGAAGGAGCTTCTATATGTATGCAAATACATACAAACACACACACACACACATATATATGTGTGTGTATTTTATATATATATATATATATATATATATTATATAATATATATATTATATATATATATATATATATATATATATATATATATATATGTATATATATATCTAATGCTCTCGTGGATAATTACACCTTTTATAGGTGGGCATTGGTGTCGCTGCATGCATCCGTATTAAGTTATTTCTGGCAAAGGGGATGGGTTGGGGGGAAATCGGTCTAAACTGTCGCATTGTAATGTGGAGAAAACTTCCACAAGTTGACTCTTTTCATACACCTAATCACATATCAGCACTCCTTCTTTTTCCTCCTCCGGTACACATGCTGTGCCACTCACTTACTTTTCTGATTCCTGGTTACTGAGAGGTCCGTTCATTCAGTACTTCCTGTACTTCATCTATCCTCCTCCTACATAAAACACTTTCGAATTGTACATTTTTCATCAGCTCATCGTTCTCCATTCTTCTCATAGTATGACAAAGCCATTCTTCCAGCTATATCATTCTTTTTACCACTTTACTCCTCTCCACAGTTTTCTCCTTTTCTTCTTACGCCACGTCCACTAAGGCTACGCAAATATTTCATTTCTATAATTTCAACCTTTTTTTGCTTGATTTGCGTACAGCAGCCACTCTTCATTTCCATTACTGGCCGCCAGGTATCCTACGTAGCTCACTACTTAATTCTACGCTTGCGCAGTGAGTTGCCTAAATCGTTCCGCCTTCCTGTGGACTCGAATCCAGGCTCAGACGCTGGTAGGGCGACTTTTGTTTTATATCACTCACGAGTCCAGACATTCTGAAATCAGTTTTGTTGCAACGTTTTCAAGAGGTATTATGGCTCTTAAAACGGACTTGTTAATGATAAAAGATTTGACATTATCAAACTGACATTTAATGAACTCATTAACACTAAGGCTTACATTTCTTATTTTAACTCTTGAGACAATAGTGTATCTTTAGTTATGTTATATTAGCCATTTCTTATCTTGGCTTTAAGACCATTATTTATCTTTGGTTCTATTTTATCTTTACTTTAGCTGAAAATATTGCAACTGGGTGCCTCATGTCATGACTTTCTCGTGTGAACCACAAACTGTTTTATGCAAGAAATAGTAATCTGTCGGGATCTTTATTATGAGTCGATCTGACCCTTGCGTAAGGGTTATTTCTACAGCAAAGCACCATTTGTAAGTCAAAGAGAATTCTGTGCATGTGAAGATTCTCTTCACTTATTCATTTTTCAGCAAGGAAACATTAACTTCTCTCTCTCTCTCTCTCTCTCTCTCTCTCTCTCTCGTCTCTCTCCTCTCCCTCCTCATTCTTCTCTCTCTATATATATATATAGTATATATATATATATATATATAATATATATATATATATATATGTGTGTGTGTGTGTGTGTGTGTGTGTGTGTGTGTGTGTATATATATATATATATATATATATATATATATATATATATATATATATATATATAATAACTTTACATACCCTCTCTCTCTATTCTTACTACCCTAATGGTATTCTTGCATTTTAATACATTTTTATATATTTCTGCATTTCCCTTTACCTTCTCTTTATTCTTAATGACCGCCATATTCTTTGGAAGCTTGAATTTCAAATGAATGGTCCCTGTGAGCTTGCTCCATATAGATAGGGTTCA
>NC_087205.1:88329824-88337324 GCF_015104395.2 Macrobrachium nipponense
ACATAGGAAATTTCCGTTTTTCCTTCAGGGATATCCGTAGCCTTTTTTTTTTTTTTTTTTTTTTTTTCTTTCCCTTACATCAACCAATTTTTCTATGAATATTCGGTTGTCTGTCCCACCGCCATCAACGTTAATACAAAGAAAAACTAGTAAAATATGCGCTGACGTTTCTTCGGCGCAATCGAGTTTCTGTACATCGTATAATTAAGGCCACGACTATAGATCTATCTTTCGGTGGTCTCGGTATAGTGCCGTATGAGCACCTGCCCATAAAACTAACAACTGGCCGGTAGCGGCCTGTCCTATAACGTTGCCAGATGCGCAATTATGGCTAACTTTAACCTTAAGTAAAATAAAGGCTACTGAGGTTATAGGGATGCAATTTGGTATGATTGATGACTAGAGGGTGGATGAACAACATACCAGTTTGCAGCCCTCTAACCTCGGTAGTTTTTAAAATTGAGGGCAGACAGAAAATTGCGGACGAACAGACAAAGGCATCTCAATAGTTTTCTTTTACAGAAAACTAAAAGGCCTCCTTTGATAGAGCTTCCAATAATTTATTCACTTAAAAGCCACAAGACATCAAATTGTTTTATTTTATAATTTTGTACATTATTTATTTTTAAAACCAAGTAATTATTATTATTATTATTATTATTATTATTATTATTATTATTATTATTATTATTATTATTATTATAAGAAGAAGAAGAAGATGGTGAACCCTATTCAGATGGAACAAGCTCACAGGTGCCACTGACTTGAAATTCAAGCTTTCAAAGAATATGGTGTTCATTAGAAAGAAGTCAGAGGAGGTAAAGGGAAATAGAGAAAGCATAGATATCACATATTAAAAAGAAACAGTAAATGAAGGAAATAAATAGATAACAATGTAAATGATGAAAATGCAAGGGGAACTGTATTGTGGTAGTAAATGTATCAAAAGAAAAAGCAGTAGCTTTGACATTTCATAGCTATTACACTGTAGCAGGGTTTTGAGATTTGGTAATGTAAGCTCTTATAACTAAGGTTAATGGGTGTTTTTGTCTCAGTAACCTACGGAACTTGTTGGTTATGGAGATTATTTTAAATTTTGTATTTTTTTCTGTTACTTTTGAAAATATTCGGATAATTTTGACATTTTTTGTCACGTTCGAGAGTGTTGGAACTAGAAAAAGAGATTTTCTACTTTTTTTTTTTTTTTTTTTTTTTTTTTTTTTTTTTTTTTTTTTTTTTGTTTTTTTTTTTTTTTAAGAATGTAGAATGATTCGATTTTTTGTCTTTACCAACAAATGACTCCATTATGCGCACAGAAGAAATCGTGATATACTTTGAATTTTTTTGAGAAATATTTAATATATATATATATATATATATATATATATATATATATGTGTGTGTGTGTGTGTGTGTGTGTGTGTGTGTGTGTGTGTGTACATGCATATATGTGTTTGTGTGCGTGTACGTGTGCGCGCGCGCGCGCGTGTGTGTATGTAATTGTAGTTAAATGGTCTTGCTAACTCGAAAAATTTACAAATCAAGTTTCTCTAAAGCTGGAGTAGTTTAATGTTTTCAAATCCTTAAGGAAAAATTAAAATTCCATTCAAAGTTTTAGTATTTATTTAATTATTTTATTTTATTTTATTATTATTACTTTTTGGGGGGAATGTAGAAATCTTACATCGTCATATATTCTGATCGAAAATTTTCATATTTGTAATCCATCTGTCGGCATCAGCGTCGTCGGTCTCAGTGTGCCTTACAAAAAATTAAAACATACTTTGAATTTTCTTTGATATCTTTTCGACACGGCTGGTTTTCTTTTTGTTAAAAAGGTTTCTTTTTGTTATTAAGACAATTTAACCCCCTGCTTCGGATTTTGTTTACATTTCCAAATTTTACTCTCTTTTTATATATTTATATTATTTTTATTTAGCATTCATCATATTAGTTTCGCAAACAATAATATTGAGAACTTTAGACACCTTCCTTTGTTGACATTCTCTCTCTCTCTCTCTCTCTCTCTCTCTCTCTCTCTCTCTCTCTCTCTCTCTCTCTCTCTCTCTCTCTCTCTCAGATTATTATCGCTGTATCTCCGAGGGAATTGCAATTTATATTGTATCTTGTATGTTTGTTGAATTTAATCTTTAATTAAAACGAGAAATACGATTTTGGAAGATGTCTTTCAAATGTTGAATAATTATAAATAAAGGCTTATCTTTACCCAGGATGTTTATGAATTAACACTTTATCTTCTCACTTACTGTTACAGTGAAGCTTAAATTTAAATAAAGTTATGATCGTAGCGACCTTAAGGCTGTGAATTAAAGTTCGATCTTTGTTCCAACTTTAACCTGGAATAAAGACTGATCTCTGGTACAAGATTGTATTGAATTAATGTTCCGTCTTTGATTCGGGATTACAGTTAATTAAAGGCCCCCACATCTTTTCCAATAGGGTTCTAGACTAAGGTACCGTGGTACCGTATTTTTCGCATGTGGACTATGATTTAGGTTCCTATTTTTTCCAAAGAATGATTTTGATTCAAAATCCCATAATTCCCTCAGTGTAGACGATAATAATGAGAGAGAGAGAGAGAGAGAGAGAGAGAGAGAGAGAGAGAGAGAGAGAGAGAGAGAGAGAGAGAGAGATTGGTAACATCGTTGTGGAATGCAACTGAAGGTTGTCATTTCTGAATTAGCTCTTTATATCTCTTGTTGAAAAAAATGTATATACATTCATGCATAATTCGTCACATCACATTACATAATTACTAGTTACATCTTGGAATTTTCCCAAAAGAGTTTTGTCTGTATTTACATATTTATCACATGATGAGTAGTCTGAAGAAAGTTATTTTAATAAACTTGATTCTGTTTTTCAAGTTGATCTGGTAAGTTTTGTGAAAATTCTACACCAATTTTTCCTCTGGCATCATTGTTTTGTCATCCTACAAGTCTACTTCCACAGAATAAAGAGTTTACTAAGTCCGTAATAACCTTATATAATATTCAGATAGAATATTTTATAATGATACATATTATTGACCGATATCAGTCAAACTAGCCTCGCATGATGTGAAGAAAGTGTTGATGTAGGCATCATCTCGAATGATACAAAGTCTTTGAAAAAAAGCTTTGATATAGGTATCCTTTTGAATGATGCAAAAAAAAAAATTGATTTAGTCATTGGTGTAGGCATCCTCTTGAATGATGCAAAAGAGAAGTGTTTATGTAGTCATCCTCATGAATGATGCAAAAGAAAAGAAAACAAGCAATGATGTAGGCGTCGTTTTGAATGATGCAAAAAGTAAGTGTTGTTTTAGGCATCATTTTGAATGGTACAAAAAATAAGTGTTGATATAGGCATCCTCTTGAATGGTACAAAAATAAAGTATTGATGTAGACATCCTCTTGATTGATGCAAAAAATAAGTCTTGTTATAGGCATCCTCTCGAATAATGCATAAAAAAAAAATTGTCGACATACTCATCCTCTTGAATGATACAAAAAGTGTTGATGTAGGCATCCACTTGAATGAGTGTGTGTGTGTGTGTGTGTGTGTGTGTGTGTATTAGCGAAGATAATCTTAGCATCTAATAAGGTCTTGAAACGAATGATATGTTTGGTACCGTAGGAAAAATCAGAATCGATACAGTTTTCCTGATGTAGTATATCTGTATGTGTACTATACACATACGGTCGCGTGTATACATATGTATGTATGTGTGAGATTCGAGAGTTGGCTGTCTGAGACGAGCAATCAATCAATACCTTCTTCAGCGGGCTCCACGCCTTTGTTTACACGCCCCACGCCTCCTTACCACGCCTCCCTCCTCCACCTACTACTACTCCTACTCTTCCTCGTCACAGCCTCCTTTCCTCTCCCTCCCCTTCCCCCTTCCCCCCTCCCCCTCCCCCACTCCCAGCCATCTTTATCCGTTGCTCTACCACTCTCTTGACACTCTCACTCGTACTTATTCCACCACTTTTTCCTGCATTTTTATTGTCCACTCGGATTTCTAAATCTCTTCTAGTTCCAGAACTTTTTTTTTTCTCTCTCTAATTAGACACCTCTCGTCTTCCCTTTTTTTTTATGCTAGGATGCGACATGTGTGTGTGTGTGTATTTTGAATCTCTCTCTCTCTCTCTCTCTCTCTCTCTCTCTCTCTCTCTCTCTCTCTCTGTATTTGTTGGTCATTCTTTGTAAATAAGTTTACACGTACGATTTTGTCCTGTGCGACTATGTAAGCTGTTTATACATCAACGCCATTCCGAGGATGATTCTTTCATAGTATATCTTGTAGTGATTATAATTTATTTTTCAGCGTGAGACTATTTCCCTGTTTTTGTATCTCAAAATTTTCTTCTGAGCTTTTGTTTCGAAAATATTTTCCCTCTTATTGTTACGATTACCTGTATCGCTATCAATGTTTCAAAATATTTATAACCGTTTCCGTAGGATAAAACTAATTGTAAATTCTTTGTTTCTGTTACCGGAGCATATACGTTTTTCAGTATTTGAAAATATTTTCATTTCCTCTTTTATTACAGATTAAAAAGGAGACTTTACAATGGTTAATTCAGCTTTGACGTTTTTTTTCTCGTTTAATATTGCTATTAGCGCAAAGTTACGTTGCGGCAGGGCAGTATGTAAAACATAAACAGAAGCCAATAACTAATTTTGGCGTTATAATCATTACTGAATTATTCTTGTAGGCTGTTGTTTCTTATCTCAGTCTCCTAGTTATCTGAGGGTCGAGAGCAATGGCTTCTCCGCCCCCACATCTCTTGTTTACTCGCGTGCGAGTGCGCACACACACACACACACACACACACACACCACGAGTCACTTTTCTTAAGACTTGTCAAGGAGGAACTTGACATTTAGTATGGTTAGCATATGTGTATTTATATATTTTATATGTTTACACATACGATTTTGTCTTGTTTGACTGTGCTATGTATTTATCGACATCACTTTAACGATGATTTTGATAACCCTTCTATATATGTGTATAATATATATATATATATAATATAATATATCTATATATATATTATATTATAATAAATATATATATAGATCTATTATATGATATATATATATATATATATATATATATTTATAGATATATATTATATATATATATATATATAGAGATATATATATATATATATATATATATTATATATGGTTGTGTGTATTTTTATTGATTTGTTTATTCGTTTCACCTTTGAGATAAGACTGATCTCTCCCGTTTTGATAAAATAGTTTTTGTTTTTTTACTATTTCGGAAAGTGTTCCATAGGTAACCAGAAAATCATATTAATTGGTAACTTCCCGTCCCTTGGATAATGTTCCTGTGTGTGTGAGAGAGAGAGATAGAGAGAGAGAGAGAGAGAGAGAGAGAGAGAGAGAGAGAAGCTGAATAAACGAGTTTATGTATGTTTATTCTTTTAAGCCTTCTTGAACACCTCATATCAGTTCGTGTAACTTTCCCCGGGGGTAGAATATCTTCCGCGGAGGTTACCGTACTAGATGTTTACATGTGCCTGCTAGGTAGGCCTTTCGAGCGCTTTCTTTCTTGACAAGTTTCTTCAACGCTCAAAAAAATCCTTAATAAGGATTTTGTTTGCTTTGTTTGTTGATAGGTGCTTTGCAGCTTCCTCGGAAGTTTGGACCAATAAAACGGAATTTTCTTGAGTTAATAGAAATATTTCAGAAGACTTACTGTTTTTTTTTTTTTCTCTTCAGAAAAAGAAGAACTTGTCAACAGCTGCCGTGGTAGCTAGTTTTTTTTATGATTCATGATATGCAATTTACACGGAATTATCCTTCATAGGGGTAGGGGGGGGAGGGAGGGAGAGATTCACAAATTAGTTTTTTCATGTTTTTTTCTTATAAAACAGGATTGCCAGAATTTGTTCATGTTGAACGAATATTGCAGCAGAAGCTTGTACGATTCTCGTAATCACTTCTTGTTTTCGTTATTTACTGATGTATAATATCAATTCAAGCAGAAATCTTCATTGTCATTAAGGTAACATATAAAATCACTTGCAGTAAAATGTAGAAGAACTTAGCGAATTCATAGAGGTGCTTAAAGGTCACGAAAGTATATAATGGCATTTAGTTCGCTGTATGCCGAAGCCCGATTGTATATGAATATGTTTACCATTGAGTCTTGCTATGTTAAAACTTCATTTCCTCCACTCTAGAAGTTTACATGATATCAGTGCTAGAACTCTTCTCATTTCATGTCGAATTAAGTGGATATTTTCAGCTCGTGAAAAGTTTCCCAAAAATCATAACAGTAAATACATTATTAAGTATTTGATATAGCAGAAGCTTGCTGTTTATCGTAATAGTACAGCATTTTAAAGATATTTCGAATCGAGGGAAATATATAACATTAAGTTCATTTACAGTCAGTCTTCATATTTGCTTATGAGATATATATGGTCGTGATTGATACCGTATGTAATGTGTATGTAGATAAGTATTGCCGACCAAGTGTCTTGTATTAATTAAGTACATCGTTAGTTTCTATCGCAATCATACAGAAGTACACCGACGCACGCGTATTCGGGAATATTTTTACTACGGTTCAGTAATGTCACAGCTAAGGGGGCGGAGGGATAGGGGGTGGGGGTTGTCCCCTTGTGGGTGGGGGAGTGTCTTAGTGCGTCTTGTTCGTCTCTACGTATCCACTTCGTTTATATATATATATATATATATATATATATATATATATATATATATATATATATATATACCGCATTCATTTATGCCCTCTTTCCACGAGGCGTGTACGCTAACATTCACAAGGTAATGTCAGTGGCGTTTTTATTGTTTTTTTTTTGTTTTTTTTGTTGTTGCTAACGTGTTTTGATAATCCCTACCTTCATTGAACGCTGCACCATCAATATAATTTCTAATTATCGTTATTTACGTGATGCGATGTCGCATTTTATCCTACTTATATTTTCTTTTAATCTGTAAGTCTTTGTAAAACTGTTCCAAACCTTTTGAGATAGTCCTACGATCTTTTAAAGCGAAAGACCATATGAGCAAATTTAGACTTAAGAAAGTCAACAGGGGAAGAAAGGAGCTAAGTCTACTCCATAAATGCTATCTGCAATTCTTGATATATTAATTACAGCGATGTCATTAAACGGTGTGTGCTGTTGACTGCTGTCTACGCGAGTGACAGCCACTTGGGTAACCAACGTAAACGTGGATGATGAGACCATTTTTATGGTGAAAATATTATAAATATGACAGCTTTCAAAGTTATATGGGGAGTCTCCGTCTCCCAGCGTGGCCCCTGTGTTCTTCATTACTTACTGGTTTCAGCAATGTTCCCACTCGGCTCTTAAAATCCTTTTATCTCAAAATGTTATCCAGAAGCGGCCTTGCTCCCAGCGGTTGGGCACCCCCCCCATCTCTCTCTTTCTCTCTCTCTCTCTCTCTTATTCTATTGGGATCCTGCTA
>NC_087205.1:88342324-88347324 GCF_015104395.2 Macrobrachium nipponense
TAACATTCTCTTCACCTTTATTCTTATATAATCTCTCTCTCTCTCTCTCTCTCTCTCCGTACATCCAAAATTTTTTTCGAGGCAGTTTGTAGGTGGAAAGGGGGCGGTGGAACGGAAAGCCGGGGAAGTAAGGAAGAGACGAAAGAGATAGGGTAAGGGGGGCCCGGGACGGTTAGGGGTGTAGGGTCGGGGAAGGGGAAGGGGGAAGCTCACGTGGGAGCCGTTGTAAGGACCCAGGTGGCTCTGACAGGTTGTCGAGTGCAGCAGGGTAGATCGCTGACTTTGGGTGAGAAACTTAGCGGCAACATTCAACGAGAAATAAAATTGAATTTCCAGAGAGAGAGAGAGAGAGAGAGAGAGAGAGATCTGATATGTTTTCTGAGTCACGCAAGCAAGCCCTTTCAAAGAGCGAAGTTTTATTTTCACCTTTTTTTTTCTGCCAGCGTTCACCTTTGAAACAGGAATGTGTTCGCTCCGTTGTGGGCTATAGAAGTGATGACTTTTCAGTTCTTTATTAATTTGTTGGGTTAGTGTATCAGCAGACGTCAATGGGTTTTGAAATAAACTCGTATTCGTCGTGTTTTTATTTCGACTTTATAGTTATTGTATTTGCAAAGTTGTAAGGATCTTATTATTTTTTTATGTTATTTTTTATTTATTTATTTATTATTTATTTATTTATTTATTTATTTGTATTTTTTTTTGCAAAGGTGGATATGTATTTGCGTTCATTCTACCGCTGCCTCTCTCTTTCTGCCGTCAGTTTTGTACTTCAATTGAGATCCAGTATTTCCATGCACTTTTGCATTTTATCTCTCGTATTGGCATCTAAATATCTCAGCATTTATATCTCTCCTATTAGCATCTACATCCGTCAGCATTTGTAATGAAAGGTAACCAAGGTTCGGGCAAATCCTGAATCTTGTTATCTTCTGCATCAAAACACTTCGGCATTTCGTCTAAAAAATTGCAAGGTAATTATTGGCCACATGATTATAAATTTGTTGAGACCATATTCACTAATATATTGTATGTTGAATTTTCATCCTAAAAATTATTACCTACAATAACCGCTTGTTAATGATTATTCACACTGAGAATCTTTAATGAAAAAATTGGAAATAAGTTGTGTATCCTGTTATAGTTATTAATGAGAAAAATAACAAGTTCGCATGTTAGTTTTACGTAATGTTAATAAACACGTCTTTTCAATTTAGGTTTATGCTTTGTTGAGAAAGTATTAACCAGAAGTTATATTGATATTTCTCGTATCCTTTGTGGAGTCTGGGTTCAGGTAGTCGAAAGCGAAACACAATTTATGAAAATAAGTAACTATTCTAATTATTCTTTTACATTTTAAATTTGAATTAGCAGTCCATTAAAATTCAAAAGACGTGTAAGATCGGATTCTATTTTTAGAGAATAACTTACGATATAGCGAACAATGATTTATTTTCAGCGTGTGTTTTGGCGTTCATACTTTGCACATTTGTTTATAAAATCGGGAATGTTCATAAAATGTACCGGTACATGTAATTGTCTTTTGTTACTTATAGCAAGGAGTCCATGTCGGAAATTATCTAGGCTGAAAAGCATTAAGATATTACCAATTCATCCCCAAATATGATGGGATCCGAATTTTTATCAAATTATTTATCAATTGACATTTTCTTTTTTGTTCTGGCACTTCATCTCATAGAGATAGACAGAGACAGGACACGAAGGTGGGGTGGGGGGATGTGTTGGGGGTAGGGGGCGCCAAGTGAATGCTTAATTCAAAATGAATTACGGAGCCACCTTTTGACATGGCCTTCCTCCCGTGAACCTGACGCAAACTTAAAGTTGTTTATGAAAGTTGGTGTCGTAAGTTCGTAAGTGAGCTGACTTACCTTTACAAACTTCATTGAGATGATTAACTCGGAGTTTTGGAAAGTTTGAGTCCTTTTAATATACTTCAAGCTGGCCTTATACCTGCCTTGTTTGTCAACAGTCTCAGCTGGTGTCTTGGGCCATGTCGCTCCGAAGTATATGTTGCCTGTTATGAAGGGTAATAATTTATACTGTGTGCTTTTGTTCCCATACCCCTGTGTGATCATAATGATTTTTTTTCCTGTTCTATGTTAGGAATTTAATTCGTTTATTTCGGTTTTCAGGTTGGTCTTTAGCTAATCGAATATTTTCTTAATTTAGCCACTTAACGTATGAACGTATGTTTAACGACATGTAGTGTCATTCCTTAATTTTTATCTTTGGACATTGAACCTTTTAAATTATGGAAATGTTTTATAGTGAACCTTTTAAATTATGGAAATGTTTTGTCGTTTTGAAGTATTTTTTTTTATGATTACAAGATATTTTAGTTGCCTGGTGACTTGCCATGTAATGACATAGTATACAGGGAACAGTTGTATGCTTACATTCATAAAATACTTTATACACACGATTTTACTCTATTGACAAACATGTACACGAGCACACGCATATGTATGTATGTATGTATATATATATGCAAAAACATACATATACATGTGCCTTTTGTAATTTTTATATTCATGTGTGTGTGCTTATTTTAGTGGTTCGCATTTGTTTATCTAAATAATGCTAATGCACTTTCCTTTCTTTTTTTTCACACAGGAGATGAATTCGACGCAGACTTTCGTTCTCAAACAGTTCAGTTTAGGAATCCGGTGAGTGTTTTTGCTCGTAAAAACTCAGTTATTTTACAAACATGACCTTGTTGAACGGCATGATTATCTTTTGTCACTGACGAGTGTCATTTAAGGGACTTTTGATATAAACAACTTGAAAAAAAAACTCTCATTTCTGCTGATGTTACCGCCATTACTACCACGATAATCCTAAATATTGTCTTATGGTATTGATATATATATATATATATATATATTATATATATATATATATATATATATATGTATATATATATATATATATATAGAATGAATCTTTTCGTTTACTGTATTACAACAGTTTTTATAATATATATATATATATATATATATATATATAAATATTATATATACATATATATATATATATATATCCACCATATACCTTAATCCCGTTTTAAAGGTGAGTAGGTCCGTCTGATTCTCTGTCGATGGTATCCATTCACAGCTGGGTCGACTGGTTGGCGGCAGGTTGAGATAAAACAAGAGACCTATTCTCACAAAGGGTATTGGCCCCATTGGTTATTATTAGCATTCTAGTTCTCATCTAGTGTTTTGGGATGAATTTGCCTTGGCCATCCCAGCATCTGATCACCGCACTCGAATGAGTATCAGCTTTGCAATTCGGCGATAAGAATGGATCTCAGTAGTGCTTACGTTCCGTTCGCAATGCAATTAAACCCCTGACGCAAAAGGGTTTCTCAGATTTCCTCGTCCAGATACCTGAAGACTTTGGAAGAGACTGGCCGTTCTTCAGAGAGCAGGAAACGGTCGTCGTTCTTTGATCCTACGAAACGCGGTTTCTTGATGAACTGCCGAAGATTCTCTCGAAGTGGTTCCGAGCTTCGTTAAATTAGTTGTTATTTGACCGACAGTTTCCTCCTTTTATTACTTAACGAGTATTTTACTCCGAAGAAGCGTACTTTGAACCTTAATGCCCATTTTTGGCTTGTGATATACGAAGATACGTTCAGTTGAATTGTAATAAATTGTATATATTTAGTTTTAATAGAGCCACCCTTTGCATTCAGATCTCTCAAGATTACCCACATTGCTAAACATGCAGTTTATCGGAATCTTGTTTGTTTTTGTAATGTTTAATATCTTACCGTGTTTTGTTGTGCCCACACTATGTAGTGATCTTGCATAGTCATGTAGTTGAATCTATTCATCTTCTTATAAGAGATTATCATTGTATTCATTCTGAAGCCATTGGGCTTATAGCATCCTCTTTTTTCAATTAGCCTGGCTTGTACGATAAACTAATAATGTTCATGATCATAATAAGCATCATTTATTGAATTATACTTACATGTAAAAGTACTTTTAATCCAAGCATTTGTGTGTAAAAATATCGAAAACCTCATTCCCACGGAACTCCGAGGTCATTGACATATTTATATATTCTACAGAGAAAGTTGTTTTAAGAAGCTAGTTGTTGCTTTTTTAATAAAATAATTCAAAATCTCAATGGAATCTTCGCACAGAATTAAAACAGGGATTTTTTGTGACATCGTAAGTTCGTATTAAAATGCAAATGCCATTCAATTTCTCGAGTTCCACTGAATAATTTAAAAAACAATATTAAGATTATTGAGAACATACTCCTGTCCCACTCAGGAGACTAGAACTCGTGTCTGGAGGTAGAACTGCGTCGAGTACTTAAGGAGAAGTCTTTCTTTCGGTTGTTATAATCGCTCGCCGTGAAGACCGGCGGCGTCGCGTGTCGTATTAAAACACCTGATATTTTGTAACATTGTTTCCTGAACCTTAGTCCCACTGTGATATTTGTGGGTCCTTTGACGTGGCGCGGTGATGTAACTAGATAGTGAACCGCAGACGCGTGTAGCTTTGATACACGAACGCTTATGTGCGCTTGGTACTTTGTTTTTTGTCTGAAATACTATAAAAAAAGAAGGAAAGAAAATCACAAAATGGCTTCCCTTTTACATAGTGTGGCTAGGCATGAAACCCCTTCTTCTGTTGGTCATTGCAATGTAAAAATAGGAGTTAATTATTTACTTGGAATATATTAAAGTCTCGTGAAACTTTATTATTTATTTTTACTAATTTTGAAAATAATCTAAATACGGTATTTTAGTTTCTTAAAGTCTTAATTTATGTTTCATTATTTATTTTGTTTATGTATTTATCAACTGCTCTTGTTGCCAAGTTGTGGCTAGTAGATGTGAGTGTTTTCTCTCTCTTACACACGGTATTTTCTTTTAAATTTACGGCCATTTCCCATATTGTTTTTATTCATACCGTATGTGATTCTCTCTCTCTCTCTCTCTTCAATTTGACCACCGTCAA
>NC_087205.1:88352324-88369824 GCF_015104395.2 Macrobrachium nipponense
TAACAAGCCCACAGGGGCCATTGACTTGAAATTCAAGTTTCCAAAGAATATGGAACTCACTAGGAAGTAAGAGAAGGTAAAGGGAAATATAGAGAAAAAAGGTCACACTTAAAAAATGAAAAATAAATTAATGAATTAATGAATAGTTAAAAATGCATTAATATGCAAGGAGAATGTATATTTACTGATTTTTTTTCCCTGACGTGAGTGAATTAAGAGAAAAACAACACAGTTTTTACTGCCACATCCATACTGGAAATTTACTGTTGAATTGTGGATGGAACCAATTTGCAGGAGACTCAAGACATAGTTGTTTCATTCACTTAGCAAAAATGCTCATAATTAGCGCGTCGAACCCCTCGAAAGGAACTAAGCCATTCACATCCATATTGCATGTAATCACTCTAAAGGGTATTTTGTAAGATATATATATATATATATATATATATATATATATCATATATATATATATATATATATATATATATATATATTATATATATATATATATGCAAGGAGTTTTGACATGTAGCTTTTGGGTTATATACATAGGCTTGGAAGTTATTCAATAATAGAGAAAATGAATGGCAATAAGCAGTATATGTAGACCGCATAGCATTGTAGATACTTCAGAAGTTCAAATAAATATTTTTATTACAGTCAGGTAAATAGTAGAATATAAAATTCACAGTGAAGTTGTGATGCTTTTTGTGCGATAGTATATATATATATATATCTATATATATATATATATATATATAGATATATATATATATATATGTATGTATGTAGTGTGTGTGTTACATATATTAAACTCTAAGGATAAGGCAAGTCTTTGTCCATCATTCCAGCGATCGTGGTTGGGTGGTCCGAGTCAAGAGGTCCTTACCAAGTCTCTTATTCCATTTTAGTACTTTTCCATTCTTACTGACCGCTCTTTGGCTAGGGCAGCTCAATTTAAACCACTTACCAGCATGCTGGCCTTTCTCGTGGTCTAAATTAATTCTGGACAACTGAATCATTTTATTTAGGCTTTATTTTGTGATGTTGAGTATAACTCAGCCTTGCATTATTATTATTTTTTCTATTGTGTACTGAAGTATTTATATATTCTATATATTTATATCCACATTTATGCTTCGGTTTGTATAACATGCGCTTGAGTCCACAGACTTGGACATTGATACGTTGAAGTTATTTGCTACCGACATGAAATTGGTTAGACTGCTTAATTAATGTCTCTCTTATCGTATAGTTTAACCTCGATGTTAGTTTAGCGTTTTTTACTTCAGCTGTCTTCATTGCTTAACTTGGTCACATTTAGTAGTGTTGAGCCTGCGTACATATAGAAAATATTTAGCATATATATATATATATATATATATATATATATATATATATATATATATATATATATATATGTGTGTGTGTCTGTATGTGCCATTGTTTAGCTGACTCCTTAAAAATTTACAGTTTGCTAACATTTACTTTATGTACATTTAATTCGTAAGAGATCATTTCTAGTTTTCTTTAACGTTATGTCAGTATTGTTCGGATACCATCAGCTGCATTTTCGTTTTAGAATTATTCACATTTTCACGATTCAACATATTTTGCAGTTGAGATATTGTTGCATTTTTTGTAGGGTGCATTGTTCTAGAGTCACCCAGAATTCGCCCTAGGTTTTGTAGTTTTATAGTATTTCCTAGAATTACCAACATCATTGTTTACATCATACTTTCTTTCGAATGTTTCTGTGATCTACAGTGTGTTCAACCCTGTAGTGGGATAGTGCCATTAGTGCATCTTATGTGGTGCACTGTAAGCATTACCTTACGGTTCTGTGTAGCGTCCCGTCGGCCCTAGCGGCAACCCCTTTCATTCCTTTTACTGTATCTCCGTTCATATTGTCTTTCTTCCTCCTTATCTTTTAATAGTAAGTACAATTGCGAGGTTTTGCTCCTGTTACACTTTTGAAACATTATTACTCTCAATTTTCCTTTCAGCGCTGAATGACCTCATTGGTCCCAGCGCTTGGCCTTTGGCATAAATTTTATACGCTATTCTACAGTGTTTTCTTTGTCTTTCAGTGAAAAATAACGAATTGTTGAATACTTTTGGTGTCAGGAAAGTCATTGGAATAACGGCAGAATTTTTCGTGGCGCAAAGAAAAAAAAAATGCACTGGGAGACAGAAAAGCGGCATGTGACTTCATCGCATCAGTGATTTTCAGTCAAAAGTCAAGCACATTTTGGGACAGTGCTGAGTAACGGTAAAAATAATGAAAGCAGAGATATCGTATCAAATCCCGATTTCATGGTGTACAAAGCCAGCAGCAGTCGCTCTGGTTAAACATAATCCTCCGGTAATACCGTCACAGGAAATGAGGTCTCGGTTTTTGTTCTGGCTACTTTTTTTTTTTTTCGTTTTGAGTATTGCTGCTGTTGCTGCTGTTTTTCCAGAGTTAGACAGCGGCGCGTCGACACGACACGTACGAGATTTTACCTCGCAGTTCGCTGTCGTTGATGCTAAATTTGCTTTATTATTGAGAAGGTTATTTGTCTGTCCGGCCTCAGATCTTAAAAACTACTGAGGCTAGGAGGGGTGCAGATTGGTATGTTGATCATCCACCCTCCAATCATCAAACATGTCAAATTGCAGCCCTCTAGCCTCAGTAGTTTTTTATGTGATTTAAGGTTAAAGTTAGCCACGATCTTGCGTCTGGCACCGCTGTAGGTCCCAGCAAAGGCCGGCACTGGTCCGTGGCTGAGAGTTTCATACAGCATTATGCGCTGCACAGAAAACTCGATTTTTTTTACCTTTTTTATGCCGTTTTGCATATGATTTTTCATTTGTTTGTTATCAAATATTGTGTGACTCGTGTATTGGAGTAGTATTCGTATTTCTCTCTCTCTCTCTCTCTTATTTTGTATATTCTTGTTTTCCGCCAGCCATGTTTCCCTGCAACTCTCTCATTAGTTCTTAGTACCTTCTATTGATTTGTGTGTATGTACATTTGTATGCGTTTGTGTGTGTGCGTGGGTGTTTGTGTTTGAATAAGTACCATTCATGAATTTGTCAATTTAGTTAACATAAATCTCTTGACATCTTCTGTCGTAAAACATATTTCCCTTTTGAGTTTTGCTGATATTTTGTACTATTTTTTTCGTATGTCTTTTGTAGAATTCTCTTTCTCTTTCTTCTCTATTTCATCCCAGTTTTTTAACCGTAGGATCTTTCCTTTCAATCTCTCTCTCTCTCTCTCTCTCTCTCTCTCTCTCTCTCTCTCTCTCTCTCTTCTCCGTGTGCCTATCCCAAGGGTCTCTCCTTTTTCCATCTCTATTTATTTCTCTCAGTACTTCCAGTTGGCCTGTGTACAAGTCTTAAGGCCCAATCTCTGAAGAGGCCCCCCTGTATGTTCTTGTGTGTGTGTGTGTGTGTGCGTGTGTTTGAGAGAGGGAGAGAGAGAGAGTTTGTGTGTGTGTGATAGGTCCAGCGTTCTTTTGTTTGTTGTAGTGACCAGTGCCTGCCCACTCCGCCTATTGTCCGGCCCTCCAGCCAAAAGGGTTGTGAAATTGGAGCTGCTGCTGCTCTCTCTCTCTCTCTCTCTCTCTCTCTCTCTCTCTCTCTCTCTCTCTCTCTGGCGATCGCTTTCTTTCGTTTTGGTCAGCCCCAGTGGCTTCAAGATCATCATTCTTTACCTTTAGATTTTTTTTTCCGCCCTCTTCTTTTCCCTGACAGCTATTATTATTATTATTATTCCCGTCGGCCTCCTTCCCTCCCTCCTCCATCCGTTATTCGCAGGACGAGTGAAGATCTGCTTTTCAGTTCGTTTATTATTATTCTCTTCTCGCCGGTTAGGTCTATTATAAGGAGGCCGAGGTACAATCATCGTGATATATTCCAGATTTATATAGTCTGCCCAGGTCATGAATATTTTATATCCGTTCTGTTCCCAGGATGGACGCAGGGGTTTTGTCTATGCCTCCCCCCATGGTGGAGTCCAGGGCTGTCGTTCCCTGAACTGCGTATTTAAACGAGCACAAAACTTGAGTGCGTGTATGCCTTAGGATTGCTTATGGAAGTAGAGCTCTATATATACACAATTTAGTTTGTAACTAAATGATGCAAGTTATTGTGACTAAATGCTTTAAGGCATATTTTTCGTAACATTTTTTTTTTTTTTTTTTTTGCTATTCATATATGTATATTTTTTCGTGATCCAGGTGCGATTGCTTTATAAATTCACATCATCATC
Source organism: Macrobrachium nipponense (assembly GCF_015104395.2). NCBI lineage: Eukaryota > Metazoa > Arthropoda > Malacostraca > Decapoda > Palaemonidae > Macrobrachium > Macrobrachium nipponense. The sequence continues at coordinate 88,356,583 of NC_087205.1, forward strand.
TTGTCTCATTGATGTGAACGTTTATGGGTTTTTTTATTTTTTTATTACTAAATTGAATATTTAATACTGTGAGTGTAACATTCTTCTAAGTTTTGCCAGTGTGTTTTTACTGTACAAGACTGAAACCATTAGAGTTTTATATAAAAGAATAAACTTCAGTGCTTAGGAGTCCCACTGTTAGATAGGAATAAAATAACTTCAATGCTTAGGTGCCCTGAAATTAGATAGGAATGAATGAATTTGTTGCAAAGGAGCCACACTGTATGATAGAGATGAATGAATTTATCGCTTAGGAGTCCGATGGGAATGAATGAATTTACTGCTTAGGAGTCCCACTGTTAGATAGGATTTAATTAACTTCATTGCATAGGTGCCCCGAAGCTAGATAGAAATGAATGAATTTATTGCTTTGGAGCCCCACTGTTAGATAGGAATTAATTAACTTCATTGCTTTGGAGCCACGCTGTTAGATAGAAGTTAATGAACTTCAAGAATTAATACAACTTGAATACCGAACGTGGAAAGAACTAGAATGACCCTTTCCCATTCCTAGCAAAACAGATGTAAGGCTTCCGTTTCAACGAAACCTATCATTGTAATATGTATGGCCAAGCCCCCAAACACCTTCTAATAAGAGGTCCTATATTCTTCCTCAGTCTGACGATTGACAGTCCTCATCTACATTGCCATCTTACGGGTTGCAAAATGCGTCCTCCGCCGGGGATTCGGTCGCGTCCTTCGGAGGACTCCGAGTGCTACGAAGTAGGGTGCATTGCGACATCAGCAGGAGGAGAGAGAAAGAGAGAGAGAGAGCGCGCGCACCGCCCCTCAGAAAGGGACCCCTTGCAGTGCTTGGGAAAGCCCACACCCACGATTGCCACGCTTATTGTTTTAATGCCTTGTTTACCGCCACGCAACCCCTGTCTTAAGTCTACGATATGTGTGGGTATATGGGCGTCGTTAAATCTCTTTTCATATCACGATTCTAAAAATATTTGCGAAAAATGTCTATTTTTATCTTTTCATTATTTATAACGTAATTAGTACTGAGTTTGGATGTGTAGCTGTCAAGAGCTACGTTGACAACTGGAAGCAATTGTAGTCGACGCGAAGGGGTCGGGACGAGTTGATGGTTATCACTGGCAATTAGCCTTCTCTTTGGACGTTAGGAAGGCTGCCGCTTTCTATGGCTGTGGATTAACCCTCCAGTGCTTGTGACCGCATCCTGCTGCTGCTTCTACCTACTGCTACTCAACCCCCACCCCCCTCCCCCCACCTCCTCCTCTTCCCATAACCATCCTTACCGAACTATTATGCCGCTTATGAGGAATATAGCTATGGGTTTTCTCGCTCTCCGCTTATGTTTCTCGATCTGCCGTATCCCACGCTCCCGCCATTCTAATAATTCGTTAAGCCTCTTTAGGTGCGCGGCGGAGGCAAGTCAGGTACAAGACACAACATCCCTTGAAATATATAGGGTAGCGTTCTCGCGTATGCAGCAGTGCGTTTGACAGCTTCACCTATATAATAATTGGCGTATTTGTACTACAGAATGTAGTACTTGTATATTTAGGTTAGTGTGATCTTACCTCTCTCACTCTCTCGATGTTGTCATGTTTGGTTTTGATGTTTTTGTACTGTTTTTCATCTATTTTGGGGGAATAGCAGCGATTTGAAAGTTGGGCTCATATGAGGAATGTTAAGGCAGATATAATCACGCTATAAATGCGCTCGTTGCTGCTTGCTCTTTCTCCCTCTGAACGGATATATATATATATATATATATATATTATATATATAATATATATATATATATATATATAATTATAATGTACGTGTGTGTGTGTGTGAATAGCCAAAATATCCTCCTAACTTATCGAATTCTACAAAGCCTTGAGATTCAAGGGCAAGATATATGAAGTAATTATGATGTACGGTAGCGGGAAACGTACCCGGGTTACCATAATCACGACGAGGTCACCTTGCCGACCTGGTCAGCTGAAGAGGACCGTTTTATATCCTTTTGTATTTTCAAAAATACAGTCAAATACGTTATTATAGCTTTGAACTCATTATGTAAACGTATCTATGCACCATAGATGTTTGCGTGTATGTATATATATATATATATATATATATATATATATATATATATATATATATATATATAATGTGTGTGTGCGTATGTGTATATGTATGCGTTGCCCCACAAACAAACACACACACACACACACATACACACACACACATATATATATATATATATATATATATATATATATATATATATATATATTGATATATACATGCATGTGTATATTTCCATATTCAGTTATGCATTCGCGCACCATCGATTTAAAAATGGCAAAACCCTTGTCATCCAAAAGTGGAAGAATTCGCCTTGTCGTAACGTAGTGTGATACCTCTCTGGCTAACATGTATAGTCTCTCGAAGCAGAGACACGGAGACGTCGAACCGAGAGCTTCTCCTCTTCCTCCTTTTCCTCCTCCTCCTCCTCCTCAGCCAAATAAGAGGATCTGGTGTGAAAGTAAACACAATATTGAATTTGAAAGCTAGTGCAGGGGAGGGTTGGTGAAGTATTTGGCACCCTTCCCCCTCCCCCATAATATCTTACGGAATAGCTCTCGCGTGCGTCGACCCCCTCACCCCCCTCCCCCCTTCCCCGCCTACCATCGCGTCATCCCAGATAAGGGAGCTGCGGAGATGTATTCAAAAGCAAGATGGGGAGTTATATCCTAAGACAAAGCCAGATTAGTACCTTTGTAAAGACTTGGGGAGCCACTTGAGTGAAGTTTTTGAGCTTCGGGAATTATTGGAATAGCTGTAGCTTCAGCTTCTTCTTAAGAAAGCGGCTACAGGAGTTGATTCAAAGCAGGAGTTATCACCGAGAAAATCTGTAGAGCCCTGTAAGAGGAAATTGAGCTGGAGATGGAAACTGTTAATGTTAGGAATGATGAAACTGTAGTTGTCTGAGTAAGTCAGGTGTTGAACTTTTTGATTTTATACAATGAATCGGGTGTGTGAGTCGGGTTCATATAATGAAATCATGAGACTTCTGAAATAATTAAGTAAGATGTCATAAACAAGATCGAAACGGTTAATGTTAGGAATGATGAAACATTTATTGTCTGGGTAAGTCAAGTGTTAAACTTTTTGATTTTATATAATGAATCCGGTTTGCGAGTCGGGTTCATGTAATGAAATCATGAGACTGAGATAATTAAGTGAGCTGTCATAAACACTGCATTTTGATTCTTAAGCACTTGAACAAGACAAAATTTGACAAGCCACCCTTTTCAGCCAGTTGCTTATTATGGCAAGGCAGTTGAAGGCATTGTAAATGTTACTTCTAGCAATGTTTGATGCATATAAGGGATTTTTTTCTTTATCGGAATCGATCTTTAGTCTTGAGTTTCTGGGGTGCCTGTAATTTTAACATCCGCCTGCTTCCTTTTGGCCGAAATTCGAGATAAAAAACAAAGACGGATGTTAATTCTTCAACTCTGCTCAGTTTCAATATGACTCTCCTTTCCTGCTTGAAACTTGGGGAAGTCGGATGCCATAAATACTTCTCGAATTCCATTATCGTTTCAATTCTGAGATGTTGGATTTAAAGAATGTTCATTTTAAAGAATGTTCATTTGAAAGAATACCTCCTGAAAACCACTCATGAAATGCTTTGTAGTATATGCCTCTGCTGAAGACATCTTATCAAACTGCTAAGGTATGTTTCAAGGATTTCAGTTTATAATCGTCCCTCGAAGGAGTTTAATTAAAGGTTTTTATATGATACATAGGTTTTATGTAGTACTTAACGACGAAGTTTAATCATGTGTGTAACTGCATCACTTTCCTTTATGTCTTTCTCTCCAGACGCTATTTTGTGATGCAACACATCCGCCATTGCTTTGGTGTGGAGGGGGGCTGTTAAGGAGGGGTGGTAATGCAGGGGGGAGAGAGAGGTGTATGTGGGGGAAAGGGATTTGGGCTTCTCATTTTCAAACATGAAGAGTCATCAACACCGCAGAAGGGTTCTGTGTACTTTGCAGTTGCATCTCGCTTCTTCATTTTCTCACTGGTTAATTATACCATGGGGTGCCACTCTCTCTCTCTCTCTCTCTCTCTCTCTCTCTCTCTCTCTCTCTCTTATTGCACCGGACACCGATTCTAAAGAAAGAGATTTTTTTTAGTAACCGTTTAATCTCTGTGTGTGTGTGTGTGTTTGTGTATGTGTATGTTTGTGTAACAACGTCTATCTGCTTGTGACCAGAGCCGTTCTTCTAGGAATGAGTTTGATTTTATTAAAGAGAAAAGTAACTATGAATTTACTAACAGTTGGATAGATAAGTGGTCCTTACAATGTCCTTCCCCATAAAAGTCTGTGTGGTGTGTTGGGGGGGGGGGGGGGTGCCGATTACGCTAACTATGGCGTTAAAATAATGGTGAAAATGTCAATAATAATACGAAAATCAAGTTAATTACCCTAACGATGATGATGATAATGATATTTGAGGCACGAGTAACTCATTGATATTTTTTGCCCCGTAGGGGGTTAAGTGTCGTCAGTGCACCTCATGCAGTACACTGTAGGCATTACTCAAGGTTTTTGCCGCGTGCCATCTGCCCTTAGCTGCAACCCCTTTCGTTCCTTTAACTGTATCTCCTTTCATATTTTCTTTCTTCCATCTAACTGATTCGTAGTGCAACGAGGAGATTTTCCTCCTAATACACCTTTCAAACTTTTACTGTCAGTTTCCGTTTCAGCGCTGAATGACCTCATAGGTCCTAGTGCTTGGCCTTTGGTCTAAGTTCTGTATTTAATTCAATTCGATATTTGTTGCGATATCCACCGATGTTGCAGTTTTTGTTATTAGTAAAACTTTCGAGTGTGCTGTGGCTCCTCATCACATCTTGGGAAATAATGTAGGCTGCCTTGGGTGTCCTAATATAAAAAAAGTTGTGGGGTGGGGGCGGAGGGGGAGATAATCCTCCTTGGTCTACTTCCTGCCAGTAATAATAACCTGTAATGTCAACCCTGACCTGCGATATCCACTAATGTTGGAGTCTTTGGTAATCAGTAAAACTTTCTTCCGTGTGCTTTAGTTCCTGATGGCACCTTAGACAATATTTAGACTACTTTTGGTTTTCCCCAGAAAAATTTACCCCTAAACTACTTCATACCTGTAATAGTAATCTCTAATTATCTCAAGCTTGCTCCTATCGTCGATCCTGCCCTTCTTGTAAGATAGCAGCATCCATTCATAATTATTATGACCTTAACAATGACCAGTGAACAAACAAACCTGAAATATACCCATTTTAATTTTGTTAGGCCAGTTGAAATCCCAAAATCCCAAAATTGAGATAAGTATGTCACATGCTTTGATGTCTCCCTTTGATCTCGGCGATCATTCTCTTTGACCTTTGCGTTTAGAAAAATGTGGAAGACCTTATCAGATGCTCTTTGTTCCTACATTTCTTTGATCTCTGTCACTTCCAAGAAATGGGTCCGTTATCGCCCAAGAGGGCAGGCCTTAGGAATGCATATCTTTGCTCAGCAGCAGAATTAGGACCATTTTTATCTGTTGCGTTTGTGTGTATGTATATATATATATATATATATATATATATATATATATATATATATATATATCTGTAATTGAATAGTATTGCTGCGCTTAAAATCTGTATCTGGGGTTTGCTTATATATATATATATATATATATATATATATATATATATATATATATATATATATATATATATATATATATATATATATGTACATATACGTTTGTGTATGTGTTCGTGTGTGTGTACATGCATAGGTACATACATGCATTTCAAAGAGTAGAGAGAATCGGCATCGTTTGAAAATCTCTTTTTATCCTTTGTTAAATGCTTCCTGGGGTATTTGACTCAAAAAAAAAAAAAAGTAAAATCGAGGAGGAGTGTGTCCGTCAACCCCTTTCTTCCTTCTGTCCTCCTTGTTGGAAATTGAATAGGCCTACTTTCCAACCCCCCTCATGGTCACCACATTAGCCTATTCTTGTGGAATTCTTTGTGATGGTCACGCCTATTTCTGTTGTGGTCGAATCAAATGAAAGAAGAGAGAGAGAGAGAGAGAGAGAGAGAAATAAAAGATGGAAAAAATGGGGGAGAAAGAAAGACCTGGGTCTGACTTAGATGACTCCCAGTGCCAATTCCAACTTTTCTAAAGAAATGGGTGTCGAGGATATTCTTTTTTTCTTTTAGCTTTTTTCTTTTTGTCCTTTTTATCTCCATTTTTTTTCAAGAGGTCGAGAGGAATTTATGATCTTTTGTATTGCTAAAACGGACAGGGCGAGATATTAGCCTCCTTGTATAAGAAAGAGGGAGAAAAAAATAAACGAAAAGGTAGCGGCGTGTCCTTGTGTCTTTTGGGTGTAACTTGGCGCTTTTTTCGTTTTTTATTTTTTCTTGTGAACTGGTTTTGATCCGTATTCATTCTTCAGTGCAAATTATGATAATTTTCAAAATTGATTAAGCGAATTAGTGTATCAGGAAACTGTACTCTATATGTGTGTGTATAATATATACATATATATATATATATAATATATATAATATATAATATATATATATTATATAATTAATATATAATAAAAGGAGCCCATAAAACGCCAAAATATAGAAATTACTTTCTTTCTATATTTTGGCGTCCTTTTTATGGGCTCCGTTTATTATATGTAATTCTGTTGTAAACTGAACATTTTTACCAGTCATATATATATATATATATATATATATATATATTTATATATATATATATATGTATATAGTATATATATATATATTATATATATATGTATATATATCTATTTATATATATATATATATATATATATATATATATTTACTATATATATATATATATATATATATATTCTATATATATATATAATATTATATATATTATTTCCAGGCAAGTGATGTAGTAAATTAAAAGTGTAAATATTGAATAAAATCCCTTATTAGTTAAGAGAGAGAGAGAGAGAGAGAGAGTGAGAGAGAGACGAGAGAGAGAGAGAGAGAGCTTAAAATTGTAGAAATCATTTGATGCATAGTGTACGATTCCCGGAACTCTTGAGGCGTTTAAAAAAAAAGGGGGGGGGGGGGTGGAAGCAGCGAAAAAAGAAAAAGTGCTGGCCACGTCAATTATTTATTAGGCCTGTCTGCATAGCATCAAATACGCCAAGAGGGAAGGTTTTGTTCACCTAAGTGGCATTTTTTTCATATCCCGTTAATTGTTCTTGGCACTGTTTGTCTTCTAGTGTTGGTGTTACGGGCAGTTTTTAGGCTTCCTGTTGTTAAAGGGTATTTTAAATGTTTTATTGACTAGGCGTGCAAACAGCCCGGGTAGGACAGGTGTGTATTCGGAGCAAACAAGGATGCGAGTTTTTCCTCCTGTTTTTTCTCTCCTGTGACGCCTCCTCTCTCTCTTCTAGTCTCCTTATTCGAATTCTTCCTTCCTTCTCTTCTCTCTCTCTCTCTCTCTCTCTCTCTCTTCTCTCTCATCTCGTGGATGCCTGGAATGACGATTAAACTGACCAATGCATGTATGCTTGGATTTACCATAATTTTGATAAAAGAGTGGCAAATTTTACTACCATTGTGCAAAGTTTACCAACTTGCTGAACAATGTGGTCTACGCACTACGCTATGTATTGAAGTGATATATATATTTATAATGTATATACATATTACTTAGGTATTTAGTATATATATAAACCATAATTTTGGTAAAGAGTGGCAAACAATACTGGGGTGGGTTCTACGCAGTAAATATATATATATATATATATATATATATATATATATGTATGTTGTATGTATGTATGTATGTATTGTATATGTATGTATGTACCATATTACTTAGGTATTTAGTATATATATAACCATAATTTGGTAAAGAGTGGCAAACAATTATGGTCTAGTAGCGCAGTATGATAATATATATATATATATAATATATACATATATATGATATGAATATATATATATATATATATATATATTATATATATAGTTATATATTTATATATATATATATATATATAATTATACATGTGTGTGTCCGCATATTTGTATGTGCGTATTTTCCTGTTTGAGAAGAAATGAATTCTTCCACCGCTCGAACAAAGCTAAGTAAAGGTTTGGTCACGAGATAGTTGAAAGGATTAGGTCTAAAACTGGCCAGTGGAATGTATAGGCCACCGCGTGCGCTCCGTGGAAGTGCATTGTGCCCTCTGTGTGGACAGAGGACAGAATGCGACGCCCTCTACTTTGTCCACTAAATAAAAGCCCTGGACAAGCTGCTCCTTGATAGTTTTTTGTCCACTGTCGGAGGCTTGTAGGCTTTTTCTCTCCGTCTCTCTCTCTCTTTCTCTCGTTTTTTGTGTGGCGATGTGACTCTTTGTGGGTGGTATCGAGAGAGGCTATTTTTTTTTTTTTTTCCTTATACCGTTCGGTTAGGTGAACTTGAGGTTTCAAGGGATGATATTCTTTTTAATTCATAACTTTGGTCACCGACGCTTAGAAATTATAATGATTCTTTATCTATTATAGTTTTATTTGTTATTCAGGGGTTAATTACGGCACTTTTTCCTATAGGTTTTGATTCGCCAGAGTCAGAATATTTAATTCATTGACTCACCAGTAAAATAAATAAATTGAACGCTGTTGAAGGTATTGAAAAGTTCGAGGATTATGTGATGGAGATGTTAGCTTAGACGAAGAGATGAATCACGATGTGTGTGTGTCTGTGGTTTGTGGTTTGATCATATATAGAAAATGAAGATTATGTGATGGTGAAAGTGTGTGTGTGTGTGTGTGTGTGTGTAATAATTGTGAATTTTCTGAAGGTAGGAAGATAGAGACCAAAAAAGATTTTTTTTGTCATTTGAAGAGATGTAGGAAATATATATATATATATATATATATATATATATATATAATATATATAATATATATATATATATATATATAATATGTATGTTTAGTATGTGTTTGTGTGTGTGTGTATGTGTGGTGTTAATTTTATGTATATATATATATATATATATATATATATATATATATATATATATTATATATATATATATATATATATAATATACAGCCAAGCACATAGAGAGAAAGCAAAAATTTGAAAGCGCTAGATATTAGAACTAATCAATCAATCATTCAATCAAGAAGTCAAACATATTCTCGAGATTTATTACATACATAATGCATTTAAAGTTTTTATTTATTTTTATTTTATTATTATTTTTTTTTTTTTGCAGTCTTCGAAAAATTGTGAACAAATAAGTCAATGACTACTACTCATTACTATACTACTACTACTACTACTATACTATACACTTACTATCTAAACAAAATTCTTAACTAAAATCTGGGCTCAGTTTGCTTATTATAACGTAACAGCATATTCTGGAGTTCATCTTCAAATTTGTAACTTATTTTACTTATATTTAATGCTAGGGTAAATGTTTTGTTTAACTGGAAAACAGTAGAAAAGTTGGGTGGTTCGGAAATTATCCTAATGTTTGCAAGTGAATTGATATTATTATTATTATTATTATTATTATTTATTATTATTATTATTATTATTATTAGAGAAACAAATCCAGTTTTATGCATGTGTACGTATTATTTAAAAATAAGTCTACAGACAGCTTTTGGGAATGAGTTTTTATTATTATTATTATTATTATTATTATTATTATTATTATTATTATTATTATTATTATTATTCAGAAGATGAACCTTATCCATATGGCCTGAGACCACAGAAGGGGACATTTGACTTGAAATTCAAACTTCCATAGAATATGGTGTTCATTAGTAAGAATTAACATAGGGTAAGAAGAGATAAAGTTTTAAATAGAAATACAGGTAGAGAGACAGGTAAGAAAGAGAATACAGGTAGAAGAGATAAGTTAATAGAACATAGAAAGTATAAATTAATAAATTTCATAAGTAGCTAGAAGTATGAATAACTTATTAGAAAAAGTTAAGTGTATCTTAGTTTAACCAGACCACTGAGCTGGTTAACAGCTAGAATACAAGGTGAATTCTATTAGGGTATTAACCATGCATTGCATGTTCGAATTATTGACCCTATAAGGGTTTGGTTTGAACTAGGGTCATAAATTTGGAACATGGGTCCTAAGTACTAAATAGGGGCGTCCTAATTAGGCTAAGAGTATTTACATAGATTCATGGATTTTTTCAATTGCACTTTGGTTTTTTTTCCTCATATCATATCATCGCTGACTAAACCCACTGTCAGATTTTAGATGACAACTGCAATATTTCAAATTTTACGTTTCCTTTTAAAGGTATAACAGTGTATATTCTTAAAAATCTTAAGTTTTATGATATAATTGTATGTAAATTGATTTATGTGTATATAATTCTGTGCAAATGTGTTGAATGTGTATGTGTAATCTTGTGTAAATGTATTTAATGTATGTGTGTACACCTGTGTAAATGTATATGTAAATATGCATAAATTGAGATAAACTTCATCTTTATTCATCTCAGCGCTGAATGACCTCATTGGTCACAGTGCTTGGCCTGTGGCCTAAATCCCGCATTCCATTTCATTCATATCTTGACGCTCTCTATCTTCGCCTATCTTCTAGATATTCTTTCATTTCTCTGCTTTCCTCTCCGTACCATCTATTCGTCTCCCTTTAGATTTCAATACTCATTACCTCCTGTTCAACGTTATATATTCTCATTGGTATATATTCCGTTTTAGCTTCTAATTTTAACAGTGATATTTTTATATTTTTAATCTTGTCCATCCTGCCTCAAAGTTAACAGAAATTGGTCAGTTTTTTCATTAGTGCAAATATCCCGTAAAGGGCGATCGTGTCACATGTGCACTTAGGCGGTGCACTGTAAACATTACTTAAGGTACTTTGCAGCGTCCCTTGGGCCCCTAACTACAACCCCTTTCATACCTTTTGCTGTACATCCTTTCATATTCTCTTTCTTGCGTCTTACCTTCCACCATCTCCTAACAATTGTTTCAACATGAAATTGAGAAGGTATCCACTTGTTATACCTTTTAAAACATATTTACTCTCGGTATCCCTTTCAGCGCTGAATGGCCTCATGGGTCCCAGTGCTTGGGCAATATAGTGTTCCAATCCACTAGAGAAATTGTGTTACTGCTTGTATACTTCCATTCTTGAAAATAATGTTTTTTTTTTTTTTTTTTTTTTTTTTTTTTTTTTTTTTTTTTTTTGTTTTTTTTTTTTTTTTTTTTTTTTTGCATGCAATCACGAAGTGAGACGCCATTTTCTGCTTGCGCATGGTCTTTGTATAAAAGCTGGAAGGACGAATATACAGCAGTATTTCTTTGGATATATAATATAATGTTCTACTTTATCCCAAGTTCTGAGATGTAGATATTTATCCTTTTGACACAATCGTTTGCCGATGGTCTCTGTGAGACCAAATACACACTATATGTTGTCATTCAGTCACATGGCAGGACACTGGAAAGATTTATAAAACAAATTACTCTTGAGAGTAAGCTCATTTGAAGTAGGCCGCTTTCAGGTGTTTTTTTTTTTTTTAATGCCGAAGAAAACGTGTACATTAACTTTGAAGGAAATTTAAATATTCGTATATTGTGTGATTGGGATGTTCCTTTTCTTTGGATCATTTGCCCATTAGTGAAATAATGCTAAGATATATATATATATATATATATATATATATATATATATATATATATATATATATTATATATATGTGTGTGTGTGTGTGTGTGTGTGTGTGTGTTTGTGTGTGTGTGTGTGTGTGTGTGTGTATTTGTGTTTGTGTTTGTGTGAGTATGTCGATTTGATTGAAATGCATGAATAACTCTCTCTCTCTCTCTCTCTCTCTCTCTCTCTCTCTCTCTCTCTCTCTCTCTCAGGGCGTAAATAAATATTCGCTCAATGGTATCTCTGCCAATTTGAGACGAAATTTTCGGCGCCAGTCCTATTTGCTTTCAAGAGTGTCGTGTTTGGCGAAAGCGCTCTCTCTCTCTCTCTCTCTCTCTCTCTCTCTCTCTCTCTCTCTCTTCTCTCTCTCTCTCGCTCCTGGTCGTCTCCTTTTTGATGTTCTCTCAAGTTACGTGTTCGGGGGGGGAAAACCGATACCGGAAGTGCTTGTAATCTGTGTGGAAACCGTTTTGCACACCGCGACGGAATGATGTCGCTGGCAGAGAGAGAGAGAGAGAGAGAGAGAGAGAGAGAGAGAGAAATATATCTCGAGTAAAATCCATGCTTTTGTGTCATCATTATAATCGTCATAATCGTCATCATTCATCAACATCACGTGCTGTATAAAAAATTCCTTTCCCCTTTCCTCCTCCTCCTCCTCCTCCCCCGACGCTGGAAGACGGCAGTCATGGAATTCGGGTTTGGAGACTCTCAAGTGGATTATTTTTTTCGCTTCGGCCTGACAGGTCTTTGAGTTCCTAAACGGTTTTGATCCCCACCAGAAAAAAAATGCAACGCCGGAGAAAGGAGTAAAAAAATGTGAACGAATGGGACCTTGGCATCTATGATCCTCCTCCGCTCGGGATTGTCTAGTCCATGCCCATCGAGACGGTAACACCGGTCGGTTGCCGCAGTTGATTTTTTTTCAATTCGGCCTCGTTATCTGTCCTCGCGGGCTTTTCACGTTTATTTTGAGGTACATTATGAACTTATCATCAAAGGAAGGCATGATTTAACCCGTATATGAAGATTTAAAATCGTTAAACGACACAAAATCGGCAGCTCTGAAAGAAATCCGAAAGCAGTGGTGGCGGTTTCCACCCGGCGGGTCACTCGCAGGCTTGCAAATTAGCCTGATCGCTTTGTAGGGTCAAAGGGGGTATTTTTATTCTGGAGTCAGCTGTGGGCACAACAAGAATGATAATGCACTCTCTGAATACCGCACAGGAGCCCACGACCCGCAATCTAGCAATACCCCTCCGGCTCTGTTTTATGATGTGACCCATTTTTTTCCGCTTTTTTTCATTGTCAATCTTTTTTTCTTTATATTTTGAAGACGTCTTTTTTTCAGGTTTGAATTTTTATCTGTGGTCCTGTTTCTAAGAATGTTGGCTTGGTTTTGTGGAGCGATTTTTCTTTCTCTCAGTTCCTGCGAATTTTTCTTTTCTTTTAC
>NC_087205.1:88372324-88374824 GCF_015104395.2 Macrobrachium nipponense
TATTATATATTACCTGGAAGTGTTTGCGCTGGAGCATAGGTTCGGCAAAGGTGTTAGGTTTATGAATAATGTCATTTGGGATATATATAGATTTTGTCGAGTGGTTTCAAATGAACTGTTCTGTAGTATGTTTGTGTGTATTTGTGTGTATTTGAGAGAGAGAGAGAGAGAGAGAGAGAGAGAGAGAGCAAGATTTTGTCTCAAGGTTTAAGAGAATCGATCGATATAACCAGGTGTGCGTTCGGAATGATGTTTGGTTATTATAATTTCCACTTGGTTATATCTCTGAATATTCATCGTATATAGCTAATTATTAATGTCACGGAATGCAAAGTTGAGCTTTTATATATATATATATATATATATATATATATATATATATATATATATATATATATTTATACATATAAACTCTGTTTACTCAAAACGGGGTTTGACGATTCACTTATCAGTAAGTCGTCAATTGACCTAATTTTATAACGGGGACGAATGGTGAAAGGTATCACGATGCTGGATCAATATAGACGAAGTGTTATCAATATTATTCTCGCTAAAATGAAGGACACGATCTACGGAGTGCTTCTCAGTGGGGTAAGTAATATTCTCTTTTGTGTATTCGTAGGTATGGTTATTATGTTAAGTAAAGTGCTTTATTTTAATTGCTTGGTTTTTTTATTTTCACACACGTGGGTAGGCAATTCTGTGGTAGTTTCCTTTTCAAGGTTAATATGAATTTGATATGAATTTTAGTTCGTCATACTTAGTAATATTATTAATGATAATAATAATACGAATGATGATAATGATAATGGAATGCTGATATTACTGTTTGGGAAGTGCAGAAATATTGTTATTGAGGAAATCTGAAGGTGTTTTATTATTTTTAGCATTTGTCTGAGTAGTTTTGTATGAATTGATGTTCTAAATTGTCGAGGAAATCATTATAGGTTAATTCTTTGCTAATGTAGTGGTTGCATTTGTGATTTTTAGTGAATTTTACTTCTGTAAAATAATCACAAATCTCTCATATTCTTGAATTAAATTGATCTAATTAATTACCATAATTATCACCAAACAATTATAGAATTACAGTCTTTCCTCATAATTATTACAATCAGCATTAATGAAATATTTAAATGTATTAAATCCTCCCATTTATACTTTATATAATTATATGCATGTATCTTGCCTACCGTAACTATAACGTTTGGTCATTTTTATTTTATTGTTTACCTTAATTACATATCATCATTTACTTCAGAAACTGATTTAGTTATTAACCGTATACATCGTGATCAAATACTAATTATCTTTCATTTTCTTTATTTCATTGCGCTAAGTACTTCATTTTCATTTACGTTGATTATTTAATTTTATACCTTAATTGTAATTGTATTTAAATTTATTGTATCATTTTGTTAATTGCTCCAACTGCATAGTTTAATTTTTAAGGATAGGTTTATATATAAATATATATATATATATATATATATATATATTAGAATATATATATATATATATATATATTATATAATTAACATAGCTGGTAGATATACACACATAAACATACACACACACACACACACACACCACACACATATATATATATATATATATATATATATATATATATATATATATATATATATATATATGTATAATATATATATAAGATGTATTTTCCTTTTTATATTTACCTTGTTTGGCATTTCCTTTTCTCCAAACATTTTGTCATTGTTTTCAAATCTTTTCATTCCAAGTTTAAATTATTTAATTTTCATATATAAAATTTTGTATTCAAGTTATTTTCATTCTCATGAAGGCTTTATTGTATCTGTTATTTATGATAATATTGTATGCATCATTTTTCCCATTCTCCTTTATGGTTAAATTAATTATCATGTTTGTATTCAACTATATTTTGTCAAATATATTCTAATACAGTAATTGTTCCTTATAGCAGCATCAATGGATAAGGGACTGCATGTTCTGTTAATAAATATTATTAATTTGTTTAACATATTAATAATATTTAACATATATCTAATATAAAAAATATTAGATATATGAACTTATTAAAAGAAACTTTATAGCAACGCTATATAAAGTGATATCATTGTAGGTTATATTAAGAATGACTATGATATTACTATAATACTGTTATAAATATATATTAGTTGAAAATGACACACTAAACCTATTATGCGCGGATGATACTTGACATAAATACAAAAGTTAAAGAAGTATAAGTAAGTGGCCGAAAACGATTTAGTGCAATGTTTGTTGATAGTAATAAAATTTACCTAAACTTTATTGATATCAGTATATATAAATATGTAAGCGATTATCTAATCATTCAATCGTAATAAACAAAAGTGAGAAATATGATTTTAAGAAAATTATATTTATTGATTGGGATGAGAAAATAGACAGACGGTTAAAAATATGACGACCTTCGTCTAAATAACAACGGAGAATGAAATAACAAAATATGTTTTAT
>NC_087205.1:88377324-88384824 GCF_015104395.2 Macrobrachium nipponense
CTGAAGAAAGCACTGACAGTGTTTTCAAGCGGAGAAAGTTTCCCTGTAAATGTAAGCAGGAGCAAGGTCATGAAGATGCTTGCTTGGTGATACCATTCGAATAATAACAATAATTCGTTTAGTTTATTGAAATACGGAAGTTTTCATGTTGCTTGAATAATAATGTTAGTTATGCGCGTATTTGTAAAGTTTTTATTCATGTTACATTTTTTAACGAATTTGGTCGTTCTAAGGTAACTACAGTATCATGACTTTGCATTAATTCGTTTCCGCAGTAGTATATTTCTTGTAGTTAAATATCCGCTATTTTTTTTTATTGCAGGAAGTATATTCTATTGTATGCTTTGGCTCTGTTTTTGTTTTCGAGGCGCAAGATTCCCTGTAGCAAATTTCGAAAAAACATGCTCCTTTCAGTTTTTATGATATGAACTCTAGTAGCTATATTCTAAATATTTTGTTTGAACCTGCGGTTTTACGGGCTTTATAATTTCATTATGGAGTTTCATGTGTTTATATGCATTGTTTTTTTGTTGCTAATTCTAGAGTGGGGCGTGTTTGTAGTTGCAGAATGTAAGTTTTCCGGGTATTGTATTTTTAGATGTTTTTCAATGAATTGTCGAGTTTCTGACCAAATCTTTGATATCTGAATGTGGAACGGTTTCTTTTAATTTATAATTTTTCAGTTTATCAAAATGTGGTACGGTTTCTTTTAATTTTTCATTTAACAATTTATTGAAATTTACCCTAACGGCACATTCCACATATTTTTTATTATAGTTGGGATATAAACGAACGAAGCCAGAGATAATTCAAAACAAACCATTGTCGATATCTGATTCACACTGTTGACCTTCAGTGCCAAGGAATGCCTGGGTACCTCTGCAATTGGATTTCTTCAGGTGAACGCAGTTAACCTTTATTTTATTTAAATATTTCTCTACCGAGAGATAAATAAGGATCTGCACTATTTTCCTTTTTTCACATTTTCCTTAGTAAAGTTGTTTTTATTAGTAGGTCAACTTATAATTACCTCATGGAAAATTTTTGAAGTCTCTTGATTTTACCCTGAATTCACCTTGGCAAGGAATCAGTACATATAATAAATATCTTCATGGTTTAGAATTTCTTAATCTTGCTTAAACAGATCAAGAAGGTATAATTATGAAAATGATATTTCATACACGTAGAGAAGCGGAAGTACCGTATTAAAAGCTTTTGGCACTTGTAGTTGGCACTTGTCTTCTTATGTGCCTTAGTTGTCAAGATAAGTCTAAAAGTAAAAAAGTAATAGTTGAATAACGGATAGTGCACTTACGTTCTTATGTATCTTTGTGGTTCTGTTTCTTCACTATTGTATATAACTTATGATATGCATCATCTGTTCATATCGAAATGTTATTCAAGAAATAATGTTAACTTATATTAACCAAAAAAAGCCTCATAATTAATATCCAAGCAATTTTAATTCTTCTTTATAGAATTGTATTGAGCATATCAGAATGTGTATGATTCATTTCGAATGGAAGGTAGAAAAAATAACTAAATAACTGACTAACAAGCGTGAATGAGAAGGTGATTGCACGATGGCCACTTAAGGAATATCATGAAAGAGATAACGGAAGTTTCAGTCTCTTAATCAAGTCTAGTTTATATATATTTTAAGAACTTTATTTACGCACATCTAAGCGTAATATGAAAAAAGTGAGGGATCGATTAAAGTTTAAATCTGTTCTGTCATAAAATGATCCTATTTCCTGATATAAATCAATATGGCGGTTATTTAGCGAAATAGATTTTTATGCAGACAGGAATGAAATCATTTGCATTGGTAGGATATTTTGACTTTTTTATGAGAATGTATTCGTGATTTATATTTTTTTATGTTGAATTCATTGAAACATGTTTGTATGTTAAGCTTAGGGATATGGTCAGCAAGATTTACATCATTGATAAGTATGCCTGACACTTGATAAATATGCTTGACACACATACGTGCATATATATATACATGTATATATATATATATATATATATATATATATATATATATATATATGAGTGTGTGTGTGTGTGTTTGCGCGCGCGCGTGTATATATATATATATAATATATATATATATATATATATATATATATATATATATATATATATATATTATAGTACGTCTATATGTGTATATATAGATATATATATATATATATATATATATATATATATATATATATATATATATATATATATATACGTACGTCTATATGTATATATATATATATATTATATATATATATATATATATATGTATATTTATATATATATATATATATATTATATATATATATATATGTGTGTGTGTGTGTGTTGTGTGTGTGTGTGTATACGTATATATGTGATATATATATATATATATATATTATATATTTACACATTTTTATATACTTACCTGTATATATATACAACATATATATAATGTATACTATCAATATTATATATTATACATATAATTCTGATTAGTTTGTACTCCCATTTTATTCTCCTTGGGTCACTGACCTCTCTTACTAAGAAGGCCAAGAATGCATGGGTGCTGACTCAGACCAATTCTAGCTCGGCGTTACTTCCGCTTCGGTTTTGAGTAATACGGAGTCACCATATTTATTTGCCTGTTCATTTTATCCTTTGTTATTCTTTTTTTTTATTTGTTATAACCTTAGTATAGATTTTTTATCTGGAATATTTAAAACTTCTGTTTTTTCTTTTTGGATTCATTTTATCTCTGATATTTATACCTTTCTTTTTTCGGTATATACTTTCTATTCTTATTTAGATGTTTATTTTACGGGTATTTTTTCTTGTCGGGTATATTATAACGTATACTTGAAATAATAATAATTATGTTATTAAATGTTGTTTGATAGACTTCACGTTATTTGGCGGTACAGCTTCCGGATGAATTGAAATCGATCGCAATATTTAAAAAAAGAAAAAAAAAAATAGGGAAAGACTGCAAGTAGTGAACATAAGAAATGAAAAATCATGATTATTTTTTTTTATGAAAGTTTTGTTATTAATATTTATGATAGGCGAGACAGATTTGTATTCATGTCTAGGAAAAATCTGAATCTTTAAGTTTGTAATAGTATTCTTTTATGGTTATTTTCATTAATCTTTCAATTTGCATTAAAAAGGTAGGAATCCCTTCTTTACCATATAATTGTTATTGTTGCGGTTGCTCAACATCATCAGAGAATATATAATTTATGAAAGTTACTTTTTTACTATTTAATTAATCATGTTTCGAAGTACTATTTATACGGTGGTTTAGTGTTTCCCAACTTCTTACTGTAGTTGTTAAGAATGTAAAATTACTTTCAATATCGAAATAATCGTAATAGATACGAAGAGCAGTAGGCTTTGGCTTTCTTTTTTTTTTCCTCAGTCTTGCCTGTTTATATGTGTATATATATATATATATATATATATATATATATATATATATATATATATATATATATATATATGAATTTTTATCACAAGCTACTTGTTGGCCGAGTCGGAAAGACGTCACTGAAGTCCTGATTTCTCGTCTGTGCGTTGGTTCGATTCCACGAGAATACGAAGTGATTATCAACTAAAAAAAAATCCCATTTGGTTAACACATATGAAAATATATTAATTTCGAGGTTGAGTGAATTGGATATTAAAGGACATTTGTAGCTTAATGCACGCACACACACACACACACACACACACACACACACATATATATATATATATATATATATATATATATATATATATATATATATATATATATATATGTATGTATAAAGTATGTCTTTGATGTATATCGTATTATCTCCAGTCCTGGATCACTTTTGATCGCCTTGCTGTAGATTTTGTATTAATTGTTGAATGATAAAAATGAAGCAAGATGGCTTTCTTTCACTTGACTATCCTTGTTGCGTGTAATACTATTGTCACGAACTTCCTTTCTTTGCGAAGATTTTTCCGTTCGGAAATTGAGACTAATTGTCATAGAATTCAGTGGCGTGCACGCACACACGTGTCTACATATATATATATATATATATATATATATATATATATATGTGTGTGTGTGTGTGTGTGTATGTGTATGTATGTATGATGTCGCACACAAATACATGCAGAAGTTTTATCCCTTCTCTTAGTTAATAGACTCTTAAAAGATAAATTCAGCACTAATAGGAACCTTTCAAGTCCAACAGTCCGCCATAACTCCTGATTATCTTTTCCCCCGCTTAATTGGCCGCTGATGGCAGACGTATTAAGACCCCCGTACACCTGATATTAATAGAAGGGATTAGATGGTCGCCATACGATACTTTTTACGTAGCGTGCGCATCGTGCCTTCGAGGCATTTTCTTCCTCGTCTCGTCCGCATAATTTGATTATTAGACTGTTTAGTTAAGCTCTAAGGACGTAGTGGTTTAGCGCCGCTCGTCTGTCAGTTCTTGGAACCAAACTGAAGAGGTTTGCAACTCCGTATAGAAAGGTTTAGAGGAAGATGAACGAAGGAGATATTTTCTACGTAATTTGTTGTGTTCCTTTCCTAATTCAGGTTCCAATGTTTTTAGTTACAAATTATATATATATATATATATATATATATATTATATATATATATATATATATATATATATAGTATTATGAATGTATGTTTTTATGTATATATATGTATAATCAAGCTATTATGAGACTACTTTCCGATACATAGCGGAGTACAATTAAAAAAATTGAAAAATTAAAACTAAAATTAAACAGAAAACTGAGAGAAAATTTAGAGAAATTAGAGCAAAATGATATGATAAAAGAAATTGAGAACTAAATAAGACAATTTAGTCGTTTTTATTGTTAGAAGAAAAATTAAGAGTTTACTTTAAAGATCAATACAAGAATTCGGTATATCCCAGTTCTTAAATTCAAAACTTTTTACAATATTATGAAACTTTTCTGGTCAAAAAGAACACCCTACATTTAATCACATACATATTCATTAGAGTCGCTTTTCCTATTGTTCAGTATTTTCGGTCTATCTATTTGTCCATCTATACATAAACATAATATACATATACGTGTGTTTGTGTATGTGTGTGTGTTTTAGGGGGTTACCCCTTCTGTATGACATTGGAAAAGGACTGGACTCTGAAATAGTTCTCAAAATTTTGTTTGATAATTGAAGATGACATTTAATCTTTTTTATTTTCTGAAATTTCCTTAATTATTCTTACTTGTCTTATTTGGCTGCAAATAATGGCGAGAAAATATTTTGATGTAACGTATATTTTGATTTTTAAAGCCCGGATTTTTAAATATTCTAAACGAATGTTTTAAAGTCAGCATTGTTTATGTATTTTTTATTTCGTAGCTGGTAAAAGAAGAATGATTTCAAAAGTTTAAGATAAAAGAACGCTTTAACGGAGATTTTTTTTCCCATTAACTTTTATGCGTTTATGAATCTATATAAGTGCATGTATATTTTCCTTTCTGGTTTTTTATTTTTTTATTTATTTATGGATTTTATTTATTTTATTGCGTGTTCTAAAAGTTGAAGTATACAAATATTTGTTTGCATTATGTGTCTAATAATAATAAAAGAATTAATAACGTTCACTCTTAGCGAGATCGAAGAGGAACAGATGAAAACTACTGCTTGGATGAATCCTTACCCTTAATATTTTCCCACCATTTCTCCGACCCAAACTTTACACGTCTGGATATTAAAAATTTTGGGAGGAGAGGAGAGAGAGAGAGAGGATGAGACGAGAGAGAGAGAGTAGAAGAGAGAGTTCCAACCTTCTCCGGAACATGTATTCAAACTTTCCATCTAAAAATATTGGTGCGAGATTGGCAGAGATGATGCTGCTGCTCCCCGCCACCGGTGTTTGTGTGTGTATATGTATGTTTGTGTGTGTATGTGTCTGTATTTACGTCGGTGGCGTTCCACGTCGGACCGATAGTGACTAGGGGAAGGCGTCCAGGGAGTGGAAAGCAGTGGGTGGGGGGAAGGAAGGTGGCTCCAAGTTGTAAAATAGGGGGTTTAACCCCCTTGAGATTGTTGTGCTCGTTCTTTCTTCTCTCCCTTAGGAATATAAAAATATATATATATATATATATATATATATATATATATATATATATATATATATATATATATATATATATATATATATATATATATATTTATGAGTTGCGTTTTTATTTAAATCTTGCTTAACAATACATTAGCTTACCTTTAATGTTGTTAATTATTTGATTTTATTCTATGATGTCAGAAAAATTTGAAATTTTATCTATAAATTTTCATCTCGAATATAGATAACTATTATAGTTTGATTTTCTTGATTTGTCACAGAAATATTTGGTTTAGATTTCGTCGCCATCTATTTGCCCAGTTAATATTTCTTATTTCATTTCTCTGTTCTCTCGCGTCAATTATCCGTGATTAGCCGGATGACCTCTTCAGTCAGGCAAGCATATATTTGCAGTTTCACTCCCTTTTTTATTTTCTTCTTCTTTTTTTCACTTTTTCTTTTTTTGCGTGTGTGACCCAGACCTCATCGAAATGGAAGCGTTATTTATCTTTCTCACTGCACCTTCCAATTTACCTTTCGTGTGTGTATCTTTCCCTCCCTGGTAACACTCCCGCGATTACCCTGCTCTCTCTCTCTCTCTCTCTCTCTCTCTCTCTCTCTCTCTCTCTCTCTCTCTCTCTCTCCTAGCACCATCGAGGATCCCCTCCCAGGTTTTAGACCCCTTCCCCTTACATATCTGGAGAGAGAGAGAGAGAGAGAGAGAGAGAGTATGGATCAAAAGTGTCGGCGTTATTTTTTATTTACTTTTTTTTTTCTTTACTTTTTTCTTCTCTCTTGGTCTTTCATTGTTTCTTGGTGACGGGACGGATCCACCGCCTTGTGTCGAATGGTTTGCATTGTGTTGCGTGTTTTGTTTTTGCATTATCGTCTCTCTCTCTACCCTACTCTCTCTCTCCTCTCTCTGTCAGTCTCTTTCAATCTCCTTTCCTCCCTGTTACCCATCTCCTGAGATATTTCCTGCCACTCCCTCTTCCTTCGGCTAGAGGAAGAGGAGTAATGCAGCAACAGGAGGTGAGCCACAGAGAGAGAGAGAGAGAGAGAGAGAGAGAGAATCGTTATTCAGCAGCCATACCTGCCAATTGCCGTAGGGTTCGGTTCGAGATGATTGGGGAGACGGGCTACTTTGCAAATTGGCCTCTTGATTTGGAAATGGGCCCCGCGTGCATTCCGTTAGGCTTATGCACGGCATTTGTGCGTTTGTTAGAGTGTCGGGGTATTTAGGACTCTTCAAGGACGATGAGAGTGTCATGAGATTTGCAGCGAGGTCAAAAAGTGATTGATTGTAGCGATAACTTGCGAAATTGGCAAGTAATCTTGACTCTGTAGCATTGTGTGGATCTGTGTGGACATACACCAGAAATTATATGTT
>NC_087205.1:88389824-88392324 GCF_015104395.2 Macrobrachium nipponense
CAAGAAGACATTCATTAAAAAGCGAAGCGCTGAGGTTAGGAAAGATGAAACTAGTATGAAATAGATAGGTGGTAGCCATTTTGAAAGTGACTCTTGGTAGATATTATAAAAGGGTTGGTTGGTAGATATGAAATTGACTCGTTTGCTAGGTATGAAGTTGACAGTTGGTAGATTTTATAAAATGAACTTTTTAGTAGCTATAGTATGAAATGGATTTTGGTAGGGTTTAAGGAAAGGAGTTGAAGTGCCATATATAAATCACGGAATATTAGTTATTTATTTATCGCAGCGAATCTAAGAAACTTTCGCTGAATCTATTCCATTTATGTAACGAAATTGTAAATAATGTATTATTGGTTTTACTTTACCATTATTATAACTCATTGTCATTGTTGCTGTTTTATATGTTTATAGATTTTAGGTGTTATTTTATGCCGAGCAACGCTTTTGTTAAAAATTGTTCCAAAATTTCGGTAATCATTGCATCGTTAATCAAAAGCGCAAAGGAAAAACTTTGCTCCTTCCCGAAATATCGGATACTACGAGGCACCAAGGTGTGATAAAATCCCATTCATCATGACTTTATAGAAGTTTCTCTCGCTCGCAACTTAACCCCTTCTCCATCCCACCCCACCCTCACCCCCAATTCCCTCCCCCCCCTCCCCCAATCCCGCACCCCTACCCTTGAAGTTGAAGTGCTTGTCTATCGATTTTGCCAACTTCTTTCTGAGACATCTCTTGCCATCTTATCTCTCTCTCTCTCTCTTCAGTCGTCACTCATCTCCCCTTCGTGTTACCTTATGCACCCCCCCCCTCCTCCACCCTTCCATATCCTCAACATTGTTTGAACGCGCCAAAGTCGCACCTTCTCTTACTCACAATGAGTTACCTCATCCGGTAAAATCAAGTTCATATGCGCTCTCTCTCTCTCTCTCTCTCTCTCTCTCTCTCTCTCTCTCTCTCTGACAGATAGCTAACGTATCAGTCGACTTTTTTTTCTCAGTATTTTAGTGTAGTTAAAGTAGATCGAGAAAGGTTTTTTTTTTTATTTACATAGCAAGTTTTAACAAATAATACTGAAATAATCCGTACAGCACCACATTAATATATATATATATATATATATATATATATATATATATATATATATATATATATATATATATATCTATATCTATATCTATATATATATATATATATTATATAGTATATACATCTCTATACATATTATATATATATATATATATATATATATATATATCTATATATATATATATATAATATATATATACACCCATTTCGTATTTCCTCGAAAACATAGCTCTAAAGAGAGTTGCATAATGCATATTAGATAATATACCCAACACTCGAATGTAGACTACATCTGTTGCTAGACCTTTTGATATAAGTGTAAGTCATTATTGAGTCTTGTGTAATTATATTGTTCCGGACAAGTACTGTACAGGTTTGCTTACATTTGTCGTGCAATTACCTTAAAATTCAATAACAGATGATTACTCTTGTCATGTAACTTCCATTACAGCTAATTTAGAATCTTACAATGATTCTTATCATCCTCTGGATGTGATCTTATTTTTAAGGAATCATTACTTTGACCTTAAGTCTCGACGCAACAAAAGAAATAGCGCCTCAGTGGCGTAATCGGTATGGTCTTGACCTGCCACCTCGGTGACCGCAAGTTCGATTCTCGGGCATTCCGTTGAGGTGTTAGAGATGTGTATTTCTGGTGATAGAAGTTCACTCTCGACGTGGTTCGGAAGTCACGTAAAGCCGTTGGTCCCGTTGCTGAATAACCACTGGTTCCATGCAACGTAAAATCACCATACAAACAAACAAACAAAAAAGCAACGAAAGAAATGTATGTAGACTGGAGTTTATTTTATGGACTCATTTCTCGGACGCATTTTCCCGAGAGTTTATTTTATGGACTTATTTCTCGGACTCATTTTCCTGAGATATAACCTTGTACCCGGACCTTTCCCTGAAAGAGGCGGGATGCCATATTTTAGAAACTAACCATGGAATTTTCTTGAAAATAGTCTCATTATTTTCCCACACCCAAACTTTAGTTGGTATGTCATTGTAACCTAGTTTGTCCCAACTTAACCTAACCTAATTAACCCAACCTAACCAACCCTAGGGGCATGGCAAAAAAACCGGGGTTAGTGCAATACATCTCACGAATTGGTTTCCCGAACGTGTTTGCCTACTTTGTATACGTATCCAATTATATTAGTATTTAAACACAATTGATTATGTGGTGCTAGCACTTTTTATTGTGCTTTAATTACAGATTTATGGTATGCGTGAAACTTATAAAATTCGTCAAACTGAGCGACCGTGAAGGCATTTTAATTACTACAAAGATCATTTTTTAACCACTGATCAATCCAAGTGCATTCCAGCCAGATTGCCGATTATCATTTTTATAATTTTATCTCGTGTGTCTAGATTGTGTGTATATTGTTTATTGCATGTT
>NC_087205.1:88397324-88399824 GCF_015104395.2 Macrobrachium nipponense
CTCCTTCTTCTTCTTCTTCCATGCCTGCAAAGGGGCTCCAGAAAACTTTTAACGCAGACCGCTAGTAATTGACTCCCGTTGTGGGGTTCCTAATAGCATTATAGTAACGAAGCGCCCCAGATTAGCCAGATAACGACGTGTTCCGAACCCCCGCCCCGACCCGGACTTGGGCTTCCGGGCGGCGGAATGCAACCGGGGTCGCTCTTCCCAGCCGCGCGTCGGGACGAGTTGGTGTTAAATGATTTCTCGAGTCCCGTAACTCTCCGCTACCTTCCCTCCCCCCTCCTCCCTTCCCCCCTCCGTTCCATTGCCGTGGTTCTTGTTGACTTTAACTTATTTTTTTCTTTCTTTTATTTCTTCCTCGCTCCTCTTGTTTTCTTACCGCCCGTAGATTTGACTAAAGATTATTTTCTCTCGGTGGTTTAATGGTTTGCGAAGGATTGGTTTTTGGTGTTCCCGTTTTACTCGGAGTTTTAATGGTAACATCGTCGTCTTGTCAATACACTTGCTTTTTTCTCTTCTTCTCGCTGCATCTCTGGTGGCGTCTTGTTTACACCCTTTTTTCACACCTCCCCCGCTTCCCTTCTGCTACGCCAGCAGCGTTCAATACCGACTGGGGTCCTTTCTCTCTCTCTCTCTCTCTCTCTCTCTCTCTCTCTCTCTCTCTCTCTCTCTCTTATTCCTTCCTTATAGTTTCTTGCAGTCGATTCTGACATTATTAATTCGTCACTAATATTTGCGTGTGCTATATTTTGTCTGCACTTACGGAGCTTATACTGTAGGTAGGATCTGCATTGAATATATCTGTCTAGCTATTTTTCTGTCTATATATTTGCCTATCTTTCTATCTATCTCTATATATGTTTTTTTTTTAATCGGCTGGCATTGTATAGCTAACGCCACGTGACTGATGGAATTTTGTATATTGGATGATGCAATGCCAACTTAATAGCAATTGTCTAGAGTTAATTGGGTAGAATTTCTCTCTCTCTCTCTCTCTCTCTCTCTCTCTCTCTCTCTCTCTCTCTCTCTCTCAAGCAGATAAAATATTTTCTGTAAGGAGTTCTCAGTGTGTGCTGTTTAGGAATATATGTATTTGTGGATCTCTTCGCAAAATATAAGCGTGGAAGCAAGTTGTGAAGGTATGCCATTTGCATATATATGAAATATTATTTAATATAAATTTACCCATGCAAAACCACGTTGACAAATAAGGTATATTCAGCGTCGACGACGTCGGTTGTATCCCCAGGATTACGGATAAAGTCAGCCAAAACACTCTCTCTCTCTCTCTCTCTCTCTCTCTCTCTCTCTCTCTCTCTCTGCATCAGCATCCCTATAAATTGTTGATGCAGAGGTCATATGCAGGTGTTAATTTATTTATTTATATTTGATTCATACCCTCCCCATCCCACACTCCGCAGGCCTCTGTATCTCTCAGGTCCTCCTCCTCCTCCCCTCCTCCTCCTCCTCCTCCTCCTCCTCCTCCTCCTCCTCCCCTCTCCCTCCTCCTCCTCTTTCCTCGGCCAGGAGAGTGGCGCCTTCCCTCTTTGAGGACGGCCCGAGGCGCTTTCACTTAGATGCTAAATAAAGATGTCATTATTCATTTTCGTTGGTTTTCCTTTCGGGTTATTTACACTTATTTTTCTTTACTACGCTATTTTTATTTGTGGTTCTTTATTTTCGTTACTACGCTGTGTTTCGTATTTATGGTTCTTTTTCAATTTTTTTTTATATCTTTTTCGCTAGTACGGAGATAAGAAATATATATATATAATATATATATATATATATATATATATATATATAGTGTGTGTGTGTGTGTGTGTGTGTGTGTGTGTGTGTGTGTGTGTGTTGACATGTTGACATGAATGTTAGTTTATAAATTTCTACAATTGACTTCCGCGTTTTTTTTTCAGTAATAGTAGTAGTAGTACTAGTAGTAGTAGAAGTTTCGAACACCCCTACTATAATCTGTTGGCCCATTTCGAGTCTCTACAAATGCCAACTGTGTGATGGAAATACTCGTGTGAATGGAAATACTTCGCTTTTGCTAGTTCTGCTCTTCTCTCTCTCTCTCTCTCTCTCTCACATTATATATATAATTAAATATATATATTATATATATATATATATAATATAGATATAATAATATATATTATATATATATTTATAGTGTGTACACATAATTTAAATATTGTGTAATATTGGCCGTTTCATACACCTATAACGAAGATTCATCAGCAGAGCATCAAACACTTCCTAATGCATTTCATCTTTCAGTGATGTACTTTAATACCTCTTAAGATTCACATCATAGGACTTCCTCTCCTCTTCATCTGTCGTGCCACTTTCAGATTGTACTCTCGAGTCATCAACCTATCATTCTCTCTTCTCTCATAAAAACGTGGCTTTTTAACAACAGTTTTCTTTCCTTTGCATTTCTCACATTTTCAGTTATTTTTGCCTAATCATCTCGAGTGGTTCGTTCCTCTTCCTC
>NC_087205.1:88404824-88497324 GCF_015104395.2 Macrobrachium nipponense
CCTCCCCCATCCCCAAGACCGACCACCACATCCTCGTCCTACTCTCTATTAATTATCGGATTTTCGCCTCACCCCCACCGTAGCCTCTTCTCCCTTGTGCTGCAGATCAATTACGAGAGGAGAGGGAGGGGGTGAGATGGAGGGGGGTGAGAATATAAGGGAGGGAGGGAGGGAAAGTTTAGTAGGGGGATGGAAGGAGAGAGGGAGACAGACACACATACACACACACACACACACGAGAAAGATGAGGGGAAGGAGGGAGGAGGGAGGTTGTACTCACGCAGCCTATACTACAATCTGTCGTTCCTTGCCCCCTTCCCCTCCTCCCCCCCCAACCCCCCACCCCCCTACATTCAACTCTCTTGCCGATTCAACCTTTGAGGAAGGAGCGCGCTAGAAGAGAGCAACAGACAGCAGCATCTTTTGAAACAAAATAATGTCTTCCCTCTGTGAAGAAGTGTTGTTGTGTGGTTTATAGTAACTGATGGGTTTGAGGAAGGTCGCTTGGTATAGAGGGGTATGAGGTATTTGATATATATATATCTATATATATATATATATATATATATATATATATATATATATAATATATGTAGCTATAGGCTATTTATATATGGATATATCTACATAAATATATATATATATATATATATATATATATATATATATATATATATATATTATTATTATATTATTTTAATTTATTTTATTTATTTATTTATTTATGTGTGTGTGTGTGTGTGTCAAAGCGAGCGCTCCCCGTGGAAGTTTCTCTTCTTAAGGAAGTCCATCTTGATTAAAGCAGTAGAGTTTGAATGTTGAAGGGACTATTGCTCGGTTTTTTCTCTGAAGCCATCCATATAAGAAAACTACTTATTCTGTATATATATATATATATATATATATATATATATATACATAAATACATATATATAGTAGTACTTGATTGCCATAAAAATCCACAGTTCTATAAATAAATTGTGTTCATATGCAAAAAATTAAAAACAAGGACTTCCGTCCTCCTCAGTGTTTTATTTTACTTAAACGATGAGGAGGAACACTTATTAATAATTTAATATTGATTTTATTGAAATATAATGAAATTATCATTCATTCAATGTAGGTATCAAGAGTCGCCATTTCCACCGTTCCATGAATGTGACAGCGTCAGCTGCCAGGTGTTTGTTCAGTGTAATTAGGATTCGTGTGTGTGTGTGTTTTTTGGGTCTGGATATATTTGAGTTTCAAATGAAGGTCTTAACTTGCTTTTGTTGTAATGAACGACATTTTGGTCCTTCCTCCTCATATACGCTGTAGAGAGACGCTTGTACATTGTTTCAGCTGGTGTGTAGCATGTTTGTGCGCTCGCGAGAACACACACACACACCACACACACAACACACACATATATATAGTATATATATGATTTATATATATATATATATATATATATATATATGTATATATATATATATGTATGTATATATATATATAATATATGTATATATACATATAATGTATATATATATAATATTATATATATATATATATATATATATGTTTAATATAGGATGTATATATAATTTAAAAAATATGGAAATCACGCAAAAATCAGATAAGATTCAACTATCAATATACATACATGTGGTATATATATAAATATATATATATATATATATATATATATATATATGTATAACAGAATCACGAAAGTTAGGAACGTGATAAATCCATAAATAAAGATAAATGCCACGAAGGAAAAATAAACGAAGGAGTCTGCGAGATCTTTCGGCTGAAAAGCCCTTTACTTTTATTTTTTCCTTCGTGGCATTTATCTTTATATATATATATATATATATATATATATATATATATATATATATATATATATATATATATATATATATGTATATATACTATAGTAAGGAATTGCATTGTGCACACAGCAAGCATAATACAGTCGATGTTTTTTCTGTAACACATTTGGCGCTCTTTTTTTTTTTTTTTATTTATTATTACTTATATAATGTTTGTTTGGCTTTTTTTGTGAGCCTTCTCATGTTCATCGTTACATCGCTGAAAAATGTGAAATGGTTGAAATGATGACATTTCTGCCTTGCAACATTATGACGTAAAGAAATAGTCAAACTGTTCCCCTCATGTAA
Organism: Macrobrachium nipponense; assembly: GCF_015104395.2. NCBI lineage: Eukaryota > Metazoa > Arthropoda > Malacostraca > Decapoda > Palaemonidae > Macrobrachium > Macrobrachium nipponense. Next base: position 88,406,990 of record NC_087205.1, read on the forward strand.
TGACGTAAGACAATGCTGTCATTGTTAGCGTAAACTCCAGTGATTGAAGTAACGATAGTTTATGGTAACTAGTCACTTTCTAACATTATTGAGGATATTGCTGATCTCTTCAACAATTCAATAATTATCGGTTCCACAAAATTTTACTCGGCATCTGCTTGATGCAATCACGGGAATTATCGAAATTAATGTGGCGAAATTTGGTGCCGTTATTCCACCAATCGTTGTCAGTATTTTTTTTTTTTCCTGGTAATAAATTGGCTTTTTATGAAAGATACACGTGTCGGGATTAACTGATCTTAGCAGACCTTGGATGGCACTGCTTTCCCTCCCCCCTTTGGTAAACTCCCCCCCCCCCCCCCCCCCCCCCCCCCGCTCCATTTCCAACCACGTTCATTCCTTTGTGTATCTAATACCCTAATTTTCTTTTGCCCCCCCCCCCCCCCCCCCCCCCCATTCCCACTAGTTCCATCACAGGTTATCTTCTCCCTCTTCCCGGTTCGTTCCTCCTTCCTCCATCTCCCCCTCCCCCCTCCCCCCCTTTCCCCTTGCTCCCTTGCTCCAGAATTACTCCATTTTCCCCTTGTGGAGGACGTCAATGCCAACACGTCCAGAAGTCGACTTAATTATCCCATGTTAATTAGTCAGTCTTAAGGTAAGTCTCGTAATTACTTACCAGTGTTTAGACGCGGAGCATGTGTTACTAATTGGTATTTGTTTTGTTTGTATTGTCTATCGCGCACGTCGCTCCCGAGAAGGAAAACCAGTAAGGAAGTTCCCGAATTAAAGATGTTGCTGTTGTTTTGGCCTTCAAAGTTATTATTGTCTGGTTATTTGGCTTATTACGAAAGTCAGTGAAAGTTTTGATTTTCAGTCTCTCTTCGTCCGATAGTTTTGCCACCTCGCAGCGTATGCGTACTGCTTCTCTCTCTCTCTCTCTCTCTCTCTCTCTCTCTCTCTCTCTCTCTAGGTATTATCCCTAAATTTTGCAACGTAGTAATCATGGCGTAATCATGGCAAAAATGTTCCTGTTCTAGGATACAACCGTACTCTCTCTCTCTCTCTCTCTCTCTCTCTCTCTCTCTCTCTCTCTCCTCTTCTCTTTTCTATATATATATATATATATATTATATATATATACACACACACACACATATATATATATATATATATATATATATATATATATCATATGTATATACATATGTATATGCAGTTTGTCCTCATAGTGTCCCTCACCTTGGGTGGAATTAAGGTGTGTCAAATAATTCTGACTGACTGGTGGCACAGGCTGAGAAGAAACCTAAGAATTTGCGGAAGCTTCTTCTCAGTATTCATATTTTTGCATCATCATCATCATCATCATCATCATCATCACCGTCTTCTTCTTTTTCTTAATTTTGAGAATCCAGTCACTGAGATGGTGCTGGTTTGAAACGAATCTTGGATGGCGGCTTTGAGGGAAGGCGTGACGATAACGAGGAGTCTTGCCTTTAGATAGAATTTCTTAAGAATATTCTCTCTCTCTCTCTCTCTCTCTCTCTCTCTCCTCTCGTCTCTCTCTCTCTCTCTCTCTTCCTCTCTTCTCTCTCGTGTCACAAGACTTTTTTGGTATTCTTGTTTGGATGGCGTTTTGCCAACTTTTTTTTTTTTTTTTTTTTTTTTTTTTTTCTTTTTTTTTGAACTCGGGCACAATGCGGGATGAACTCACGCTGTCTATTTATTTTACCTGGCAGAATGTGAAAATATTTTTGTTAGGGTGCAGTCATTTTCTCTCCCATACAGAAGCGCGCTTTTTTGTTGGTGCAACAAAGCAAGTTCTTTTATATTTGCAAATCTCTCCTCTCGCTCGTTCCGTCGCACGAGCGCGCGGACACACACACACACACGCACACACATACACAGAGACAAATACATATGTATGTAGGTATTTATTTATATATATATATATATATAAATAAGAGATAGGTGCACAGAACTAATTGTAACTAACATTCTGGTGTGTGTGTGTGTGTGTGTGTGTGTTGTGTGTGTGTATCGTAAGGAAACCCGTCAAGATATGACGAGAGGGTTATCTTATGGACACTTTCTAAAGCAGCCTCATTATAGTGAAATCCCTTGCAATGGCTTTCACCGGGCTGCTGAGTGAGAGAGAGTCTCTCTCTCTCTCTCTCTCTCTCTCTCTGCCTCCCTCCTCTCTTCTCTCGCTCTCTCTCTCTCTCTCTGCTCTCTCTCTCTCTCTCTCCAGCCTCATCATCCTCGTGTTCTTCCTCTCGAGCATTTGTTGTATAGCGGTATTTGATATTGCACCATTATGATGCGCTCAACTTTTTTTTTTTTCCTTTCTATCTTTTTTTATTTTTTTTTACTTTTTCCTCATTCATTAGTGACGCTCATCTCCCGCAACATGCTCTTTTGTGAAGGCATAAAAATGCTTTGTTCGAGAGAGAGAGAGGAAAAAACACACCGGACAAAAGTGAACAGTATGAAACAGTGTTATAATGAAAGATATATGCGACACTTTAGCCACACGATTTTTTTTCAGTTTTATTTTTGTCTGCCGTTGACAATCGGTTGCAAATGTGACTCCCATTGCGTCTTTTTCTCTCTTTTAATATGATACAGATTTATTTTGAAATAAGTTATTTTATTTTATTTTTATATCACAGTCCTCCAATTCGACTGTGTGGTATTTATAGTGTGGAGTTCCGGGTTGCATCCTGCCTCCTTAGGAGTCCACCACTTTTCTTACTATGTGCGCTGTTTCTAGGAGCACACTCTTCTGCATGAGTCTGGAGCTACTTAGGCTGCTAGTTTTTCCAGATTCTATTTCAGGAATCTTGGGATCGTGCCTAGTGTTCCTGTGATTATGGATATAATTTCCACTGGCATATCCCATATCCTTCTTATTTCTATTTTCAGGTCTTGATATTATTATTATTATTATTATTATTATTATTATTATTATTATTATTATTAATTATTATTATTATTCATAATCGCTTTGCTTGCATTTACGGTTGTATGCTAATTAACCAAAATGGTCCTCAGATCTTCCTATTTTTCTCCCAACTACATTATTATTATTGCAATATACAAGCAGGCAACCTTACTTGGAAATAGGTTATCAAGACGAAGATCATATTTGGGGATTTGAACCCCCTGACCTGTGATTTACCAAGTAGTGTTATATACACTGGCATTTCACGGATCACCGTTTCAAGTCCCCAAAGAGGTTTTATTATTATTATTATTATTATTATTATTATTATTATTATTATTATTAGCAGCCAAGTTGCAGCCCTTGTTTTAAAAGCAGAATGTTCCAAGGGTTCCTATAAGGAAAGAAGCCCTGTGCGGCAAAAGGAGACAGGAGTCAAAGATCAACTATAAAATAGAAGAAGCAATAGAAATGAAATGTGGAAAAAAGCTGTGAAATGAGCTTTATGTGAGGCGGTTCAGCAACAAAGTAGTTATTATTACTATTATTATTATTATTATTATTTCCCGTATGGGGTAGTACCGTCAGTGCACCTCACGCGGTGCACTGTAGGCTTGACTTAAGGGTCTTGGTAGTCTCTCCTCGGCCACTAGGTGCAACCACTTTTATTCCTTTTATTGTACCTCCGTCTTACCTTACTTTCCACGCTCTCATAGTGCAACTGTGAGGTTTTCCTCCTGTTACACCTTTCAAACCTTGTAAACTCTCAATTTCCCTTCCAGCGCTGAATGACCTCATAGGTCCTAGTGCTTGGTGTTTGGACTAAATTTTATATTCCATTCCACTATTATTATTATTATTATTATTATTATTATTATTATTATTATTATTATTATTATTATTATTATTATTATTATTTGTGTAAACATCATGGAAGAAGATTGATTTAGTTTCATGTTGATTGAAATGACTACTTATTTTCAATATAATAATTTGAAAAAATAACAAGTTTCTTTAGATTCTACTGTCTTTGGTTCTCAAGTTCCTGGTTTGTTCAATATTTTCAATATTTCCTGATATTATACCGAAACTCTGCAGCGTACCCAAATAATGCAGTGTATATATTCACAAAATTTCCGTATTAAGCCCTTTTTTTCAATTTAAAACGCGTTATTCCGAGTAATGACTTAGAATCACAAGTTATTTTAACTGACTCATTCAATTCATTGACCTTCAAGCTGGTTTTACTCATTTTCTAATGACCTGGATTTTTGTTCCATTTCCCCCGGGCTTTCAAGTTGATAGTTTAATCATAACTTCATTTAAACTGTACTTCATTTAATGTTATTTTAACCAGTTCCTTATTCAGTCTAACTCTGCAAAACAGGACTTTTAAAGTTGAAATTTTAAACATTTCTTCATTTAATGTTATTTAAAGCAGTTCCCGTGTCAGTCTTACTCTGTAAAACATGACTTTTGTAAAACATGACTTTTGAAGTTTAGATTTTAAACTGTACTTCATTTAATGTTGTTTTCAGCAGTTCCTTATTCAGTCTTACTCTGCAAAACAGGACATTTGAAGTTGAAATTTAAGCAATACTTCATTTAATGTTATTTTAAGCAGTTCCTTATTCAGTCTTACTCTGCAAAACATGAATTATGAAGTTGAAATTTTAAACATTACTTCATTTAATGTTGTTTTAAGCAGTTCCTTATTCAATGTTACTCTGCAAAACACAACTTTTGAAGTTGAAATTTAAAAATAATCTTAATTTAATGTTATTTTAAGCAGTTCCTTATTCAGTCTTGATTTTTGAAGTTGACCTTTAAACAGTACTTCATTAAATGTTTTTTTAAGAAGTTCCTTATTCAATATTACCCTGCAAAGTAATACGTCATTTTATGTCGTGGCTTAAATTGCAAGACGAGACTTCATTTTATTTTATGGGTTAATATGATATTTTACCGATTCACTCCCCCGTGAATCTGACGCATTAAATTGGCATTTTAAACATTCCAGTACCCGTTGTCCTTTAGCCCCGCGGGAATGCCAAGGCTATGATCTGTTGTTATAATGATGGGCGATTGCCTTTGGCTCTTGGCTGCTGTTAACCACGGATATGGGAAGGTGGTTATATAGAGGATGATAATAATAATAATAATGATGATGATGATGATATGATGATAGTGATGGATGCTGGTGCTTCTGGCGGAGAAATGTAATGATGTTCCCCATTGGCTGCGAGCGCCGGCATTATTAGCTTAGTTACTCTCTCTCTCTCTCTCTCTCTCTCTCTCTCTCTCTCTCTCTCTCTCTCTCTCTCTCTCTCCGGGAAGGAACGTCTTCAGGTACTGAATTATTTTTGGAAGTTATCTAGTTTCTCTCTCTCGCTCTCTCTCCGATAAGGAACTCCGTCAGGTACTAAATATTATCTAGAACGAATTTTTTTTTACATGGCTGTTATTGAAGATCAACTTGAACAGTCTTTTAAAGGTCGATAGAATCTTCCTTTTTTTTTTATCGAGTATCTGCGAAGTTTGTAACAAAGTAAATTGTATAAGAGTGAATGATGGTTCGAACAAGTTTGTAGCTACATTTGCAACTATAAATTATAATTGTGACATGTAATATAACATGTATTATTTTGTTCGTTATATTAGCTACTGAAATATGTTGTTTCAGCTGTCAATGTATTGTTTTCATTTTGAAAATTTAGTTGTCAGTTAAATATTTCTTTATTTATTAATTTTCAATCATTCGTTTTCATCTTTTATTCATTTGCAGTCATTCGTTTTGTTTGTTTTTATTTTCGATTACTGGCCAACTTATGAGGTGTTCCTTATGATTTATTTAGGCTTGCGTTTGGACATATTTTGTCAACGGAATTATAAAATCTTCATTCTCAAGAAATTAAATTAGCCAGTTGTTAAAATTTGTGATTTCGTTGTATAATAACAACATCGAAAGTCATAGTAGTAGTATTTGAAGGACGGGATTTGTTAAAGCAGAAGACAAAATAAGCCGCAAATAAGAGGATGTCTGTGTTATCGGTCACGGTTGTCTGTGATGAGAGAGTGAGAGAGAGAGTTTCTTTAATTGCTTTGATTTTTGCACTTACAGCAGCTTATCAAATGCGTTGAAGACAATTAAAAACCAATTGGTTTATTTAAGCCTTTACGAAATTAGCCTGCTGGTACATAGGAAGAATAATAGTAATAATAGTAGTGAGAGTGTAATATTATTTTTTTATGTGGGTTATTAAACGCAAGAATGTCATTCTTAAAAATAAAATTGTCTATCCTTATTTACATTTTTTCTTTGTCAAATCATTACTGTCAAGGATACCGTGCTTTTGCACCATTTGTGTATTTTACTTTATTAGCATAACTTTTTTTTTTTTTTAGATAATTCATGATATTTTATACATTATGGTTTATTAGATAAAATACGTGGATTGGTTTTATATGTAGTTAACTAAAATTTTATCACAGTAATCTGTCAGTCAGTCAAAAATTTAAATTCCGGGCGAGGAGAGAGAGAGAGAGAGAGAGAGAGAGAGAGAAAATGAGAGAGAGAGAAGAGAGAGAGAGAGAGAGAGAGAATGAACCGGGAATGAAAATGCCATTAGGAAATACCTCAGCTGGCAAATATCTCCAGACACACCCTACGCGAGAATCAAGTGAAAAAGAAACGGGTGTTGAAGAAAAAAGGAAACTCGGATTTTTCCTTCCTGGATTTTTTTTTTTTTATTAAAGGGGGCGCGTGTTGGGTGAGGGGGGACTGAGAGGGGTGGGGGGGGGGAGATTACTTGGGGGAGAAAAACGTAAGGAGAGCCAACATGGGCGGCGTAATTGTTCTCCCACGGAGTCGTATAATTGAGCTGCCTGCAGGGGAAAAGATGAAACCCTCGTGATATCCAAGATTCTCTCTCTCTCTCTCTCTCTCTCTCTCTCTCTCTCTCTCTCTCTCTCTCTCTCTATTATGCATTTAAAAATGTTATTTTTTGGGCGGATACCGTTTACCCCTGCACCCCCTTTTAATTGATAATTCGTCGGCTCTCGTGTATAAGATCAAGGGAGGGCCATCTTTGATGGGTTCATTTTTTATCCCCTTTGTAGATGGTGTTCACGTTTTTGGCCAAATTACTATTTGCATATTTTTGGTAAGTATTACCCACCCTTAGATGATTGGGGAGGGGGGATCTCTTAGAATTAAGGGGCCTATACTACTCTGATTACTTTTTACTGTGGTCATCTGTAGAATTTTATATATGTGTATATATATATATATATATATATACATATTTTTCATTTATTTACTATTTACCTGTATAATAGTAACACACAGTGACCAAAGTAAATGGTTTTCAGAGTAGTAGCCCTACAAATATATATATCTATATATATGTATATTAAAATTCCGTGAAGAAAGTATCAGTGACATTGAAAATAGGTATTTTTAAATCGATATTTTAAATCTATAGAATATATATATATATAGATATAATTATATATATAATAGAATATATATCCCAGGAAAGTACCAATGACATTATATGTATATCGGTTATATATATATATATATATATATCCTATATATTATATATATATATATAATATTTTTTATTTTTTTTTTTTTTTTTTTTTTTCCATGAAAGTACCAATGCATTGAAAAATATTTTGAAATCGTTATATATATAATGATATATAGTTAATATATAATATAATAAAATAAATTATATATATTTAAGATAATATATATTTAAAACATATAGATGTATAGATATATATATATATATATATATATAAATATATATATATTAATATATATATAGGTATAATAATATTATATTATATGTATAAGAATATCTATTATATATATATATATTATAATATATACATATATTATTCTTAATATATATATATTATTTATATATATCCATGAAAGTACGCAATAACATTGAAAAATATGTATTTTAAATCGTTATATATATATATATATATATATATAATATACATATTTTATATATATATATACTATAGTATATATATATATAATATATATAATATATATTATAAATATTATATATTATATATTTATAATATATATATATATATATTGTGCTGAATTGGTAAAGGAAAAGTTATACTTTCTCATCTTTGAAGGGACAGTTCTTCCGCTTCTTTTCGCGGTTAGACCCCAATCTTTTCTTCCGAGGTTCCTAGGCGGGCTTGGACTTTGTGAAGCCTTCAAACTGCCTTTCTTTCGGCCTCTTGTGAAGTGATATTTATCAGTGTAATTCCCAGAAAAAGGTCTGGGTATCAGTGCCCATATAATTTAGGTTTTATTTTTTTTTCGATATACTTCATTGCCTTATCTTCACATTTTTTTACTAAAAAGCCGTTTGATAGTTAGGTGTCAGCTGGTTTCCATGGATATGGCTTTGGATACTTGCAGCCTCATGTACACTGTTGTGAGTGTTCGGGTCTGAAGATACTTAAGGCTGAACTTCTTTTAGATGCTTGGTGCAGTCGAACATAGGGGCTTATAGTAATTTCAAGTGGGTTCCATGGAAATAAATTTTGAGATGTGTTGTGACTATTACTTCTCTGTCGTTTTCTGGCTTTTCCAAGCACATAACCACACTGCAGCATGTAAGCGGGGTGTATGAAGGAAATGTTTTACAGTGAAATTTTAAATTATTTATCAAATAAAATCACCGTAGGGGGTTAGTGCCGTCAGTGTATACCTCATGCGGTGCACTATAGGCGTTACTCAAGGTTCTTTGCAGCCTTCCTTCGGCCCCTAGGCTTGCCACCCCTTTCATTCCTTTTTCAGTACCTGTTCATATTCTCTTTCTTCCATCTTACTTTCCATCCTCTCCTAACGATGATTCATAGTGCAACTGCGAGGTTTTCCTCCTGTTACACCTTTCAAATCTTATAACTGTCAGTATCCGTTTCATCTCTGAATGATCTCATGGGTCCCAGCGCTTGGCCTGTGACTAAAATTCTATATTATATTCTATTATCAAAGAAAGCTTTGTTGCTTTCTTTATGGGAATGGTAAACAGCTTTGTGTAATCTTACATAAAGAAATTTTACATGGAGTTGACTTTTTCGTATGGTAGTTTGGAGTTTTACACTCTTGAATTGACAAAAGTTAGATTTTCCTGAAGTATTTATATCAGACCGTCGTTCATTCAATATTATTTCCATATTTTTGCGTAAGCCGATAGTGTTATTTATGTCCTGGTCCTCGTGTAGACTTAATTAATGTCTGTTCCACTTTTTTTTATCCACACTCTTAATATACATTTAATATGCATTACCCCGGTTAAAGGTGTTATCAATAATGTCATTTTCCACGTGTAGACAGATTTAATTTCATGTGCACCCTTTTGATCTACACTCAATATATAGATTACCCGTGTTATAATTTTTTTTTCCTGTGTAGCATTAGATTTTCTCGAAATCCATTCGCAGTATTATCTCAACCTTTGCCTGGGATTTTATGAATGAGTAAACAAAAGTTTATATTTACTTTTTAAGGCAGGTCATCGTATTTGTCAGGATCAATGCGCGCGTGTTGGTACCGTTTGTCTGTTATTAATGGTGTTTTTTTTTAGTAATTTGGAACGGATCTACCAAGTTTATATTTCCTTTTAAGGAAGGTCATAAAATTTGGCAGGATCAATGCGCACATGTCGGTTTTTATTTTATTTTTTATTTTTTACTAGATTGGAAGGTATCTACCAAAGGCAAACTGCATTTATGTATTGTCATAGCAGTATCAGATTGATATTCCTTTTAATTAGTATTGCTAGTTTATATCTCGTCCGATCGTTTATTAACAATTACATTTCCCTCACAATTTGCCTTTGAGCTGAAAGAGTTTTGCTTTAATGCAGTGATTTTACTCTTACTTCCTCTGAAAGCTTTGGAAGTCCCACGGCTCCGATATTTTTGGTCGGTATTAATAAAAGAATGTGAAATGAGAAATTATTTGTATCTGTCCAAATTTCGGGTGCTCTCTCTCTCTCTCTCTCTCTCTCTCTCTCTCTCTCTCTCTCTCTCTCTCTCTCTCAATTACAGCCCCGAATTTTACAATTAAATCGTCTATTTTAATATTTTTTTTTAATGCGGCGTACTTTCTCTCTCAATAGAGAAAGTACGCCGCATTAAAAGAAATGCTGAAATAGACGACTTAATTAAAAAATATCGGGACTGTAATTATTCTAATAGCACTAATGATGATGACAGTACTAATACGATAATGATGACTTTGCTCTTGAACATAGAAAATTCTATCAGGGACTTTTAAGTGCCGGAGTCTTAATTATGTCGGCTGGAATTAAAATCTAAAATACCTAATCGAGATAAAACGTTCATGAATGAAATTACAAAATTATTTTCTAGGAATGTTATTTTATATTAAATGGAATAAATTTCATCAGCGCAACTATTAGATTTTCTCGGGCTTAGAAATTTATGATTGTGCGGCAGTTATTCGGAATATAGCAAATGTAATTTTTGCACATGTAATATTTACTGAATTATTGTGGAAGTAGAATAATGTGATGACGCACTTCGCGTGGTGCACTGTAGTCAATGTTTAAGGTTCGTGGAGCGTCCCTTCTGCCTCTAGTTGCAACTTCTTTCTTTCCTTTTACTGTACCTCCATTCATATTCTCTTTCTTCCACCTGACTTTCCACCCTCTAACAATTGTTTCATAAGGCAACTGCTTTGAAGTTTCCGTCCCGTTACACCTTCAAATCTCCTCCTGTCAATTTCCGTTTCATCGCTGAATGACCTCATAGGCACCAGGCCTTTGGCCTAAATTTTATATTGTATTCTATTCTATAACTGAGATTAAAGTGAAAAGTGAAAGGATAAATGATTTTATTGGGAATATTAGGATGATTATGACCAAGTGTTTCCGAAATGGAATAATGATAAGCTTTCGATAATTATATTAACTCCTTAAGTTATCCTTCGCACAGGTTGATTTGCGCTTACTCGGGGAGTGAGCCTATACTTTGTTGTTGTTGTGGTTGTTGCGGGGGGGGGGGGGGGGGGGGTGGGGGGGGGGGGGGGGGGGGGGGGGGGGGGGGGGGGGGGGGGGGGGGGGTGGAGGTAGAAAGCCAAAAAGTTCTGAAAAAGGTGTTTGGCGTCGAGTTAAAAATACAGGATTTCAGGATAGGGTATTTATGATTTATTTGTTAGAATAAAAATGTAAAAAATTAATAATTGCACGTGAAACATACAGAACAGTTATTTCTAATAAAATAAAGTGTATTTATTTTAATTTTCGTTGGCGAAACAACACGCTATTTGACCGTAGATTTTAGTGCGCACACCGAGTAAGCTGGAGGTCGGATTACACCTTGCTTTTATATCTAAATCAATCGGTAAGCTAAATTCTGTATAACGTTAAGAATTTACTTAAACTGTCGACATAGCTGACGTTGTAAAAATGGAACGACATTTAACGTTTTAAAGAGATTATAGAACCGTTGAAACGTAATCCATGGAAAACGCGAACCTAGCAAACCTGAGCCTTGAGTTGTATCTCAGCAAAGGTTGAAGTTTTATTGAAATGGTTAATGTTTTCGCCCGAAAATTTATTAATGGTAATAAATGTCATGAGTTTTTTATTATTATTATTGTTATTATTATTATTATTTGTTCTTGTTGCTGTCATTATTATTATTATTATTATTATTATTATTAGACTACTTTTTTCTGTTTTTTTTTTCTTTTCGGCGCCATTCGAAAAGCATAAGGTTATTTTCTCAAAGTAATGTTACCAATTTTTTCTACCCATTTTGCTTACTATAGTTTACCGGTTGCGAACGTAAATATGTTTTACTTGTTCGTATACACGAAAGTCTTGTCAAGCCTTAGTGTTTACTTTCACGTTCCTTTGATCTGGAATGAATTTTCATACGTAAACCGCGTTTGCTGTGTAAATATATTTTGTGGAAATTAACTGGAGTGAAAATCGTCGTGAAGTATTCCGGATATTTTTCTTTATAGGATGATTACGAATGCGGTATATGATTAGTGAGGATAAACAACTTGATATATATATATATATATATATATATATATATATATATATATATATATATACATATATATATATATATATTTATATATATATATATATATATATATATATCTATATATATATTATATATATATATATATATATATATATAGTATATATATATATAATATATATATATATATATATATATATATACATATATTTATATACATGTGTGTGTGTGTGAGTTCCTCGTTGGACGAGTCGGTTACATGCTCGATTCCCCACTATACCAACGCGGAATCAGAGGAATTTGTTTCTGGTGATAGAAATTCATTTCTCGACGGGGTTCGGATCCCACAATAAGGTGTAGGTCTCGTTGGTAGGTAACCAATTGGTTCCTAGCCACGTAAAAATATCTGATCCTTCGGGCTAGCCCTAGGAGAGCTGTTAATCAGCTTACTGGTCTGGTAAAACTAAGATATACTTGTGTGTGTGTGTGTGTGTGTATCATTGACGGGTTTCCACCAACATTTGGTTGCTATCAGAGAAAGCCTGTTCATGGTAATTACCACTTCATACATGCTATAACGGTTGTATCAGAAAATTTAACACTGCCTACTCCATACATATACATAGAATGCTCATTAGCAGCGCATCAACTCCCCATATACACACAGCACCAGTCACCCTCACTACTATCCAACCCTTTTTTAGACTTTATTCTCCTTCGTCAAAAACTGAACGTAATAATGTACTGATCAGCGGCATATCATCCTCCATCCTTTCCACATGACTAATCCATTTTAAAGCACTGGTCATCCTTCCACCTAAAGCTAACCTTTTTACCACTTTATATCTCCACATTCTTTGCCATGCTTCTCTTCCATAAAGGAGAGTAGGCTCAGCAGTCCATTCATATATTCCAACTATAGCTTTCTAAGCGCTTTCTTCAAATCTGTTGCCAATCTTATTCACATATTTTGGTCAGCTGCTTCCAATGTCTGCAATACCTCGCATTGCTCCATCATCTTGGTTTTCATTTGCCTCTGATTTCAATCCGGCTCATATCTGTGCATGCGCCAAGTAAAATATGTAAATTGTTCTTTTTATATACACGTTGCTTTGGAACTACAGCGAAGATCGTGATTTATAGAAATAGACACAAGAGAAAGGAAAGCATGTGAATTTCTCTCTCTCTCTCTCTCTCTCTCTCTCTCTCTCTCTCTCTCTCTCTCTCTCTCTCGGTAATAAAGGGATTTCTTTTACCCAAAAAAAAAAAATCGTTTTGGTAAAAGAAATCTTCATTTATTGTGTAACTTGATTCTTGCTGTAACTTAGCATTCATCTCTACACTTCGATGACTTTAAATCTTCATGCCTGTGCGCAATCGTACACACATACATGCATATATAAACATATATGTATATAGGTGTGTGTATTTAGATACACATACACACACACATGAGAGAGAGAGAGAGAGAAATTAGTGATAAAAAAATCTTATGAGAAAAGATAGGAAAAAATATTGAAATATAAATCATAGGAAGAGGCATATGTCTGCCGAACCAAAGAAAGAGAGAGAGAGAGAGAGAGAAGAGAAGAGAGAGAGAGAGAGAGATTAGTGATAAAAAATCTTATGAAAAAAATAAGAAAAAAAATATTTAAATAGAAATGATAGGAATAGGCATATGTCTGCCGAAGCAGAGAGAGAGAGAGAGAGAGAAATCTTATGAGATAAAAATAAGAAAACTAAATTAAGATAGAAATCATAGAGGAGGCATATGTCTGCCGAAGCCGAGAGAGAGAGAGAGAGAGAGAGAGAGAGAGAGAGGGAGGAGAGGAGAGAGAGAGAGAGAGAGAGAGAGTGGGGGGGGGGGGGGGGGTGGGGGGGGGGGGGGGAGCGGTTAGGTAGGCAGGCATGAGGGCTGGCCACAAGCAGCAGCCATCCATCCATCCATCCATCCTTGCAGCCAGGGCATGACATTACCACTTGAGCGCTACACCTAATGAGGCACTCATTTGCGCATGAGGCTGCCCGGGTTCATTAGGGAACTGTAAGGTTCCCTTCCAGGAGTTAAACCTGCATGAATGAATTAATTAACTTCAGTTTATAACTCGTGTGGATTTGGCGATTTCCACCGGATAGGCGGGTGTGGATTTATGAATGCTCACGGATTTAATTAGCCTGAATGGGAGGTGGGTGCACTTCGACGATGGGCTTTTAAGGTCTTTTTTTTTTCGTCTTTTTTTCGTATTTGCTTTTCCATTTTTTTTCTTCTTCCTGCTTATTGTCACATTTGATGGGCGTTTAACGTTTTTTTTTCCCATATTTTTTGCTTCTCCTTATTGCCATATTTTTTTCCTGTTTATTTTGGTTGTGCTATATCAGTCTTTTAGAATAGATTTACTTACCCGGGGAGAATTGGAGTGGTTTATTTCAATAAATTATTTTACGCTAATACACACACACACACACCACACACATATATATATATCTATATTATGATATATATATATATCCTATATATATATATATAATGTGCTTGTGGTGTCTTTTGTCATTAGAGGATACGCTTGTTGGTTTCTGTTTTTATTTAATTTTCGAAAGTTTTCTCTTAATTAAATTGATGTATTATCTGTCCATTCGTAGGAGAATTTTATTTAATTTTTTTTATTTTAATGGCGTTTTTGAACCTCCCGCAGATAGGTTTTTATAGGCCTTTCTCTCATTGTTGTAGCTAAACAATTTTCTTTATCTCAGTTTTGGTAGACTTATTATTCAAAAGGAAATCGTATTTGAAACATGATTATGTTAAATTGCAAAAATAAGGTTTGCTTTTTTGTGGCATTTTTCAGTAAATAGTTAGACCTTTTACAATATGGGGTGACTCCTCTGTACTCCTAGTCAATACGAATATTTGCGGAGATTGACTCTATAAATTACATAGTATTAGATTTTAAGTTAATTACTACCCAGTGTTGATGTTAAAATGTAACGCATTTTCATCGTAGTCGTGAAAGCTTCATATCAAGGAATGCCACCAGTAATCCCCGTGATTTAACTCTTATTGTAGTTATGTACTTGAAAAAGGCATGATCCGACCTCCAACTTACTCAGGGCGCGTGTTAAAATCTATGATAAAATAGAGTTGTTTCGCCAACGAAAATTAAAATAAGTACGCTATATTTTTTTAAGAAATAATTGTTCTGTACTGTTTAACATGCACATTATTTATTTTTTACATTTTCATTCTGATAAATAAATCATAAATATATTATCCTAAAACACCTTTTTCAGATTTTTAGGCTTTTCCATAGACTTTCCTAAATCCCCTGACAAGAACAATAACAAAAACATCAATAAAGTAGTTTGCAGGCTTACCCCCCGAGTAATGGATAATACTGAGAATACATTACTGTCATAGTAGCAATATCATAGACTGGTGTTACAATAAGAAGGGTCATTGACACTGCCCCACTGCTGTGAATCGACCTATTTATTCACTGGAAGAAAAGAAAATTAAAAAGCGATAAGAGGATATTGTTTTGTTTGTTCCAAAAGTTTGTTAGATTTTTTTAATGTAAATAGGAAATGAGAATGTTGTAAATTTACAACGAGATTTAATATAAACGAAGACTCGACCTTTAAACGATTGTTCTGAAGACTTCAATTTTATATGAAAAAAATAAAATAAAACATGAATCGCATTGCAAGATTGACTGGGGTTTTGTGAAATTTGTTCCTTAATTTAGAAAATAGTACAAATTATTTTGTTTAGGAATGGCATTCCATTTCATTCTACAGCTAAAAATTAGCTTTTTCTATATCTTTTAACTATATTCAAGATGCAGTTGAATTTGCACGCACTGATATTTTCTACTAAGCTTTTGCTCATAGGCAGCATATTAATTTTGAAAACTAGAAATAAACATAAAAAACACACACGTCTATATATATAATATATATAGTATACTTATATTATATATATATATATATATATATATATATATATATATATATATATATATTTTCTAAAATCTTATAGATGAAAATCAAAATTTTGCGCGTTAAGAACATAAGTAATTTTAAAAGTCATATTTTATGTATATATATACATATGTAATGCTAGTGTATTTGTATGTGTATTTGTGAGTGTTTGTTTCCGTCTATTAATGTATATTTCCCAAAAGGCCTTAGAGCAAAATCAGCTCTCCGACTATTTATAGGCAAATGACTACGGTATTGGTGATATTAATCTCTTACAATGAGCCCGTATTCCACTAAAACCATTAGATAGTAATTTAAATGGAGCTGATTCTAATGGTATGTGCTATTTAATTTCGTTTGCATCCCGGCCTGGACACAAAAATCAAAATGCCATTGTCCATGGATAATAATTACAAAAGCACCTTATCAGGGTTAAACAAAAAAAAAACTCTTTGATATTATTCGCTTCATCAATCGTAGCAGCCCATCTGATGTTTTCAGAAGTGGAATTTATTTAGCCTTGTGCATTACACACACACACACATATATATATGTGTGTGTGTGTTTGTGTATGTATGTGTGTTTTCTTTATTATTTTTACGGTGCTATTTATTCGAATATTCTGTGTGTGATTTGAAGTCATGATATAATTTACTTTATATGTGCAGCAAATCATTAACAATTATTGATAAACACTCAATATATATATATATATATATAGATATATATATATATATATATATATATATATATATATATTGAATCTCTCCTCGAATTAATTTATTTCATTGCAGTACAAAACAATTTATATATTTTCCACTTTAAGATATTGTATATATAAGTTGAGATATATTGAATGCCTAAACACAGGAAATAATTGTGGGCGAGTGTAAATGAGCAACTATGATAAATAAATCAGTAATAATAATTCGAAGGAAGGAAAAATATTGTGCATACAAATCTGTCTCATTTTTATCATAAGGCTCTCCTAAAGGTTCTGCCATAAGCAAGGCCCTGGTGTCAATCGCTGACCATCCTCTGAAATTGTTCAAGGATGGAGAAGTAGAAATAATACTGAAAAATATTGGTGTAAGATTAGCTAAGTTTCCTGTTTGGTTCCCCTTTGATTATATATACATACCAAATATATATATATATATATTATATATATATATTAATATATTATTTATATATATATATGTTTGTGTGTGTGCACGTGTGTATAAGTATAGTATATATATATATATATATATATATATATATATATATATATATATATATATATATATATATATATATATATATATATACTTCTAGGGCACAATTTTTCACGGATACAACATTCAGTTGAATAGAATGGCTTTCTCACTGTAACCACAGCTGTTTTTGAAATTGCCTTACATATTTTGCTAAGTTATTTTCTTTACTTCATTGTTCAGGTTACTAATGGACACATAATGGGGTTCTTCCATTTACTCCAGTATTTTTTGTTTTTACACGCGACAGCTGTTTCGTCAACCTTTACGTATTGACGTTTTCAAGCGTACTGATACAAATATGAGCCTACATGCGTTTGTGACGTCATGAGGACGGAAAGGTAGTACAATTGCCAGATACCTAGTTTTAAGTATTTACAAAAGACTATAGTGAAACATAAAATAAGACAAATAAATATGTTTCACTATAGTCTTTTTGTAAATACTTAAAACTAGGTATCTGGCAATTGTACTACCTTTCCGTCCTCATGACGTCACAAAACGCATGTAGGCTCATATTTGTATCAGTACGCTTGAAACGTCAATACGTAAAGGTTGACGAAACAGCTGTCGCGTGTAAAAATACTGGAGTAAATGGAAGAACCCCATTATGTGTCCATTAGTAACCTGAACAATGAAGTAAAGAAAATAATTAGAAAATATGAAGCAATTTCAAAAAAGCTGGTACAGAGAGCCATTCTATTCAATGAATGTTATGTATATATATATATATATATATATATATATATATATATATATATATATATATATATATATATATATATACGTATACAACATATTTTATGTGTGATGTGTGTGAGTTAAATTTTAGAAACTTCAAGGAGAGGTAAATCTCAGGTCAGCATAGAGAGGGAACATATTAGTTTTTAATTTTATATATATATCTATATATCTAGTATATTCCATATATTATATTGGATATATTGGGATATCTATATATATCTATATATATATATATATATATATATATATATATGCATATGAGGTGGATACAGATACAGATTTCATTAATTCACCTTTATTGATTGGTAGATATTTTAGAAAATGGGAATATCGAAATTATGCAAATGTATATTTATCTGTCTGGTTTGCAAGAGAAAATACATTTTTATTCTTTTATTCACTTAATTTTATTGTTCTTATTAATCTTCATTTTAACTATGCAAAGCCAGATTTTCTTCATTGCATACATAGATACCAAAGAAATATGCAAATGTAACTTCTACAGTATTATTTTTATTTTATTTTAATTCGGCCCTCATCTTTGTATTGATTTTTAGATTGAAATGTATGTACCCTTTCCTCATAATATATATATATATATATATATATATATATATAATATATATATATATATATATATATATATATATAAATATATTTATGTATATATGTTACTGTAATGGCGTGCTGAGTTGCTAGCCTGTTTTTCTGTGCCCGTGTTGGCTCGGCTAATTATTATTTTCCATGTGATATATATTCTAATATTTGCCGTGAGATGGAGCTCTCTTTGTGTTAGTCTGGCGCGATTTGCTCTGGGAATAACGTCATCTCTCTTCAGAAGTCGCTCCAGTTTGTGTTTCAGTGATGATTCTCTGGTCTTTTATGACGGAGGATCTCTCTCTCTCTCTCTCTCTCTCTCTCTCTCTCTCTCTCTCTCTCTCATCTCTCTCTCTCTCTCTCGTTTCATGCAATGTTCATATTGAAGACTTTGCGATTCCTCCTAATATTTGAGGATGTTTTGGGTTAGTTTATAAATTACACATATATATAGATATATGTATAGTATATGTAATATATATATTTATTTATATAATTATATATTTGTATATATTTAAATATATATGTATGTATATATATACTATATATATATATATATATATATATATATATATATATATATTATATATATGTTGTGTTTGTGATACACAGTATGATATTATGTATATTCTACATATATGTATACTTATATGTTGTTTGTATGTATATATACTTATATACTATATATATATATATATATACTATATATATATATAGATATATATATATATATATATATATATATATATATATATATATATATATATATATTTCTTAAGGATATATAAAAAAAATTTAGGACATGCATTGACAGTGAAATTGGCATCGATGAAAAACATTTTGAACTGTGAACTTTTTTCTTTTTTTAGAATCTTTTAGTTTGTTTGTTGCATTGCCAAAACAAAATAACATTCTCCTCGTTTTCTCTGCCCTCGATTTAAAAATTTCACAGAGAGAGAGAGAGAGAGGAGAGAGAGAGAGAGAGAGAGAGAGAGAGAGGAGAGAGAGAGAGCGCATCCAGGATGTGGGAGGAGGCGGAACAGTTCTTGTATTGAGGATCCGAACCGAATCTGCGTTACATGAGTCATCATATATAGTATATATTATATATATGTATATATATCTATATATATATATATATATATATATATATATATATATATATGTATATGTATATAATATATATATATATATATATATATATATATATATATATATATATATATGCAGTTGTATTCCACATAGGAAAATGAAAAAAGGTATATCTCAGAAAATGCCCCCAACAGTTTCGTCCTCCAATGGACCTCTTCTTGGAGCGTTTTATTAATAAACGCTCCAAGAGAGGTCCATTGGAGGACGAAACTGTTGGGCATTTTGGCATTTTCTGAGATATACCTTTTTTCAATTTTCCTAGTGGAATACAACTGCATTACTATATCTTCGTGCCTAAGAAGATTACCAGTACTATATATATATATATATATATATATATATATATATATATATATGTTATAGTATAAGAAGGTATCAGTTGTGATATATCTTTTCCTGCGGTCAAACTGACTGACTATAAATGTTCTCGGTATGAAATTAAAATCACATAATAAGTTACACGTAGTGATGCCTAATTGTATTGCTGTATCGCATCGTCATTCCAAGGTGGTATCGAGTAAGGATCGGGTGTACTTATGTTCTATATATATATATATTTGTTTTTGTTTTTACGATATGTAGATATCTGTTTTACCTGATTTTCAAGTTATTATTAGGATTGGCGTCGAACGGGAGCGCTGGAAAGATTACGAAATATTAATATGCAGCTTCCGACACATCAATACAATCCCGGAACAATCTACAATATACTCTTGGAACCCTTCCCAGTTTAAGCGATGATGACCTTACACATTTGTGACGCCGGTGTTGTAATCTCGTAAAACCTTTAATGTTTGCCGTAGGAAGGTATATACAAAATCTAGACGAAGCTAAGAATAGATAGATTTTTTAAAAAAATTTTATTCCTGTTTTCCGTGTTTTCTCTTCCGTATCCAGAAGGAGGTGAGGTCTGGAGAAATGTAGTTGGCTGCTCTATGAGCAAGAGACCCGTGCTGGCATAAGGCCAGCTCAATCAAAGACAACAGCGAGGAAGCGTCTGTCTCGTGTCCGACAGCTATGTCGCAAAGGCGAGATAGAGAGAGAGAGAGAGAGAGAGAGCCTCCTGCCGTATGAACCTCCGCCCTTGTCTCCTTGCGAATGATGGGTGAGATAGAGGTACGGCTAGAGAGAAGCGATCTGTAAGGGCTTTTTTTGGGGGGAGGGGGGGTTTTGGAAACTGGTGGGTTTGGGAGGGAGGGAGCTATCAAGAGAGGGAGAGAGAGAGGCCATGGAACGGCAGAGCGCGAAGGAAAAGGGTTTTTGGTGTGTGCGTATGTGTATCCGTGTGTTGCTTCAATCGCCGTCAGGTGGCAGCACCTCACCGTTACGGCTGCAATTTATTCAGCCATCGTCACTTCGATTCCTCTTTCTTCTATTTTTTTTTCTTTTATCCATTTCGTGTTTTTTCGTTATGAGTAACTTATTTTTAAACTTTCAGATTTCTTCCGACAGTAAAGCAGGCGAAATCTTCCTTGCGTTTAAACCGTAACGTCGTTCGGTTTCGCAAAATGGAAAACCGATCGCGAAAATCCGTCGAAATGCGCGAACGTCGAAATATCGGGAGGTGTAAGGATGTTTACAGCTGAGGTGACAATGATATCCTCCGACCCCGCTATAAGGGACGCCCCTCGCGCCGCGCCGCGGATCGGACCGATGCTTCGTAATTAATGTGATTCTTTAGGAGCAACGGTGTCAAGTTGACTCGCCTGACGAGTCGGGCTCGGTATCCGGTAACCACGCCAAGGCTGCAACAGGGTCGCTGCTGTTTCATTGAGCGTGATTGGAGTGGTTCCCCCAAAAACACCCGCCATTTTCAAATTGTGAATGTAAAATGGTCACCTGATCCGCTGTTTGTTTACGAGCTGCAGCCACCGGCAATGGTAAACAGTGTTTATAATTGCCTATGTTTAATGTAACCAAATGACTTAATATAAGAATGAGGGGGAAAGGGTGGGCGGAATTGGGGGTTGTGGAACTAGGATGGGTGGGGGGTGTCTTTGGTAGGGCCGTTTTGGGCTGGAGAAGGGGGGAAGGGGAGGGGAGGGGAAGGCCAGGAAAGGAGGTAGCATTGACGATTCAATAAACCAGGCATACTCCATACATTGAAACATATATAATATATATATATATATATATATATGTATATATATATATATCTATATATATATATCTATTATAAAACATTATAAACACTCGTGTGTATATATATAATATATATATATATATATATATATATATATATATATATATATATATATATATATATATATATATAATATAATATAGTGACAGTATTATGTTAACTCAAAAACCTTAGCCTCTTTGCATGAATGGTATTTTGGGAAAGTGTAAGTTCAGAGTGTAATAGGAAGCAAAGTATATGTGAGCTAAATCGTCATCCCAATTGTTTTTATTGTTTAACTTATTTGATGATGCAGTTAAACTGTCAAGTTTTATAGTGCATTATTGTTTCAGCAACGATAAGATAAAAATTACTCATGCACTTTAAATCTTGTAAAACGGACCTGTTTGTGCTTATGGAGATCATAATGGCGATTGATGATCATTTTATATATATATATATATATATATATATATATATATATATATATATATATATATAATATATATATATATATGTGTGTGTGTGTGTGTGTGTGGTGTGTGTGTGTGCATGTGTATTCATTCTTTATTGCCAATTCCAAGCTCGATAAAAGGGTAATCAAACATGAAATAGTTGACCATAAGGTCAACGCCCCTTCCTGACAAATAGGTGCAAACTTGACGAGAAATTGCAATACATCAACCGTAGGTGTCTAATGCAACCGGCTCTGGGCAATATAGTAGACTCGCCAGTCAACAGAGTGGATAAGAAAAATTATGCCGTGAGATAGCGTTCATACATTTTTGGAAGCTTGAATTTCCAGTCGATGGCCCCTGTGAGGTCGTTTCATATGAATAGATTTCGTCTAATGAATAATAATAATATTATTTTATTAAAAATAATGGCAGAATTCACAGAATTGATTTTATACAAAATTATTTCAATTCTCCTTATGATTTGTATAAAATCAATTTTGTGAATTATGCCATTATTTTTAATAAAACATGTTTGAAAGAGGGTCTGTTTCCAGCATACAACAACAAAAACAACAACAACAGTATATAATAATAATAATAATAATAATAATAATAATAATAATAATAATAATAATAATAAAAATAATAATAATAGTAATGTACGTTTATGATTCAGACATCAACAACATTGTTTTGAAAATAAATCAAGGTTTTGAAAGCAATATTTTCAGTCGTTTACAATGTGTGAAAACAACTTTTTAATACAAATTTTAGGAATTCAAATTAAATTTCAATTTAAATCAAAGCTGAGCTTTTATTCTTCGGTTGATATATTATATTTTTAAACTGATAGCATGTCTCCCGAGGTGTCTTTCTAAAAAAAAATCGTTTATTAGTTCTGTTATGAAGCTCCCTATTCCCGTGTAAAGTCGATTGGAAAATGATAAGCTGTCAAGCATATTAGAGCGTAATCCCTCATACGTATATTTTACTTATACATACGGACGTTTTTCATTCGTATGCGTAAATCCATTCCGCTGTCTTTAGAGCAGCTGATAATATGGAAGTATTAAAATTACTTTTATCGGATATGTTTTTTTTATTATTATTATTATTATGGCGAAAATATCTCATTTGATTGCACGTAATCATGTACACTCACATTACCAAT
Organism: Macrobrachium nipponense; assembly: GCF_015104395.2. Taxonomy (NCBI): domain Eukaryota; kingdom Metazoa; phylum Arthropoda; class Malacostraca; order Decapoda; family Palaemonidae; genus Macrobrachium; species Macrobrachium nipponense. Next base: position 88,430,475 of record NC_087205.1, read on the forward strand.
CGGTTCATGTCATTGTCCTGCATAATAATTAACTTTTGAGGTGATGTCGTCCAGTTAACACGTAATAAAATTATATATATATATATATATATATATATATATATATATATATATATATTGTGTGTGTGTGTGTTCTTTCATTTGAGAGACTGTTTCGATTCTGATTGTGAGCCAGAAATTTATATATATATATATATATATATATATATATATATATATATATATATATATATATATATATATAATGCTTATACAATTACCGTTTTCATAATTCTTTTTATCATCCGTTTTATAAACCGAGGGTGACAGTCTACTTGGGGGACCACTTCACAAAGTTTTGGTTGTTAACTTTTTTTTATTTTTTTTTTATGCCGACGCTAAGGGCAAGTTGGTTGGTTTAATCTGTCTCGTACCTGAAGCGAATGAAAAGGAAGTAATAGCTCAATATGTAACAGTTGGAAAATAATAAGTAACAAATAAATCATGATTATTGTATAAGAATTAAAAAAAAATGTTTTTACATAAGCATTGGGAAATACAGTAATACCTATACTTTATTTTTAAGCAGAAAAAAATCTAAATTGCTGGAAATTTTTACATTTTTATTATTTTTTTTATGACAAACTGATTGGCGAGTTACTCCAAGTGGAATTATTGTTGTGGATTTTGCAGGGATATTATTTTTGAAGCAGTTGCATTACCCTGAGATGTATAGTAATTTATTGCTTCCACTACTTTTATTATTCCTGTTTAAGAGATATGCCTGAAATTAGAAATGCCCCCCCCCCCCCCCCCCCCCCCCAAAAAAAATGCCCCCCCTCCAAAAAAAATTTGACAAAGTTTAATACAATAAATAAAACCTTCATTAAGATGAGTATCGAGAGCTTCAGAAACCATATCTAGGAGTGCAGAGTTAGTGAGTATTAGATAAGCATCACAAATGTACAGGGTGTCCATAAAGTCCCAGTACCATTACAATCAATAAATACTTGTAATAGTACTGGGACTTTATGGACACCGTATTTAATTCTTATGGAAAAGAAATATTGGGATATAGTTTAGTAAGACGGGATTCCTGGATATAGGAAGATGCTTTTTTATGAATAAGGATAAACAAAAGAAAAGATAATCATAGCAAACTTTCAAGGAGGAAACAAAGATTATAATACAAAAAGTCTAGATAGTGAAGCTGAACCGAGCGCAAGAAGCGCTAAGGTAAAGAGAAAATAGCTGAAAAAACAGACGGATGATGCTGACAAAGCCATGTATTCAGAGTGACGTTGGAGGTAGGGTTGCCCGCAGAACTATTAATGAAACGAAAATACCTGTCAGGAGGAGAACGGGTCAAAACAACATCAGAAGGAGAAAGACAACGCTGGGCGGATTGTCTATGCAGCGGTTGGAAACTGAGTCTTGCGAGATGTAGAAAAAAAAAAAAAAAAAAAAAGAAAAAAAAAAAAAAAAAAAAAAGTAAAAAAGTGGTAACAGGAAACACCTCCATAAGAATACTCACGATGCAATTGCAACTTGAGAAGTTCAAGCGAAGATGTAATGCATTACTACCCTATTACTCTTCTCCTTGCATTTTAATACATTTTCATCGTCTTATTAATTTAATTTTTCTTATGAGTGAGTGAACTCTCTTCTTTCTGTGTTTTCCCTTTACACTTTCTTACTTCTTAATGAACAACATATTCTTTAGAAGCATAAATTTCAAGTCAGTGGCCCCTGTGGTGGGCTTGTTCCATATGAATAGGGTTCATCTTTTGAATATAATAATAATAATAATAATAATAATAATAATAATAATAATAATAATAATAATCCTCAGCTGTAGAAAAATAGCGATAAAACACTAAAGACGAAAAACTGCGCGTAGAAAAGGCAAGAGTTCCACTGACCTAATATTTATGTTCAGCCATATTGCACAGCAGTTTATGGGAACTCAAGAATCTCCTTCTGATGACTGTTGTTGATTACAGGAAGGCATTTGACAGCATCGACGTGATAATTCACTTCGCATTTCTAAAATGTCTTCCATTAAAATTAGTTCGGGTTTCTGAATCGATAACAGGTAACGTTTCTGAAGAAAAAATGCTTCTATGGATGCTCCCACATAACTATGATATTTCGTCCTGTATGTTAAAGAAGTTGACAGTCCATGAACAAATCAGATGTACAGTTGATGTTGCGAAGGTTTTGCCAGAAGTTGTATTAAATAGTTGGGTCTATAGGGAATTGTCAAGTCACCTTTTGCGTTTACGCTTCCACTGGATTTCATAATGAAAAGATTGTACTGTGTTAACGAGCAAAAGACTACTGGAATTACAGACCTTCATTAGGATAATACATCTAATACGTGGAGAGATGTGGGTTGTGAGGTAAATCCAAGAAGAAACCGAAATAATAGGTGGCAAAAGTATTAATGAGGTTAAGTCCTTCAAATATTGAAGAAGAGCGATGTCCAATACAACTTTTTTGAGGTGGAATTCGGCAAAAGGCTAAAAATGGAAAAAAGAAAAAGGCCAAGGCTGAATGAGATCTGGAAATAAAACTGACTGACATTGCATCAAGATTATATAATAGTCTATTGTGTGATTTGTATGATAAACGAAATGGATTATATGTCAGTGAACCTGTGTTTATAAGACTTTCTCAGTTTTAGATGAAGCTTTCATATGAATATTACGAATCAGGTGACAGGGTCGGGATTACGGGCTGCTCTGAAGCAAGAGCCCGTGCCAGCACAAGGCTGGCTGAATCTAAGTCGACAGGGTCGGGAGCGAAATTATTAGATGGAATAATGGTGAGAGAGAGACGGAGATGGCTTGGACATGTCCTTTGCTCGACCTCTGGGAGATCTTGTGGGCACCACAGAAGCTGGAAGACCTACTTGGATGGGAACTGCGAGAAGGGAGGCTAGAGGTGAGTGGAGATTTGTGGAAGATAAAGCACAGGATGAAAGGCGTGATTTCACAGAGGCCTTTTGCGTCACGTGTTGATCCATGCAATGATTATTAAGTTATGTAAAGCTGACACTTTAGCTTAAATTCTAGTGCGTCTGTCGTTTAAGTATGACGGGATTTTCATTTTAATCTATATATATATATATATATATATATATATATATATATATATATATCATACATACAGTTGTTATGCAATGTGTATGAAAAATCTATTATTACTTTAGAGATATCTGCCATCATTTAGAATCGGAACTAGACATCCAAACGAGTAACATATCACAGTTGCTTTAATTTCTCCAAAGGTCAATGGGTACGGGCAAATCTTGTACCCTCGTTCATCCCAGGTCATCCGAGCCCAGCAGGAGATACAGAACAAGGAAAAATTTCAGATTATGGGCCATCAAATATATGATACCTATGGATCCTCTTATACATACTTTGCGCCGTATTGATTTTCCTAAATCTCGAAGGATGTGATTGTACAGATTTTTATTTATGTATTTTTTTTATTTTTTTATTTATTTATTTTGCGTTCTTAGTATTTTATTGTACAATGAACTGGTGAATTTTTTTGGTTTTGTTAAAAAACCATATAATCCTTAAAATTTCCGTAATGAATACGCGAGATCGCAAGTTATTATTTTGAATTTGCAGGCTTAGTAACTTGTGGGAAAGAAATGTATGCCTGACGGGTAAAATCTGTATGAATTAATTAGATATTTTTTGTATTATGCGGAAGGGAAAACGGTAAATAAAAACGATCGTTTATCCCCTTGTGCGGAGAGGGGTGGAGGCAGAAAAGAAAACTGGAAAAGAGCAGGATACGATGTAACAAAACTGAAATTGAATGATGAGATACCTGTCACAACATTGGAACTCTGTAGTAACACTTACTTTGTAATTGATCTAGGAGAATTATATGTCATTAATAAGTTATCTAAGGACCATCTTTTCAAGTAATTTTTTATGATAAAATGAGTGGAGTTAATAATGACATTAGCAAAAGGTAGCTCTGGTGGGTCTTGGCATCAAAATAAAGTTTACCTCAATATTTAGATTCGAGTTGGAGTGTATTTTATCTTCTCAAGTGAGTTGATCCTCCTCAGTTGAAAGTCAAAATACCATAAAAATAATAGCTGTTTGATAAGAAGACTAAATTCCTTTCGGTACCAGAAAAGATGTTTTCGTGTAGACAAAATCCTTATTCTCCTGCCGTTAGAACTTGAATTGTTATAGAATTGGTATTTTTTTATGCTAATTAGTTACTTATTCAACTCGAAAATTATACTGTCATTTATCGAGAACAGATTTTGTTTTATAACTGTAAAGATTAATATACTTGATCAGAGTATAGGAATTATCTTTACCAGAATAGAATTACTACTCTTGAAGTATCAGAATCAATTTTGAGGTTTTTTCTCATCACACTATGTCGTTAAGTCGTCAGAATTTGATGATTGTTATGTCATTGAAGTAAGTTACTTCTTTTAGCGAGTGAAATGTTTATTTACATATATGTTTTTGGGGCACCTTTATCATTTTAACACGATTTTATTTTTTTTTACCTAACATCCGGAAATACTTTATTGTAGTTTCGTTGTCAATAGAGAATTGGCTATTTCTGTCGTTTCTTTTTATACAATCGTACAGAACACTAGACTAACTAATGTGAATCTGTCATTTAGTGTATTTCACCAGAGCATCCATTGCAATAAGATGGCCTTTTGGATTCTAACAAATAACCATAGGCTTATGTGAATTCATTCGTTGTCCTAACATTCTGCAAGTCGAGATTTTCATTCCTGTCGTAGCTGCTGTTGAGGCATACCGTCAGTCTGAAATATTACTCCCACAATCCTACCATATGCTCCTTGTACCAGACTGCTTAAGTTGACCACAAGTTTCAACTCTGTTTTGACTCAGGCCGGAATCCACTTCCCTTTACAGATTTTCACGACAGAGTTAGAATAAAGTTTTATAGTATATTCAGCGTAAAGTAGTCAATTAACAAAATAAATTTTTGTGTGGATCATCGCGAGTGAATCCTTGTACAATTTTTTTTTTTCACGAAGTGAAGCCATCGTAGCCTCTTCATCAAGATATGAATAGAATTATCTATGTAGCATTAATAATTTTATTCATATCTTCAGAATTAATAATTTTATTCAGAATTAAATTATTAGTGTAGCATCTGAAGAGACTCGATATAAACTGATTTGATATGACATTCGTTACGTGATGTTTAAGAAGAAACACACACACACACACACACACACACACACACACACACACACACAGAGCGAGAGGATTGAGAGAGAGTTGTCAAGGTAGGATCACTTAAAATGGTACCGATCAAGAAGCAGTCCTTGAACGCCAATAGATTATTTATAAAGCTGCACAACAGTCATTAGGTATACATAACATCAATACGATGCTTAGAGCTATCAACATCACCTTAGTTTAATGCATAGGATTTTCCAAGAGACATGAGAAGTCAGGTGAGCGTGACATTTCAGTCATGTCACGAGAGCGTGACATTCACAATCATGTCAGAGTATGTCATTCGCTATCATGTCAAGGGCGTGACGTTTGCAATCATGTTAGAGCGTTGACATTCGCAATCATTCAAGAGCGTGACATTAGCAATCATGTCAAGAACTTGACATTCACAATCATGTCAGAGCGTAATATTTGCAATCATGTCAGAGCGTGACATTCGCAATCATCTCAGAGAGTGTCATTCGCAGTCATGTCAGAGTATGGCATTTGCTATCATGTCAGAGTATGACATTTGTAATTATGTCAGAGTATGACATTTGCTATTATGTCAGAGTATGACGTTCCCAATCACGTCAGAGTATGACATTAACAATCATGTCAGAGTATGACATTCGCAATCATGGCAGAGCGTGACATTCGCAATCATGTCAGAGCGTTGACATTCACAATCATGTCTGAGCCTCGACATTTACAGTCATGTCAGTGTGTGACATTCACAGTCATGTCAGAGAAGATGAGCAAATGATCAGAGCAGAATCGTCATCACTGCATCGGTTAAGCAGAATCTTGGTCATTGTATCATCACATCACCAAATAAGAAATGAGTTTCCCTTATTGTTGACCTTCGTTTTCATTTTATATTGTTGTATAAAATATACTATTGAAAGCTATGACTTGTAGAAGAAGATCACTGAGGCAATTTAGAACTAGTCAAGTGAAATACGCATGGAAATATTTCACTATATTCCATTATATGTACTTTTAACTTTTGTTTTAATATGTATTCGTTATAAATACAGTGCTTGTTATTTTGGAGTGATTATTATTATTATTATTATTATTATTATTATTATTATTATTATTATTATTATTATTATTATTATTGTTATTATTATTATTATTATCGGAACTACTTGAAGACTTTTAAGAAATAATGATAATAATGGTTATTTGCAGTGTCCTTCGATCCCTAGCTGCAACCACTTTCATTCTTTTTTTTTACTGTACCTCCGTTCATATTCTCTTTCTTCCATCTAACTGTTCATCCTCTCCTAACAATAATGGTTTCATAGTGCAACTGCGAGGATTTTCCTCCTATTACTCCTTTCAAACTTTTTACTGTCAAGTTCCGTTTCAACGCTGAATGGCCTTAGTTGCCCCAGTGCTTGGCATAGTGCCAAAAATCTATATAAATCAAATACTTGATATTAGCAAGTTTCCTTAGAATATATAAATGTGAAAGAGTATATATGGAAGACACACAGCACAAGATATAAAGAAGATAAGCTCGGTTCAAAATATAGAACACAAAGACTAAATTTTAGATGATAATTAGAGACGCTGTATTAAGACGCAAATATAATGGAAGTATCGCACTTATGGTAGAGTGAATATGGTATTAAAAAAAGGAAAAAAAAAAGAAAAATCTCGTAAATGGAAAAAGAAAGTGCGATAAGTAAACATCTTTGAAGTTCCCACCATTCATCTAAAAGGAATTTCTTGGAATCTCAACATTTTTTGTTCATTAAAATGGATGGGGTGTTTAGGCCTAATGTCACTATGCCCTGTCTCCTCTTTTTCCTTGTAATTTAAATGAGATTGGAAAAGCAAGATTTTTCAGCTATGTTAAAGTTAGATTTCAACAAGTGTGCACTGGTATAATTTATTCATTTTCATTTTTAAGCTTTGCATAAATTTGACATACATCGTAATATCAGACCAATTTTTGAAACTGTCACATTTGTATTAAAGTCTTTCATATAATGTTTCGCTTATCCAGTTCTCATTAATAAAATCAAGTATTTAAAGAATCTCGAATATCAGCAGATTTAACGTACTTTAATTAAATAAAGAAACGCGAAAATTAAAAATTAAAAAAGAAATTGTCACTTTCAGATGAAGTAATATCAGACTTTTTTTTTTTTTTTTTTTTTTTTTGTTTTTTTTTTTTTTTTTTTTTTTTTTTTTTTTGTCACATTTATATTAAATCCTTTATATAAGGTTTGACTTATCCAGTTCACTGTACTAAAACCAATATTTTAATGAATCTCGCATAGCAGCAAATTTAACGCGAAAATAAAAGAAAACAAATTGTCACACTGAGATGAAGTAATGTCAGATGAAATGTTTTATAATGTCACATTAAATTTAGTCTTTCACATAATGTTTTACTTATCTAGTTTTCGGTACTAAACCAATTTTGTTATGAATCTCTTAAGCAGTAAATTGAGCGTATTTAGATTAAATGAAGAAACGCGAAAACAAGTTCTAAGAAAAAAAAAGGCCGCTTTGAGATGAAGGAACGCGAAGATAAGTTCTATGTTAAAAAAAATGTCGCTTTGAGATGAAGGAACACGGAAATAAGTTCTAAGGAACAAATCGCTTTGACAGGAAACGCGAGGATAAGTTCTAAGAAAATGTTCATTGACAGAAGGAAACGCGGAAATAATTTCTAAGGAAACAAATGTCGCTTTGACATGAAGGAACGCGAAAATAAAAGCCTCGTAGAAAATTGTCACTTCGAGGCCATCGTGAACCGTGCAAGCTGAACTCCCCACGCGGACCGCACACGCACAAGAATAAAGATAAAAAAAAAAGTAAGGAAGTGTATGACGAATGTATGGGGGGGGGGGGGGGGGGGGGGCTTGGGGGAGAGTGGACGGTGTTGAAGGGAAGAAGCACCACCCTCGTGTCAGGTGCTTTGGCCGTGTATGGGTGCTTCCTATAGATTACGGGGAAGCCCCATACCGTGCAGCGGTACGAAAGAAAGTGAGGCGACGGGAAACGGTGTTGCTGCAGCCTATGGTCAATAAAGGATATTTCTAAGAAATGTGTTTTGGATGGATGCGGACGGTCATACCTCGTAACTTTTTTTTTTTTTTTCTTTTTTAATTAAGAAGTTTGGGTCGGATTTTATGGTGGAACTTTTAGCATATATATATATATATATATATATATATATATATATATATATATATATATATATATATCTATATATCTATATATAATTATCACATCACCGTGATTTATATAAATTATTCGAGCTACAAATGTCCTTTAATGTGCAATTCGCTCTACCTCGCAATTAATATATTTTCATATATGTAAACCGAAAGCGGGAATTTTTTATCATTATCAACTAAAAAAATTCCCCTTCGGTTTACATATATGAAAATATATTGATTTCGAGGTAGAGCGAATTACATATTAAAAGACATTTCTAGCTCGAATAATATATATATATATATTATAATATATATATATATATATATATATATATATATATATATATATATTGTATAGTGATTGGTTTTAAATCACTAAGAAATAAAAAAAAACGAGATGATTATACTAAAAAGAAGTTACAGGCACGTAGGAAAATTGAAACACTGGAGATGCTAAGTACTTTCGTCTTATTACCAAGACATAATCAAAACATAGGGTCGAAATGCCAGCTTATTGCGTCATTCTTAAAATTCCAGATACACTTGCATTTGCAATGGTACAGGAAATGTTGCATAACTAAGGAAAAAATTGTAAACCTTGACAATGAAGACAGAAAATATTGATAATGCAATGGTGATGCATGAAAAACATTTCAGTAAGCAGGTTTCTAACGAGAAAGAATTATATTTCCCAAGATGTATCAGAAGCCCATAATTACATCCTGAAAAGAATGAATAAGACCCAAGGGATGTATGTAAGTAGAAAAGAGGAAATGTAAGTTACTGAAGAAAACTACTCATGTCAAGAATAAGTATTTCTTGAGAGAAACAAGAAATCTACATCCCCTAACCCAGTGGCCTCCAACCTGTGGGGCGCGCCCCCCTGTGTGGACTCGAAGGGCTGCCGGGGGCCGGGGGGGGGGGTGGGGGCGCAAAATGCTTGATGAAGGGAATAATTATATCTGAAAAGTATTATGATGGAATTCAGAATTTCAAAATACTGAGAAAATATTTCAGATATAAATATGAAATTTAGTTGTCTAAATGTGTAAACTTTCAAATTCTATATTAAGGAATTTATATATATATATATATATATATATATATATATATATATATATATATATATATATATATATAGATATATAATGTGAATTATTGACATGTGCCCCCTATGCCAGTAAATTACAGTATTTAAGGGAGGGGGGGGGGGCGCGCAGAGAATGTGCCATTCAATGAAGGGGGCGAGATTAAAAAAGGTTGGAAACCACTGCCCTAACCAAATCAGTATATCACGAGAGAGACAAGAAATCTACATCCCTTCACCTAATCAGTCTGGAAACCAACCTTCATTCCTGCCTTTGTTTACTGTAGGTAAGTGGTACGTAGAGACCACCTTGGTTAAGGCTTCGTCCCAGCTAAGTATTGTTATTGTTTGTTTGTTTGTTTGTACACATCTCTCACTCCTCAATGGAATGGCCGAGAATCGAACCCGCGACCACCGAGGTGGGACGCTAATACCATACCAACCACGCTGCTGAGGCGCTTCTAAGTATTGTTAACGTCTTCACAATTGCATGACGTGTTACGTTTGGCTCTGACATGCGTCTGCCATTTGTCTATCCGTTTCAACAGGTTACACGTCTTCTCGTTCACCACCACAGCTGGAGAAGACTTTTAGATGGGTTCACGTAGGTAGATAGGGTACGTAATCATGCGAGGTAGCTCAAACAGGTGCCCACTTCCCATGGGTATGGCAAATAAAAAAGTAAGGGTGAATCATCCCCCGTTTACGATCCCCAGTATTTTATTTTACACTAGCTGGTTACTTTACAAATTTCTGTATACATATGACTTATCCTTTGGAAAAGAATACTATAAGGTAAACATCAATGACATCAAAGAGGGTGGTTTTTGAAGGGGGGTTGACAGAGAGAGAAAATGAGAGAGAGTAGACCGGGTGTTAGAGAGAAGAAAAAGGAAAAAAGAAAGACAGAGAGAGAGACAGTTGGTATTACTGAGAAGAAAGAGGGTAAGAAAGTGATTGTTGGAGAGAGAGAGAGAGAGAGAGAGAGAGAGAGAGAGAGAGAGAGAATTATTATATATTATATTGTTATATATACTATATATATATATATATATATCTATCATATATATATATATATATATATAATATATTATATATATATATATATAATAATATAACATATATATATTTATATATATTAATATATTATATATATATATATATATATATATTATATATTAACTATAATATATAATAATTCTCTCTCTCTCTCTCTCTCTCTCTCTCTCTCTCTCTCTCTCTCTCTCTCCAACAATCACTTTCTTACCCTCTTTCTTCTCAGTAATACCAACTGTCTCTCTCTCTGTCTTTCTTTTTTCCTTTTTCTTCTCTCTAACACCCGGTCTACTCTCTCTCATTTTCTCTCTCTGTCAACCCCCTTCAAAAACCACCCTCTTTGATGTCATTGATGTTTACCTTATAGTATTCTTTTCCAAAGGATAAGTCATATGTATACAGAAATTTGTAACGTAACTAAGTCTACGGGCATAGCCAGCCCCGTTTCACGGGCAGAACCAGCTCTGTTTCACGGAATCCCTTCTCACCCTTTGGAGGGGGGGAAGTAGAAATTTTGTGACCCCCGGGCTCCTGGGGGTTTCCGGGCTCCCGAACATAGGTCTCGACCTTCCCGGGGTGGAAACCCATCTCCGTTCCGAATCTCAGTCCCGTCAGACCGACGGCCCCGGCGCCCATACCAATCATACATACATACCTACATACAAACATACATACTCAAATTGCCAAATATATTTTACATAAGCTTTGTAATTCTCTGTTCTGAAGTTTTTTCAATGTACTTATCACTTTATATCTTTCAAGAGGTTTGTTCAGATTGGGAGTAAAGACCCACTTTAGTCTTCCTTCCTTTTAGCCTTATGTAAAAGGATAAAAAGGCAAGGGGATTAAGAAGGTCATTTTATCAATGAACCAAAAAGATGGAATAAATTATTTTAGGAATTCACCTAGATTGCGCGTATTCCAGGAAAAGTAGTTGAGATAACTGACATGGTTTTGTTGATTACATCAACTTTATGGTGAATGCGATCATAATGATACAGTGCATTTCATACTCTATACCAAAAAGATACTCTGATATTTATTATTTTATATTATATTTAGCGAAAAAGTACATGAATTATATCTAGAAAGTGCAAGTGAACAATCGCACTGGAAATACGTTTCAGAAGTCCTAAGAGTAACTCGATTACAAAAGCAAAAACAATTTTTTTTAATATTTATTGAGCTAATGATACTAATCTGTTAATGTCCAGGTGTGCACTCACAAAAAAAGCAAGAGAACTACCAGCTTCTTCCCAAATCTTGCTGCGAGTTCGAGCTGTAGAATCGTCATGAACATCAAGTCTGTAACCACGTTGAAGTTTACAACAGATATTTAGGAACGAATTCCCTTCTCATTTGTTTAGATTAAATTGGTTCGAAGCCAGATTGCTAGTGTTGAGGTTTTCAATAAATTATTGATTCATGATTTATATATATATATATATATTATATATATATATATATATATATATATATATATATGTGTGTGTGTGTGTGTGTGTGTGTGTGTGTAGATATATAGTTGTATGTGTATATATACGTACACATATACACTCATACAAAACCATACATCTTTTCACGTTGGAGGGTGGGACCAGAAAGGTGAAGCCCTCCGGTTTTCTCAGCAAGTTTTTAGGGTGAAGCTGCTAGCTCCCCACCCTGTTTTTCTTGATCCCAGCTGACACTGGAACCTAGGCTATTTACAGCTGTGTAAACTGGTATGTGGTTCATTCAGTAAATTCAACGTTTCACAAATGTTTTGGCGTAATGCACTACAGTTTCCAAGATCCTCTGAATCCGGCCAAAAGCGGCAGTTCAATGATTTGTCTTGCTCAGAACTGTGAATCTGTGAAATTGTCGGGGCAGTGACGGTGTACTTCAGAACTTAGAAAAAAAATATATATATGATTTCGCAGATGGGACCAGGTACCCCCCACAAAAAAAAGCCTTACATAGAAAAATCAGTTATTATTTAGTAATTCAATAATAGGGTGGTTATTTGCATCATTCTTGAATTCTTTAAATTTTTTTATAGTTGAAAACCTAAATCTCATGGAAGGAAATTTGAAGATTAAATCACATTGCAACAATTACTTTCATCTACTATTCTCCAATCATCTCCAGCCTCCCTTTTCATAGTACTCGCCCAAGTATAGGTCTGGATCTTCCAACTCTTCTTATGTCCAGAGGATCCTCTCTGATACTACCACGTGAAATTCACCCAGGGGATGTAGGGAGGTCATGGCCAAGCCATCTCCATCTCCCTTTCATTATGATCTCATCTGTATATTGGACTCCCGAGATTTAACTTGAATGTCATTTCACACAAAATGATACTACATCTTGTGAATACTATATCTTGTAGATATATTTTCATTGTCATACAATAATTCATGGCCATATAGCAATGTTGACTGCGCAATTGGTCTATTTGGTTTATAAGCCTTATTGAGCCTGCCCATTTGGATGCTGTTAAATGCCTTTTTTTAATCAACAAAAGTCATCAGATGGGTGATTTTCAGATTCTGTAGGCTAATACACAGTATAAATTAACACAGATATCTCACATGGTCAACTCTTGCCTTTTGTATAATTATAAATATAATAGGCATTAAAATCCGCAGTCATGGTACTGATGTATTAGCTGTAGGTACTTGAGAGCAGTGGCACTTTTTTCAGTGCATCTTCGACTTTGGATCATCACTAGCTGAAGTGGCACTTCGTAAAAAGTGCAAACGCTTCCTAGTACTGAAAACGTAGAGCTGATTAGTTAATAGTGGTTTGTAGTGCCTAATAATATTTGACAAATTATAGTGTTTTATTCAAGTTATAAAAAGCCGGAAAGACACATCAGCTAAAAAAGTGTTGGCATTACTTAATATCTTTATACATTACTTTGACTTTATATTATTTAAAGTTTTTGTTTATGCATTTTAGTTTTTTTTCAATAGTTTAATAGTTTCGTCACTCATGTTCAGTCATTCTTAAAGCAAAAGAATGATTAACAGGACTTTTACAACTTTTTTAAGAGATGTAAAAGTATTTATAGCGAGTTTGACTTGTTTTGTTGTCTTATTCATGGTACCGAATTAATTGTGTGGGCTTCACTGTGATCCATCTCCCTTGATATCAGATTGCTAAAGTTTGGTGCCAATTTTATTTACGCTTGATATGTACAAGAAGAAAACTCTGCTGAAATAGTTAGTTCTTATTAGCAACGCCGTAATTCAGTAAAAAATTTTCACAAATAAATATCCAGGTACCAGTGTAAAAGGATTAGTTGTACTGAGAGAAATTTTTAGGAAACTTTCGTAATCACATATTCTCTCAATAAAAAGTTGTTTACAAAAAGCAGTTGATGCTCACATTGAATTTTTTCCATGTCACTAAATATGCAAAATAAACTCAAGACCTTAAACGTTTGGTTCACATTCATTTTTCATGTTTCAGAGTTCGATTTCATGAAAGGTAAACCCCATAGGGTGGTAGTGCAGTCTGAGGTGCACTGTAGGCATTATTTAAGGTGCTATGCAGGCAGCGTCCCTTCGGCCCATATCTACAAAAAACACCTATCATTTCTGTTACTGTACCTCCATTCATATTCTCCCCTATCTTGCTATCCACCCTTTGTTTTCATAGTTCAGCTGCGAGGCCTCCCTCCTTTGTGCTTTCAGTTTCCGTTTTAGCGCTGAATTACATCGTAGGTCCCAGCGTCAGGCATTTGTCCTAAATTCTATATGCCATTCCAAGAAAGATCAAATGTAACAGCATTTCAAGACAGTTTAGTATGTGCTAAAATGATTATTCACGTTGTTACATTTAATTAATCCATACCTTATATGCCCCGGATGTACTGATGATCAGATGTAATGAATCCAAAGCAACCACATGATGGCCCTTTCTAAATTGTGGAATATTCCGTAACGTCAGGTCATTGGCCTTGCACAGTTCTTAATACGAGCTCTCTCTCTCTCTCTCTCTCTCTCTCTCTCTCTCTCTCTCTCTCTCTCTCTCTCTCCTCCTTCTTTATTTTTTATTTATTATTTTTAGTCCTCTTGATTATTAATTTGGTAAACTTGTTAGTTGAGTCAACTTGGGGAAGATTGCAATTTTCCACATAATTCTTACTCGTCCAGACCTTGTCTCTTATTATCACACTTTCAGCAGAATAGGCAGCGTGAGGAAATGGAATTTAAAATTTGAGCTCATTTTGTCTATACAAATACATCACATAAGTAACTGACTCTGGGCGTTTTCCTCTTAAGAAAGGTTGTTCCTGATTGCCTCCTTCTCTGAAGGACTGTCATCAAAATATCCTTCACAGCGTTATTATTTCTGGGTACGTCCAGCTGTACTGAGAGTCCCATTTCCTGATACGTCAATTCCACACTTTGTCAGAATAACTATCATCAACCAACATTGATCCAACCCATTGCCGCTCTAATGGCTGTGTATGTAATGTGATGTTTCTAAATAACCAGGAGTTATTCTCGAGAATCATTCTATCCCATGAGTTTTGTCCCGAAATCAGCAGTGGGTTGCGATGGAATTAAAGCTTCAAAATGCTTAAGGGCGCCAGTTGAGTGTTGTGTTGTACCTCCAAGGATAGAAAACGATTGTGACCGTTGGTTTTTCTAAGCTGTTAGGATCATTCAGCCTTTAGGAATACTTATTACCACACCAGTTATTCTGTGACCTGGTCGTAAACGATATGTATTTATATTATATATATATATATATTATATATATATATATATACATATATATATATTATATATATATATATATATATATATATATTATATATATATAATGATTATTGTAATTTGTTTATATAAATATATATATATATATATATATATATATATATATACATTTATAAATATAAAAATAATTTATTATATATATATATATATATATATATATATATATACATATACACAGAGAGAGAGAGAGAGAGAGAGAGAGAGAGAGAGAGAGAGAGAGAGAGAGAGCGAGCGAGAGAGAGAGACACTTCTTATGCCACATAAGTTGTTTATCCGTGACCTGGTCGTAAACGATACATACATACATACATGTATATATATATATATATATATATATATATATATATATATATATATATAATAATATAATAATAATAATAAACTTTTGATTTGTTAGGCCTTTTCAAAGTTTCTATTGTCAAAAGATGGAACACACGTTTCTTGCAAAAATTCCTTAAGTATGGCAGAGCAATAATACTATATACTATATACTATATATATATATATATACTATATATATATATATATATATATATATATCTATATATATATATATATTATATATATATATAGTATATAGTAATTATTGCTCTGCCATACTTAAGGAATTTTGCAAGAAACGTGTGTTCCATCTTTTGACATAGAAACTTTGAAAAGGCCTAACAAATCAAAAGTTATTATTATTATTATTTTTTTTTTTTTGAGCATTACGTATAACCTCCATAACTTTCAACTTCGTATATACGTTGAGGGCAGAGGTTTCCCAAAAGTGGCCTTGGTCCTTGTGAACATTACGGAACTACAGACGCATATTCTCTCTGTCGATTGCCGTCCTGTATGGCTTCAGGAAGACGTTGGAATGTTGCCACTGCTGGAAACTACCTCTCTCTCTCTCTCTCTCTCTCTCTCTCTCTCTCTCTCTCTGTGTGTGTGTGTGTGTGTGTGTGTGGTGTGTGTCTGTGTGTGTGTAGGATGGAACTCTTGGATCATTTAACGATTGGTAAAGTGATTAAATGTTCAGACTGCAGAAGACTGTCACTAAAGTAGGGGGTTAGTTTCCTAAGACATATGCTACACTGGAAGCGTACGCGTTCCTTATCAAAATGGTGTCAATATGTGGCCCACCGCGTTGTCTTTTCTATATATAGTTACTCTAGGTAAAGAGAGTTCGTCCACGATTCACTAGTGAGGCAGGAAGGAGCTTTAACTTAACTCTCAGCCACCCCCTGTTATTATATATAAAACTTCAAAATTTACTCTCCTGTATTATATATATATATATATATATATATATATATATATATATATATATATATATATATATATATATATATATATATATACATATATATATGTTGTGCATTATATATATATATATATATATATATATTATATATTATATATATTATATAGTTATAGTTATAGTTATACGTTATATTCCCATCTTATGTTTGGTAACCTGACGGGACACGGCACCTCCAACCCCTAACCAGGTACTACATCCTCCGTCAGAGAGCCTTGAGACGCGGCTTACCTGCTGCCTGGCTCCACCCTCGCCCCACCCTCCCTCCCCCCTCGTCTCCGCTGTGGCGGGCCCATTCTACGTCTTTGTCAACGGTGATTTGTTGTGATCCAAATGAAGCCAAATCTTTTAATGTGTCCCTCGGGTTTCCGCCGGAGGAAGAAAGGGATGTTTTGAGATGACGACGAATCATCAATTAGGACTCTTAATGTGACCTAGTTTCCTGTCAGATATTAGCGACGGTTTCTGGAGGCGGACAATGAGACAGAGAGGCTGATTTCACGACGATGACGTGAAGCGATGGCAGCCCGCCTTTGTTGAGGGTAGTGCCGGGCGCATTGTTTTTTTTTAGGGGGATATGTCATTGTGCTGGTAATTAGTCTCATCTACCGTGATATAGGAAGGAGAAGCGGGTTGTCCTCCGTCTTACACACTCACTCTCACCCCCTCCCCCCCCCCCCCACCTCCTTCCCACCCCTTTTCGTTTTGTAAGGTTTTGGGTAATCGGGGGACAGAGAAGGACGTCTTTTGACACAAGACTGATAAATTTTCAAACCAGTGACGTTCCGAGCATCGCTTACAGTGTTCTTGTCATAAAAGGTTTTCTGGAGTTAAATCGACTCTGCTTTGTTTTGTTTCTTTGTCGATTTTATATATTCATACATACATACATAACATACATACATAACCATACACACATATATATATATATATATATATATATATATATATATATATATATATATATTCTAGAGGGATGTTCCGGAGTGTTAACCTTCTATTTTGTGCCTTTTATATATATATATATATATATAAAAACTCAGGCTGCGGCCTAACCACATTCGACAAACTACTGCGTAATTAATTCACTGTAGGGGTCAAAAGGAAGCTCAGTGGATTATTCTGGGAAATTGACTCAAGTGATTTCCTCTATATAGGATTTGGATTTTAATTCTCTCGCCCTGAGTACAGTTTTATATATATTATATATATAATATATATATATATATATATATATATATATAATATATATATGTATGTCTTTTATCTAATACAACTTGATATATGAAGATAAAAGGCCCATAAAACACTATTTTAACGTTGCAACCATATATTTTGAGCACTTCCTTCTGTAAACCATCCTATGTCCATACTTACCAGTGATCAGGAGCACAGAAGGAAGTGCTCGAAATATATATGGTTGCAACGTTAAATAGCGTTTTATGGGCCTTTCACCTTCTCATATATATATCTATATATATATATATATATATATATATATATATATATATATATATATATATATATAAAACCACTAATGCTCTTTTCCTTTATAAGAGATAGCATTCCAGAGATTAATAAAACAACGGTCTCCGTCATGCATATTATACAGGGTGTCCATAAAGTCCCAGTACCATTCTGAGCAATAAATACTTGTAATGGTACTGGGACTCTATGGACACCCTGTATAATATAAACACCTGCATACTTACATACACCCGAACATCCCTTCCAAACTGGACCAGTGCCTTTGCATTATTCTCCCAGTTTGTTTTCTCGTCGTCCGTGGCTGTAAGAGGAAGTGCATGAAATCTACGGTGTTGGGCCCTATGATTTCCCTTTACCTGTTGTGGAAGACGTGAACGAATACAAAAGCTCTCTTTGCATCTTATCATTTTTACTTTGCAAAGTTAATATTTTTCACAGATTCGTAATATAACTGTATATAAATTCGTGTCTCATTATTTTCCCATCAAGGTTTTTTGGATTGGGTAAAAGGGATTTTAAAATCGAGTTTCCTTTTGGCCCAATTTTGTCAGTGTTCCCTCCACAAATTATCCTTCTTTATTGTATCGTTTCGTCGTCTTTTCGCCTTAAAGGTTTTTGACAAGTTTGCAAAATAATAATAATAATAATAATAATAATAATAAATAATAATAATAATAATAATAATAATAATAATAATAACAATAATAATAATAACAAGAAAAAATTATCATTGTGAATCATATGGCTTGTAAACTTTTTATTTTTTTTTAGCATCAGCTACTAGTGATGGCGGCTTGCAACTTGAATATATTCACAGAAAGTAAGGAAATTAGTTGTCAGGGATAAGTTTGCCATCACTTGGGAATAATTTGAGGGTAGGCCTCTTCCGTATATAATGAGATTCGTCAGCTTATGCGTCTTGAATAGCCACAAGAATATTTCATATACATATGTAAATATATATATATATATATATATATATATATATATATATATATATATATATATTGTTCTTTAATGTTAGTGGTAAATATGGCTGTTGAAGAGTAATAGGGATGGCAGTCTCTGTCGAACTTTTGAAGATCAGTGAGAATACGATCTTATGCAAATATTGCCTTTTATTTATTTTTTTTTTTTCTTGGTGCTGTCGTTTGTGCAATACCTTTCATCACTGATATGCTGGTACCTTTCATTAAGAAACTTTTCCTCTAGTTTGTTTTACAGCGTTTTATAAAGGTCGCACCGGGGGACATTTTCGCATAAAATTGTAATGTCCTCTTGATACCAGCTACCTTCTTAAATGCTAAAGCTTTGAACTGAAGATATTTTTTCATTCTTATATTGTGAAGCCACTCGATCCCTCTCTGACTTTGACTTATCTCGTCAGAGCCTCTTAACATCTCTGTGCATTTAGTTTATTTTTAGGATCTAGGTAGAAACACCTTTGATTGTCAGAAAAATACCAGAAGGGGCTGTCGGACACAGTTATTGTGATTCCTATCGCACGCTCCATTTCCTCTTTTTCTTCTCATTGTTACTGACTGCTTTACCTCCTCAATGTCAGTCGGTTAATTTCTTGTAGTCTGTTTCTGTGTAAGATGGAACATAAAGGAGTATTGTAGCCACACGACTCAATGGTGACATAAAGATTTGTGAGGCTGGTGTTAATTATAACTCTTAGTAGTCTTGTTGTAGAAGAAATAATAGTAGCGTTTACACCTACTTATTAAATGAACTAAGGATTATATTCATTTTCTGTGAAAGCTTCGTTCTAGTTATTGATGTGTTCGGTAAGAGAAATTCAGACGCCAAGAAATATTGCACAATCTAGTTGACATATAAAAGTAAATATCGTCCAAAAAACGAGACAGTAGTTTATATTATACTTAATGAACTGCACTTTAGAAATAAAGTACAATAGAAAAATTAAGGAAGATATTTGTGGACTAAGGTACCCCTCTTCTCTCTCTCTCTCTCTCTCTCTCTCTCTCTCTCTCTCTCTCTCTCTCTCTCTCTCTCTCTCTCCTTACTTTGACTTCTTGGCCTCAATGGCGTAATTTTTCAACCAACTACGAGAAACGCTCCGTAAAGCTGGTGTTTAATGCAGTCATTGTTTGAAGTCGCTGTTGAAAATTAAGAGACATTTCTCTCTCTCTCTCTCTCTCTCTCTCTCTCTCTCTCTCTCTCTCTCTCTCTCTCTCTCTCCCTGGATATTATGCATAAAATAATAACTAGGTTTTCCTGTCTTTATGTAAATACCAAATGAATACGCTATTTTATTTTTACATATTCCAACATTCCCCTAACAAATTAATTTTCAGGAATTGAACATTCATGCGTATTAAAAGTAAAATGTTGTATTTTTTTTTAATATAATGAAAGGGGAAGAACACTTACCATTTGGGGATTTTTAAGTTAGCGATGCCGACAGACAGCCTTGTGAATGATAGGATTTCGACTCATCTGGATTGGTTGTTAAAGACTAATTAAATCAGATGTGATTAAACACTTAGGTGCTTCCCCAGTTATATGAGACTTTTTAAAACTTACATTCACCTTTATTTGGCGGTACTTGTAAGTGAAGTAACTGTTACCATTTTGTTATTCAAGGTTTTTTCAGCACTTTAAATTTAGCAAGAAAAACACTCGATTACAAAACACAAGGAAATGAAATTTTTTTTTTAATGTTTGGTAGTCGTATAGGCTGTTTTATAGACAGTGGTTCTTTGATAACTTCTGTAGTAGTTGTAATTGCAATTTTACTAGTATTGTCATGTGTTATTGTCAATGATTGTGATTTAAATGGAAATACAAGAACAGATTACATTTTAAATATAAAAAGTTTCAATTCATTAAAATGTTATGAGGTTAAACATTAACATGTAAAGACATTTCACTTTTATTTAAGTGTGAATTGATTATGTTTCACTGTATTGATTGTGATTCTTCAATAATGCAATATCATGGTAGTGAATTTGCTAATATTTCAGTGAGTTCATTAGAATCCGAAAAATGTATATTTCTGAATTCATTAAAGGGTAGTGCCATTACAAAATAAATGAGTAAAATTTTTCCATAATCCTTTAGCATTGAGTTATGTGAAAATGTTTCCACCTGTGAAAGCAAACTTTGTCGGCACGTCAAACCAACCAACGTAATTTTTTAAAACTACAAAGGCATCGAGTAAGTTTTGTTTCTTTTTTTTGTCTTTTCAGGTAAGTTGGGTAAGCGCTGTTACGCAAGAGAGATTAAGCGTCACACCACTTAGTGTTATGTAAGTATGAATAACTTTAAGAAAACGAGTAGGAGAGGTGAACTTTGTTCTTGAAGAATGCTTTGAGACATTTCCCTGCTTTCATGATGCTTTTGAGGAGGAACGCTTCTCACAGTCAAGTCAGGCGAGGAAGTCAGGTTTCTGTCTACTTTTATATTTGTGGTGTTTTGTTTTCTAAAATATTTTCAGTTTTTTATTTTATTTATTTTTCGGCCAACTGTAGAAAGAATGTCAAGTAATGTCCGTGAAGTGCAGTTTCTTGTTTGATGAGTTTTCTCAAGTTGCCTCTTTTAGTGTTTTTTCTGTTTTTTTCAAATTTTTTCTGTTTTAGGTTACTAGTATAGCAGTCTTGCTTTGCATTAAACGAAGTTTCGGTAACCACTGCCGTTTCATTTGTTATTATTGCTTTTATTTTTGCTTTTAAGAATTGCACAGAGAAATATGCTTGGGCAATTCGATTGCATTGCGAGGATGAGGTCGGTATTTAAAATAGAATTAAGTTCATATGGTCATGAATCATAAGTCAAGGTGAATACTGCAAAAACCCTGCCAACAGCAAATTCAAGTATACATACAGAACTCTCTCTCTCTCTCTCTCTCTCTCTCTCTCTCTCTCTCTCTCTCTCTCTCTCTCTCTCTCAGGAAAAGAATTAGATCGGAATTATCGCGAAGAGTATGATAGACCCGGAACAACAGCGACAAGAAGAGAAATTCAATGATAACAGTCTAGGGAAAAAATGAAAAGATACTGAATAACTGTACAACTGCTTTATACATACCTGAGGATATAGTGCAATTAGATTCTCAAAAGTTCAAACGAAGATGCTGCTGTAACGTTACTACCCTAAAACAATGGCCCCCTTGTGCTTCATTAATTTATTTACAATTTTATATATTTATTAATTTATTTTTTTTATCTAATAACTGAGCGCTCTCTCTCTCTCTCTCTCTCTCTTCTCTCTCTCTCTCTCTCTCTTTTCTCGCTCTGTTTTTTTCTGTTACCTTCTGTTATTTCTTTCCGATGAACGCCCTATTCTTTGGAAGCTTGAATTTCTAGTCATGGCCCCTTTGGGCTTGTTCCATATGATTGGAGGTTCATCTTCTTAATTATAATAATAATAATAATAATAATAATAATAATAATAATAATAATAATAATAATAATACACGATGAGTGATGCTTAGGTCTTCATATCTAATCGAAATTCCTTTCAGCTCGAGGTCCTTTGATTATACGTCCTTTAAATATACTGAGTATATTAAAAGACACTGTTTCATCCGGTCAACATGACCTTTGTTGGACAAGAGACAAGGTCACGCAAAGTGCATTCCACCTCCTGGATGCTATAAGCGTTGCTTTCACTGCCAAGAAAGACGAATTACTTAATACTGACTTCGAAATACAGTGAGCTCCAGCGAAATTTACTTAAATAAAAGAGATGGATAAAAAGTTGGACTCATTATTCGGGTTAGATTTTTTTTTATAATTTAGATTTTTTTTTTTATAATTGGAGAAGTATTTCGGGTAGCATGTATAAACTACTAACCTCTATGAGAAGAACTTAACTTGGTTTTAAAAAGTTAGGTATATATTATTGTAAGAGAGAGTGAGAGAGTGTTACCGGAGCATGGCCTAGTTAAATAATCATCATTGCATATACTGCATATGTGTGAAAAGGAAAAGGAAAGTTGTGTGTATTTATATATATATATATATATATATATATATATATTATATATATATATATATATATGTATATTATAATAATATATTATTTATATTTATTATAATTATATTAGTATTAATACTATATATATATATACACACGCACATTAACACTTATGAAAGCACGCATTGACAAACAAGCACAACCTCAGTAAGCGGCAAACAGACGTCGTTGAATTAATACTATATATTATGTCCACTGCCGGGAGGAGGAATATCAAGGCCGGTGTCGTCAAAGAAGGAATGGAAGAGGGTTTAGTATGCACTCTGGTGGGACTGCAAGAATAAAAGATAAGGAAGAAGGCCTTTGATGTTGCGGGTCGTCGTAAAGGACCTTGTCCCCCCCGCCCCCCTCCCCCCGCCCCCTCCTTCCCCACTCTCTTGCATCTTCACCCCTCCACTCACACTTTTTTTTCTTTTTTTTCTTTTTTTTCTTCTTTTTTTTTCTTTTCTTTTAGTGTTACGAGGATCAAGCCTCCCTTTTTGGCATCGACCATAATATATATATATATACTACGTATGCGTGCGAGTAGGGCCGGTCACTCACTAGGAGAGATTGAGCGAGTGAAAGTTCCGATACAAACAGAGAGCATTGTTTTTTGGCGTTCGTTTCGAGCTATAGAGGAGAGGAGCGTTAGTTTCCGTGGACATTATGTGGGTGGGCTATGCGTGGGTGGGAGAGGACGCCCACGCATTCGTTATGCAACGCGAGGAAAAACAAACAGGCAATTAAACATGAATGCACTTACATAATAATGAGAGCGGAAAACTAGATCTTTAGCGCGGGCGACAAAGTCTGACGCCCGCCTTTGATCTTGAACGACTTTAATATACTCTCAAAGGAGTGAGAAGCTAAAGGGTTCCTCCTCACAAGAAGAAGCAGAGGAGAGAGAGAGAGTGAGAGAGGAGAGCGCTCAGAGTGGGAACGAGGAAAAGGAAGACGAGAGAGAGAAAAAAAAAATTACAAATAGGATGAGATAAAAAAATCCTCATCAAAGGGAAGGGTGATATTTTTTCTTCTTTTAGTGACGAGAAAAACCGTAAAGAGAAAAAAGGGAAAAAGCTAAGACAAAAAATAAGAAGGGGATTTTATCGCTCAATACGAGTGCATAGAGAGAGAGAGAGAGAGAGAGAGAGAGAGAGAGAGAGAGAGAGAGAGAGAACTTTCGATGTTCTCTCTCACACCTTTGATGACATGGGAATGATGAGGTAGAAGAGTGCATATTGGAGAAATGCCCTCTCTCTCTCTCTCTCTCTCTCTCTCTCTCTCTCTCTCTCTCTCTCTCTCTCAACCTCATCTTAGCCTCCTTTCAACCCCTTTCTATTACCCTCCATCCACACTACGGCCGGGCTCGATTGACCACGCCGAGTGCGCTTCCTATATCAGTAGTTGAAAGAGCCATCAACACGCGCACGAACAAACACGAAACGCTTCTTCTGCTTTTATAACATTGATCCTCGGGTTGACCTAGTCTTCAAGAGGAAATGTGGGCTCATTTATATATATTATATCAATAATACTATATATATATATATATATATATATATATATATATATATATATAGTATATATATATAGATATATATATATATATATATATTATCGATATGATAATATATATATATATGATATATGATATAATATATATATAGATATATATATATATATTATATCTATATCTATATCTATATCTATATATATATATTATATTTATTTATTAGATATATCAGATATATCTATAGGATATATATTATATATCTATATATCTATATATATATATATATATATATATATATCTTATCTATATATATATCTATATATATATATATATCATATATATATGTTGTGTGTGATTGTACCTGGGAGTCCGTAACTGTGGATGGTAAAGAGAAGCTGATCTGACAATGACTTGACTATGAGGACCAAAATAGTTAAGTAAACACTTAGGGTTTTAGCTTAATTAACTGTATTTAGCACTCTTAATCGCATTAGAAATGAAAGGATCGCACTATTTTAGTGCAAGAGGGACGTAAGGACCCGGTATCACAGATTACAAATGACAATGAGTTAGATCTTGAAGCAGATGAACAGGTGACCTGAGCACACGAGGTGAAAATCCAGAATCCGCCGCTGCTCTGCTGCAAGTGTACAACGAAAGCCATTAGGAGTTGACCAGGTTGCATAAGACACGTGGGTGAAGATGGTTCCTAACTACTCGATCTTATAAATAAAATGAGTTACACCACTTATCACTGAGAAACACTCTTGGTGGAGGGCCCACAACACTGTACAGTTATAACAATATAGGAATCGCTCGGGAAGTGTGAAAGGAAAATAAGTGGGAGATGGGATTGACTACTAATAACCTTGAAATTTGCACATTACCTTCTGTAGGAGTGCAGGGTCGTCTTCTTCAAGGGGCGCCAGTAAGGGAAGGATATAAAGCACAACAAAGGTCACATTGGCTAGTATCAGCCACTGTCTCAAAGGAAGTAGCTCAGAGAAGTGCGAGAGAAGTTCTATAGCTCCTCGTTATTGTTGTTTAAGATTAAGCTGGCCTTATGTCAGCATGGGCTCTTGCTCATAGAGCAGCCCATAGGTGCCCCTGTTTGGTGGTCTCACCTTTTATGATCCCAGAGGTGGTTCACAACATCCTGGTAGATGGCGTTACCTATCCCCTGGCGCATCTTCACCACGAGGTCGTTCTAGGTTACCATGTGGTCTGGGCTTTTAAATATGGAGGCTGGGCGCCCTCAACCAGTGGCGCATCATGCCCTTGGGTGGACTTTCTCTTTCAGCCGGCGAATCTGCAAACACAAGGCACCACAAGTCAAACGAACAAAAGGCAATTAAAGGATTACTTCCTTACAGGAAGTGGTGTGTGTGAGAGGGAGGAGCGAATTTGCCTGTATCTTTATTATGAAAGAAAATAAAAAAAATTCAGTTTCCTCTGGGTTTCCTAACATTGTTAATTGAAAGCAGAGGGGGCGTAATATGAGCGACCCTCATTACAATATATATATATATATCTATGATATATCATTATATATATATATATATATATATGTGTGTGTGTGTGTGTGTGTGTGTGTGTGTGTGTGTGTGTAAAACTAGCAAGCGCAGGTTTATAGATCTCTGATCCTTAGGGCACGTGACTTAAAAAAAAAAAAAACTTTGGTGTCGGCAAGCTAGAGAAACGTCAAAAGGATCTTTTATTTTTTGAGAGAGGAATTTCTCTTTGACCCACAATCTAGAAGCGTGAACGTACTACGATAAGGAAACTCCAAATTTGACCGAAATTTTGAATTGGTCGTTGATTATTATTTGCTTACTTTTTAGTTTTCTGTGAAAGAGAACTATTGAGATGGCTATTTGTCTGTCCGTCCGCACTTTTCCTGTCCGCCCTCAGATCTTGGAAACTACCGAGGCTAGAGGGCTGCAAATTGGCATGTTGATCACCCACCCTCCAGTCATCAAACATATCAAATTGCAGCCTTCTAGTAGAAGTAGTTTTTATTTTATGGTTAAGATTAGCCATGATCGTGCGTCTGGCACCGCTACAAATACCAGCACTACAGACCACCACTGAGCCACGACTAAAAGTTTCATTGTCCGCGACTGAGAGTTTCATGGGCTGTGGCTGAGAGTTTCATACAGCATTATACGCTGAACAGAAAACTCTATTACGCCAAAGAAACTTCGGCCCATTTTTTTGCTATTTCTATATGTGCAAGAGATTATCATGTAATCAGTTACTTGAAGGTCGAAAATGTTCTGGGTGAATTATAATATTTCGTTTTGCTTAGTAATTATTATTATTATTTATGGTTATTTTGTGTCTGATTTTGACACCCCTTAACTCTTTGTAGATTACACAACACACCTACGGATACTCTATACTTGTTTCTACTAATGTTTTTGCTCTCAATGCATATAAATAACTTTGCTGTAATTCACTGGATTATTGTAAAATTTGTATTTCAATATTTGACTTCTATTTACGTAATAACCAATGAAACCAAACGTACTGGTGATTTATATATCCATAAACATACCAAGATCTCTCTCTCTCTCTCTCTCTCTCTCTCTCTCTCTCGGAGACGCGAGAGGGTATATCAAAGACAAACGGACGTTGCTGGGAGATGCTACTAATGTTGTCCCTAATTCATCTTCATAATCACCATTATGAGGATCGTTGTTGTGGGGAGAGGGACTGGGTTTATATTGAGTGTCTTCCTGTCTCTCCCCTCCCCCTCCCCCTCCCTGTCTACCTACTCCTCCCCTCCTTCCTCTTTTCCTACTCCTTCCCACCCCCTCCCCATTCCTCTTCGCCGCACTAGGTTTCAAAGACTAATGGCTGAAGTGATTTCCGTGTCGAATCTTTCTTTCTTAATTTTTTTTTTTTTTTGGAGTGAGGAAGCCAGGAAAACTGGAAGAGGATGTCTCTTTCAAAGGGAAAATGCCAAGAAAACTTGAAGAAAACGTTTTCCCAAAGGAAATTTGCAAGAAAGTACATGAAACGAGTGAAATGCCACCCAGCCGAGATGGGTACAAACTTTTATTTCTGTCCCATTTTTATGACGAATGAAAACGTTGGTAGATATTACAGTGCTATTTATCTCATTATTTTTTGCTCGTTGCTTTTGTTTGGTTATCGTTACTCTGTTGCTTTTGTAGCTTTTGCTTATTGTTGCTGCTTGGAAGTTTAAGTGTATGTCTTTATATTAGATGAAATATCTAGGTTTCAGACTGTAGAATTTGACCACTGGCTGAATGTTAGCTGGTCCGCTGGTATGGTAGCGAGAGTCGTGAAACACGCCACCCAGATGTCCCGAGTTCGCGCCTTCCCCAAGGCGATGAATAAAATCACTGGCTTTTTATCATGATCAGATGCTGCCGCAATGTGAGGTCTGCAGTGGGAGGTTGAGCCTACATTATTATTATTATTATTATTATTATTATTATTATTATTATTATTATTATTATTATTATTATTATTATTATTATTATTATTATTATTTATTTCAATAGATAAAACCTATTCGTATGGAACAAACACGAAGGGGTCATTGACTTGAAATTCAAGTCAATGACCCCTTTGTGCTTGTTCCATATGAAAAGGTTTTATCTACTGAAATAATAATAATAATAATAATAATAATAATAATAATAATAATAATAATAATAATAATAATAATAAACTATAAACATGGATATAAATGTTGTTTTTCTTGTCAAGTATTAATGAGTGAAAATTGCGTAACCAAGATTACATTGCACTTTTCATCTTTTGTAATCAATATAAGATCTGTATGCACGGTATAATACAATTTAGTCTTTAATCGTGGCACTGAATAGTCCATCGGTTCCATCGTTTGCGCTTTTCGCAAGTTTTGTAAATAACTTTTTGCACTTCAGTACACCTTACACAGATTTTCCTGGTATGTGATTGTTACGAGACTATATTGAAGGCTTTTGGGAGAATTCTCTCTCTCTCTCTCTCTCTCTCGTACGGAGGCTATTTCGGACGCTTCTGGGAGCTGCTCGCCTGCATGTATTTGTTGGTAATCCTCTTGACCCATGTTACACGAATTATTGCCCATTTCCTCCCTTTGTATATTTGGGAATCGCAAACCATAAATTCAGTCTCTTGGATCGTAGGTAACTCATGGACAGCAGTGAACTCGGCGAAACTTTCGTATACTAGTATACAGTGCCTCGGTGGGTCTTGGGATTCTAGGGTTTTCAAAGTGGGATCTCTCTCCAGATTTTGTGCGTAGTTGAACCAAGTTTCAAATGCAGCGTTTTCTGCCCTTTTCCTGATCTTATTTTTTATTCTCATTAACAGTGTCTCGTGAGTTTTTTGTTTGTTTGTATGGTGTTTTTACGTTGCATGGAACCAGTGGTTATTCAGCAATGGGACCAACGGCTTTACGTGACTTCCGAACCACGTCGAGAGTGAACTTCTGACACCAGAAATACACATCTCTCACTCCTCAATGGGATGCCCGAGAATCGAACTCGCGGCCACCGAGGTGGCAGGCCAACACCATATCGACCACGACCCTAGGCGTTCGTGTGTCTCGTGAGAGTTCTGACATTGTTGTGTGGCTTTTTCATTAGGAGTATCTTGTTAATTGCAATTTTTATTTATTTATTTATATATTTTTTTTTAGTTGAAGACGATTTTATGCGTCTCCTCTTTATAGAATAAATGACTAATTGCCATAGTTACCAGGAGCATAAAGCCAGGCTGTTGGTAGTTTCAATTGGAAGGTGATTTTTTTTACATAGCCAATCGCCCTTCTATCTGGTCTGGAATCTTTAAATCAGGCTGAAAATCGGATTCCGGGTCACTCTCAAGTGATACAGCGTAAATTTACCTTGCGAGGACCTCATAGCGAAAGACATTTGGCACCAGCAGTGAGTGAATGTTTTATGGTGAACATTTTTCGTCATTGTCAATTTCCTGGTTGAAGAGTACGTTTTATTCCTCCTTTGAATGCTGGGTTGCTAGGACTGTCTTATAGTGATGGAATTTATTGTAAATTATTTTTATGTTAGAAGAACGTTGTGGAAGATAGGCGTTGTGTATTGCTTGGTGAAAGTCTCTCTCTCTCTCTCTCTCTCTCTCTCTCTCTCTCTTCCACCCCCCCCCCCCCCACTTAATTCTTCGTTCACTAAAACCACGAATTTACCTAACATTATTGAACTAAGTGAAGAATCAATTACACATTAGTTAGGGAGTATTGATTTGCAATGGACTAAAACCTGGTACGGTTTGTCTGTACAATGGATCGCATACAAAGGATCGCATATAATTTTTTCCTTACCAAGAAAAAATCACGACGCTAACTGGGTTACCGTCGTGATTTTTTCATTATTCTTTTTTTTTTAAGCGAGTTTATTCAATTTCTTCCACCTCCAAACACTACTAACTCCACCTCAAAATTCAGTATGATTCAAATGGTACATTTTACATGATCAGGCTCAGGGCATATAATACTAGATAAATGTAAAGCTCAGTAATAAAGGATTATTCACCACTAGCTGTAGGTGTCCTTCGCATGAATGTCGTCATTCATTTATTTTGCGGTTGAATACAATCGACCGTTTTAGGACTGTTCCAGATGAAGTATATTTCGTTTAATCTGTTCTCTCGTTTGTGTGTGACAATGCGTGTAACACCGGGTGTAAAGTTTGAGATGGTAAGTTGTATATGGTTTTTAAATGGTTTTTATACAAAAAGCTGGCGTTGCCACTTCGATGTACTCACATCGATTCATTTGTTACACTAGGCTTAGGAAATAATCTTGAGAACTCTGGGATGATGTTTAGATCATTTGCGGGTTAAAATAACGGAACTTTTTGTAGCTCGTTTGCGTTTATTAGCGGAAGGGCAGTGGTTAAGACTAGGTCTTTATGTATACTAGAAATTTTCTAGGAAACAAAGTGCTGACCGGATTTCAGCCCAGGTAGATCAGGTGCATAGACCGGTGACAGGTAGAGCTGTTGCAGTATATGAAGCCGCACTTCATAACTATTGTATTAACCTAGCCTAATTAAATCTACTACAAATTGTTGGTTTCCACCACCATTTTGAAAAACTTCCAGATGGCAAGTTATGTTCCCCCTATTGATAGTAGGTTAGTTTTCATTACTGCAATGAAAAATAGAAAACTATCCTTGTGACAGGTTAGGCTGCCCTAACCTTGTGTTAACCTAGACTGTGTAGTAAGTTTTGACAAGAACTTTGTGTCCACCATGGAGTGCTCCTGTACTTCAGTTTTGCACTGTTAATCATAAGCAACCTATCATTGAGCAGAGTATCATAATGTGTTGTATGTTGACATATATGTGCAAGTTAACCCCCCCCCCCCCCCCAGTGTATACAATCATTGAATCTTGAAAACGCATCGAAGTATGTAGTTTCACCAGCAATGTATCCTTATTATTGTGACAGATGACACTTTTTAACAGTATGACAGATTATGTCAGGCAGTACATATTAAAAGATTCCCCAGCTTTTATAATAGTCAACCTTTGATGAGCAAATAGTTAGGCCAGACATGACTGTGGACTCCCACATGTTAACAGTTCTCTGACTTTGATGATCCAAATTTTTTGGGAATTTTTAACCAAAAGTAAGGAAGTAAATGTAGGGCTATTCAGGTATTGTTTCTAAAATCAGTATCCATGGGAGTATGCATGGCATATGCCCAGCTTTACCGAAGTTATGTAATCCCTCCACTGTGATGGGTACGTGTAGGCTAGTAGGTAGGCTAACCTGACGTTCTATGAGTCAAGTTAGTGTATTACCCATTCACCAGTTATGTAACTGTGGAGGGAAAATATGGAAATACAAAGGGATTCATAATAGTCCAAACTAATGGTAAAATGTGACAAGAGTTCTCCAGCCTTATTTGCCACTGAGCATATTGTGCTGTCCCATCAATCCTAAGCCATCATTTGGCACAGTGGTTTACTTTTTGTATCGAAGGGTAGTACGATATTTTGCAAGTTGACCTTCCCAGTGTTGACCATCAGTTTATCTTTTATGATGTAGAGATATTATCAAGTTTTACTGTCTCCTCATCAGTGTGACAAGTTACATCGACTTTGTATGCTATTTCGTTGCCCCATTCTGACAGGTTATGTAAGCCAGTACATGTTAAATGTTATGTACCCACTTCAGTGGTGGACTAGGCTTCCCAATCCAAAATGATATAACTACCCCAGCCATGTGATAGTGAACTGTTAGGTCGAATTTAACTTCATTTATCAATAGTTCTGGCTTTGACTTTTACATTATCAATATTTCTGGCTTTGATGGCTGTATTTTGTGAAAAGTAAGTTTATAGGGAATATTTATACAAGAGATAAGAGAGCTAACTCAAACTAATTCATTTATTTTTTTTTTAAAGTCTTTAATTTAAGCATAATTACATGGCAATTGTCCAGATATTCCTAAGTTTTTGTAGCCCCCCTCCACTGTGATGGGTTCCTGTGGTAGGTTAGGCAGCCCAGACTGTACTATGAACCAAGTTAGTGTCGTATTCTTTGCCTGATTATATAATTGCCAAAGGAAAATGTGGAAATGCAAAGAAATTCACAGCATTCCCCTACTATCCACTCTCCAAGATCCAAGATAACCTCATGTGTCCGTCTGTTTGAGCAGGTTAAGACAATAAATGAAGTCATTTTTGCTTTTAGAGACTGTAAATCATACTAAAAAAATTGTTATTTTAAGAGTAGGGAACCAGGCCTCTTTGCAAAGATATTTACTGAAATTATGTCGGGAAAATAAATGTTTATTGCTGAATAACAAACATATAGGAGTATATTAGCATTAGAAAATATGTATTTTGGGAGGTGTAGTAAGATGTTTCTGGTCCTGGGGTAATTTAGATAGCCTTTGAAACTCCTACTTTACCGTACTCGAAAAATGTCATGGCTCATTTGGTCTGGTAGCGCTACTCCCACACTGTTGGGTTACAAATGAAGGGGAGAAAGACTGCGAGCGGAATTTAGTAAAATACTCCCAAATATTATTGGTAGAAAAAAAAAAAAAAAAAAATTAAGACATTATCTGCATGATGGTGAGTAACAGTACCATTGTACCCCCACCGACAGTATGTCAGTACTTTTGTTAATGTACCCCTCAATACAGTAAAATAGTACCATCGTTAATGTACTCCTCACCACAGTAAAATATTGCCATAGTTAATGTACTCCTCACCACAGTAAAATAGTACCATAGTTAATGTACTCCTCACCACAGTAAAATAGTACCATAGTTAATGTAACCCCGCCACAGTGTATCAGACCTAAACTGTAATATGCTGCTTTGTCTCATAATTCCGAATTTCCCTGTCGTGGAGAAATAAAAAAAATGCTCGACTCCAAACACTGTCGTGATGGAAACTGTTCATACATGATTCACAGGTCAGAATGAAGTAGGTTGATAAGGCCGTCTTTGCCAGTGGTAAAAGGGTGAAAAGTGTTTGTGTTTTAACATAGGCAAGCAATCCTCCGACACCTGAACTAATGAGTTCTTTGGTCCACCCTTCGGTTTTGATTTATTCAAGCCCAGAGGGAGGTTAGAGCTATCTGCTTGGCGTTTAACAATTCATACACTGTTCCGGTGAATTTCTTTCTCGCAAGAAAGACAAGTCTCTTTCGAAATAGCTGTCAAAACTCAATTTAGTCATTTGCTTTGTTCCTTCTCCTTTTGTTTTATTGAAAGAACAGGGCCTAAAATCCACCAAGAATTGTTTACTTGTGAGTTTTTTTTTTTTTTTTTTAGTTAAACATTACCCGCATTTGTTTTGCATTTGATTACTGCGTTGGCTGACTTGGCTCCGTGTTATTGTATGAGCAATTCGACTATCTTTTTTTAATTTGGGGGGGGGGGGGGGGGGGTGGGTGGGGGGGGGGGGGGGGGGGGGGGGGGGCGAAGGGGACATTATTTCCTTGTATTGTGTAAGAAGGCGAGAGGCAACAGGCTGCCATTTAGGTAAATTGTCTGTTATCGGTATTTATAATGTTAGACCTTTACAGTAACGCAGGAGGCGTATAATAACAAGGTTCCCAAGTATACTAAAAGAAAATCAGAGGTGATTAGACCTAGGCCCACCCAAACGATTATTCCCACCTTGTACTTAGATTTGTAAATGAGTATTTTTTCGCTAGTTGTTTATGTAAGCAGTGTTTATTAAAAGGAATATGGCTGTTATGTGCTATTCGCTATCGTAAAGTGGTGACCGAGAAGTTGGTATTTGCTAGCAATCTTTATTCAGCGGCTAAACAGGTTGATTCTCTCTCTCTCTCTCTCTCATTTTTAATCTATTCTTATGCCTCTCCGCAACTGCTTTTTCAACTGATGTATTACTTTCTTTGTGAATCAATAGTTTGACTTTTTGAAGAATATTTCGCTTATTTCTGAAGAATTTTTTTAAGTACTCGTCAGCTTTGTGTAAAACCCAATTTTATTTGTTTCTCGATATCTTTGATGTAATATAGTTTGGTTAACATTTTCGAAGTTTATCCTTGATAGGAAATATTTTGGATGGTTTTCACAACAAGGCTTCGTTGTCCCATATTGTTAATGTAAGCTTTAAGCGACGTAGGAGTTTATCATGTAATAGTTAATCCGTCCGTGAGTGTCAAATGAACACTTATCTCTGTTGTATTTTGAACACCCTCATTTCTCTCGTTCGTAATGCTTGTTCTCATTTCTGTCATCCGGAGTTTATTCCCCATTTGTGCTTGTGTGTTTGTGTGCGCGCGTCTCTGTATGTATGTGTTTATGTACTGGTGTTTGTGTTTTTATGTATTTGTGTACGTGTGTTTGTGAATGTTGTGTGTGTTTGCTCTGAACACTTATTGTGATTTCATTTCTGAAATAAATTTCGTTTTAAACACTCATATTGCTGTCGTTCTGAACAGTATTCGGTGCCTTGACTCTCATGTATCATGCTCCCTCCACCCCCTTTACGCCCCCCCCCCCCCCCCCTTCTCTCTCGCCCCCCCCCCCCCCCCCCTCTCTCTCTCTCTCTCTCTCTCTCTCTCTCCTCTCTCTCTCTCATGTATCTGATGTCCCTCATTGCCCTCCCATCCCATGTATCATGCTCCCCTTCCCCTCCTTTATCCCTCTTGCGTCCCCTTGCATCTCCTGACGTTTACCTATACAATCACTGGCTTTTTTGCCATTCTGACACGACTCCTCTCGACAGCTCGTTGAAAGCATCAAGCACTCATGCATGCTTACGCCCATACAGAGGCAGTGCCATACACACACTTCCCCGGCCCTTATCCCTTTCAAGAGATTATAACAGGCTGCGAGGAGTATTTTGGCAACGGGAGTATTCCGACTAATAGACGGATTCTTAAAGCATTTACGAGTGCATAATATTTAATTCCACCGTCGTTGACGCGAACGAGATTTTCGTGGCGCATGCAGGGTTCAATTCAGCAAGAGTTCTTCTCTCTCTCTCTCTCTCTCTCTCTCTCTCTCTCTCTCTCTCATTTTTCTTTTTTATGAAAACAGCCATTCATGGGACATGAGTAGAGATGCAGAGGGAGGGAAAGGATGGAAATGAAGAGCCCAGAAAGGGAATGTGGGACAAAACAGTTGCCAGTTTGCCGATCGCTTTAAAAAAAATCTGTGCATTTTTAAAACCTTATGACGAGTACATATATACGTCGTTGAAGCGATTCATTTTTGTAACTTCAACGTCTTACGGTTGTGAACAAAAGGAATCGATTAATTTGAGCCGAATGTGCGTTAATGATGATTACAGAGCGTCTGTTCATGATAATTAGGTAATTGGTTATTGCTCAGTTTGGCTGGAGAAGGTATTGTTTGGAAGCGGGATGGATGTAATTCGTAATTGTTTCATTCTCTCTTTAGGGGGATAGTGCCGTCAGTGCACCTCATGCGGTCCACTCTTGGCATTACATGAGGTTCTTTGCAGCGTCCCTTCTTCCCCTAACTGCAACTCGTTTCATACTTTTTACTGTACCTCCTTTCATATTCTCTTTCATCTTCCTCTCCACCCTCTTCTAACAATTGATTCATAGCGCACCTGCGAGGTTTTCTTCCTGTTACACCTTTCCAACTTTTTTAATGATTTAGGAGGGCCCATGATTTGGTCTTTTGCCCACCCGAGAAGCGGCCCTTTGATGTGTTAGATGGGATCTCTGTGAAAACTGATATCAGCTTTGTAGAGGCAAGAGGCAGAAGGTCCCCTGAGTTCGGTAGTTCTCAGAAACAATATTACTGCTGGTTTAGGCTCTGTGCTTGAAGAACCGACACTTCCCTGAAACTGTGAGCCAGAGATAGTTTTATATTCTAATTTTGAAGGACGTCCAACTCCAAATATTTTACCTTGTGGTAATTTGGTGGGGGAGGAGTTGAGATTTTCCATTTTTAATGAGGCGAAAGCGTTGAATTGCAGTATTTCTTTCGCTCTCTCGAAACGAACACAGACACTTTTGTTTGTGTCTCTTGCACACACGCATGCTGTTTCCGTCTCACTCTTTTGTGAAAGGAAAGCACAGGTTTTTCAAGTTTCACACTTGGAACGGCAAAGACGGATTATATTTCTCTCTCTCTCTCTCTCTCTCTCTCTCTCTCTCTCTCTCTCTCTCTCTCTCTTCACACACACACACACACACACACACACACACACAATGATTGTCTAATGTAGGGTTGGCGAATTCCATAGACATTAAGGACCTTACATTGTAAACTGCTTTTTCATGTCCTGTTTTTCCTTCACGCATACTCTTGCTTTTAGATACGCACAGAAATGTGTTATGTAAAAAAGGTGATCAGTGTATAAGCATAGCCTGGTGTAATAGCGTTATCAGTCATTTTAATTGTGCAACGATGGTTGCAGTTTAGTGACAGGAGAGAGAGAGAGAGAGAGAGAGAGAAGAGAGAGAGAGAGAGAGATTCATTTGCAACGTGGCCCCCCAATGCTACAGTATCGTCGGGCAAGATGAAGCGTATCTTGCCCCCTCTACCAATTTGACCCTCCCCATCATGTGATATCGGTCGGCATCCTTTGACATGAATAGCGTTCGGGCGGCGACATCCGGCTGTGTCATTGTGGGAAGGACAGCGGCCACCGACACCCAATATCGGTGATCCGGTGGGGCTTCACTTCAGGCTGCCGCCAGGGGCGCCGCCGGCCGGCGATTAGATTGATAACGAAGACCTCGGGCCGTCGTCCAAAGGTACAGCCCAGGCAGCGCCGACAAAGGGGAAAATTGGCGAACATTTTTCTTGTTCAGGGTTTGGCGGCTCTCTCTCTCTCTCTCTCTTCTTGGGCCCCTAGCTGCAACCCCTTTCGTTTCTTTTACTGTACCTCCTTTCATATTCTCTTTCTTCCATCTTACTTTCCACACTCTCCTAACATTTATTGCTTCATAGTGCAACTGCTTTGAGGTTTTCCTCCTGTTACACCCATCAACCTTTTGACTGTCAATTTCCGTTTCAGCGCTGAATGGCCTCATAGGTCCCAGTGCTTGGCCTTTGGCCTAAATTCCATATTCAGTTCAATTAAGCTCTCTCTCTCTCTCTCTCTCTCTCTCTCTCTCTGCTTGGGAAAGGAGGGCGGGGTTATCTGTCTGTGCAGATTGAAAACTTGATAGTTATACAACGCTATTCCACTCTTATACGTTTGTTAATATGGCAGTTTTATTCCTAAACCGCGAAAATGTTAAGAAAAGTGCGAAAATGTTTCAAGAGTTGTCTTATAGCTTGAATGTTCTTGGTATTTTCTAATATATACATATATACACTCACATGTATATATTATAAATAAACCCCTTTTCTCTTTTAGAAAG
Source organism: Macrobrachium nipponense (assembly GCF_015104395.2). Classification (NCBI taxonomy): domain Eukaryota; kingdom Metazoa; phylum Arthropoda; class Malacostraca; order Decapoda; family Palaemonidae; genus Macrobrachium; species Macrobrachium nipponense. Next base: position 88,467,947 of record NC_087205.1, read on the forward strand.
TTACACCAGAGGCTGTTGACCTTCCATACTGGAGCACCTCTCGTGGGATAATAACGTTAGCCTCTTGCCCTTTTGCCACATTGGCTGCCACCCACCACAGTCGACTAATTATAGAAATCAGTGCTGTGCTTGAATTAAGTTTTTTATTTATGTATTTATCTTTTTTTTAGGGAACTGGCCTAATTCGATTCCCCTCTGACCGAGGCGAGGATAGTAATATATGTATCTATCTATCTACTATCTATATATATATATATATATATATATATATATATATATATATATATATATATATATATATATATATATATATGTGTGTGTGTGTGTGTATGTATATGTGTGTATATATGTTATATATATATGTATGGATATTATATTTATGTATATCATATATTTATATATATATATATATACACACACACACACACACACACACACACACACATATATATATATATATATATATATATATATATATAATTATCACATATATAATATATATTAATTTATTGCGAAATTATCTTTAGTAACGTTACTGCAATTAGTGATTATATAATTTCGTTAGCTTTTATTTACATTTTCGCCTCTGTAAAATATCCGGGACCTCAATATACAACAGGGGAAAGAGAGAGAGAAAACCCTACGTAGTCCAGATGAAAATATGTTACTGCTACTTCCGTTTAGTTGATTTCGGTGACCATGGGCTGTGAATCCCTGCGGAATCGGTTTGGCGAATTTCGTGTCTTGCTAATTTTCCTCTCTCTCTCTCTCTCTCTCTCTCTCTCTCTCTCTCTCTCTCTCTCTCTCTCTCTCTTTTTTTTTTTTTTTTTGCTGAAAATGTGGTTAATGCGGTTTTATTTGTCAAATGTCCCGAAATAGACATTTGATTTTTGTGGACGGGTTTGTCTTTATGACCTTCATTGAAATTAATATATTTTTGATGAGAAACTTGAACAGAAAACAATTGTCAGTACGAAAAGGGTTTAGATATATTGTCTGTAAGTAATCCGTAAAGGGGACAGTGACGTCCCTTCAGCCCCTAGCTGCAACCCCTTTCATTCCCATTACTGCACCTCTCTTCATATTCGCCTTTTCACTCTTACTCTCCACCCGCTCTTAACAATTTATTCACAGTGCAACTGCTAGGTTTTCCCCCTGTTACACCTGTCCAACCTTTTTAGTGTCAATTTCCGTTTCTTGTGCTGAATGGCCTCGGTGGTCCCAGCCAGCGCTTGGCCTAGTCTAAATTCTATATTCTATTCTATAAGTAAAGTAAAGGGAAAAGTTACTCTCGGTAAAAAGAAATAATATTCGTCTCGAATAAGGTAACCTTTTGATAGGCGTACTACAGTTTAGCACCAACTGGTGTTCATTATTCAACGAAATTATCCTTGTGTACAACTTCTTGGCAGTAAGGTTTCCAAATAAGGTGTCAATTGTTTGTCTTCCATATGACAAAGTTAGGATTTTTTAGTCTGAGGCCGTAAGTAATCAGGAAACAAGTTATATATAAACGAAATATGAAGGGAAGAAAGAAATTGTTTGATTTAATAATGAAGCACTCTCCTTATTTAGAAATATCAGTAAATATCATAATTTTTATTTAGTTTATTACATTTATTTTTTTGCAGTAAGAAAACAGTTTTCAAGCTTGATTATTTTAAGGTAAAGCAGAGGGCCTCTTGTTTTCGGAGTGTTAGAAAGTGTTTCATTCGCTGGATAACATGAACCAATAAAGCGCCTCAGTGGCGTGATCGGTATGGTCTTGGCCTGCCACCTCGGTGGCCGCGAGTTCGATTCTCGGGCATTCCACTGAGGGGATAAAGATGTGTATTTCTGGTGATAGAAGTTCACTCTCGACGTGGTTCGGAAGTCACGTAAAGCCGTTGGTCTCGTTGCTGAATAACTACTGGTTCCATGCAACGTTAAAAACACCTTACAAACAAACACAAAACATGAACCAGTATTTCATTTGCCAGGCATGGAGGTGTTTATATGTACCAATCATTAAAGGTGAAGATTTTGATTGACAATACATCAAAGACTGATTACATGATCGCTGCTGTAGAAGGTTTATCAAATGCCTATTTTACCTTTTTTTTTTTTTCGAAGACTGGCGGAATATGCCATTCAATGTATCTACCCCAAGTGTAAGTGACATTGTCAGTGGTTGATTTAAATAGAGCTGGCAAGCACTTATATGGAGAAGGTAAAGGAAATGCAGTTCGGATCACTCTACCAAATGTTAGTTGATCCACTTCTCTAAGAATAATAATCATCTTCGTGATCAACTTGAGATTTCCGAAACTTGGTTATAAAGGAAGCTATTGTGGCTTAGATTCGCTTGCACCTGTATGGAGGTTAATCATGTTGGGTTAAGAACTGGTTTTAGGAGTGATAATCCTGGAGTGTGTGTATGTTTAGGTCTCCTCTCTCTCTCTCTCTCTCTCTCTCTCTCTCTCTCTCTCTCTCTCTCTCTCTCTCTCTCTCTCTCTCTCAATACTATTTACCTGAACATGTATGGCTTAGAAATACGACGATTGCGAGGACAACTAATAGAAACATTTAATATACTGAAAGGCATAACAAAAGTAGACAGTAACCTATTTACATTAAACGAAAACCAGACAAGAAATAATGGATGAAAACTAGAACTGAAGCGATACAATACATCCCATTGTGGGAACTTCTTTACATACAAGATATGTGACTCGTGGAATAAACTGCCACCAGAAGTTGTAAACAGCAACAGTATGGAAGAGTTTAAAAGAAAGCTAGACCAAATCATTAGGACACTGTGAATGCACAGTAAAACCTGCTCCTACAGATAAGTGAGTACACGATGTCTCCTCGGATGAACTAACAAGTCTTTGAGACATCCTAATGCTTGTAACTCCTTGTAACCTTAACCAAAGCGAGCGTCCGGACTTGGGCGCATTGAAAGTTAGTGCATATTTGTTTTTCGTCGATTTCTAAGAAATTCTAGTGTGAGGTCACAGCTCCATAACTAAAGAGACTCGCCCACGGAGAGAGAGAGCGCGAGAGAGCACACTCGACGCACCTCTCATTCTTTTCTCTCTCTCTCTCTCTCTCTCTCTCTCTCAACAGACCAGAATGAATCTCGGAGCAATCCCAGCGGCAGCGCCTTAAGGTGTAGAATGCATATTCCGGTCTCTGTTTAGATGTTTTTCTTTCAAATGTTTACTTTCTTGGAATGCAGCATGATAGTCTTCCATTCTTGTTTTCTGTATACAGTTATTTTTTTTATGTAGTTTTCCACTGTAGAAACGCAGCAAAGATTTCATATCTGCCCCCTCTAGTTCCATTCACGATTTGAAATTTCACGTTGGTTATCGACATGAATGCACTCTCCTTCGGATTTTGGAGGGGAAGGGGGCCGGGGGGGAAGGGGTGCCGGGAATAGTGGACGAGGTTCGGGGGTTGGTGTCGAGTCTCGGCGAGAATCATCGCGCCTCAGGCAACAGGTAAAGTAATTCACACTTTAAGAGAGAGAGAGAGAAAAAAAAGTCTGGACTAAGAGTACTGCCGTCGACGACTTCTCCGTGAGAGAACGCTGATTTCGAACCCGCGTATCGGACTTCGACTTAGGCTTGGGAAATGAAGTGACATTGCCATCCCGGCGTTTGGAATTGCAGCGTATTTGGACTTCGGGTTGACCTTTCGAATGCCATGAGCCGTTTACGTAATAACACGCATATTATGCTTGGGTGCCCAATGGCAATTCATTTAAAAGCCTCGTCTCAGTCATGCATACACAGTACGCATCTTAGGAGCCAGAGAAACCCGGGTAAGCGTGGCACTCGTAGCTGCGGGTTTTTAGTGCATCTTTTGCTGTTTTTTCTTGCTTATTTCTGAACAGCGTTCATTCCGTGCCTCCGGACTTATATTTGCCAGGGGCAACCAGAAGGATTTTTAAGGCTGTCGCAAAATATAATAATATAAAAAAAAAGTAGATTTGTAGCTGAAACGCTGTCATAAAGACAGGTCTTGGCCTCTTGTGAAACACTTCTGATCGATTTATTATGATGTCATCGGTGCTTCACGTGGAGAAGAGGAAGAGAAGGAACGAGGAGTGGAGAGAGTTTTTTTTTTTTTTTTTTGTAGCGTGGTTCATTCTGAACGCTGATATAATTATTATTATACTTGTTCAGGCCATAGGATGTCCTGAATTGATATACGTTGTTTCTAGTTCAGACTTAGATATTCTGGTTTGTTTGCTTTCAGTAAATTTTTTTGTGATTTCATTTCTATAACTATATATATACATATATATGTGTGTGTCTGAGTGTTTGTGTGTTTTGACGGTGTTTTATACTTACATATTGTAGTGTTTCTGGGCATGTTTGTGGAAGTAGGTTCGTTTATTATCTTCAACAGAATAGTAGCGAGTTACTATGCAACCGGGGTTGAGTTAACCGTCAATTTTTGGACGGAAAACATTTTCTCCCCAAAAATGAAATTGGGAAGGGGAAGATTAATTAAGCAAGTCTTCCTCGTTTACGAGTTCGTTAAAGAAAAGACCTCCAGCATCTGTTTTTATATTCCTTTCTGTATTTAATTTTCCAAAATTTCCCCTCTTCCACTTCGAGTGCCCCTCCTCCTTCCGTATGACCCCCCCCCCCTCTCTCTCTCTTGTCCCGTAGTCCTTCATATCACTCAAAAGGATGGATGTTGTGATGTCAGTTGCTTGTTATTATACTAAGCATATTAAAACCCGTCAGTGTGAGATTTGTATTCCATAGAAGTGGAGAAAAAAAGAAGCCTTTGGCTTTTTATTTGGCTGTAGATTTTTGTAGGGCCTTAGTGCACATTAATCTTGCTGCTAGTTTTGCACATTAATTTTACTGCTAGCTTTGCACATTAATTTTAATGCTAGTTTTGCACATTAATTATACTGCTAGCTTTGCACATTGATTTTACTGCTAGCTTTGCACATTTATTGTGCTGCTAGCTTTGCACATTAATTTTACTGCCAGCTTTGCACATCAATTTTACTGCCAACTTTGCACATTAATTTTACTGCCAGCTTTGCACATCAATTTTACTGCCAGCATTGCACATCAATTTTAATGCTAGATCTGCACAAACTGACAATCTCCACTACAACTTTTCTGTCAAGGAAAGTCCCTTCTCATTTGACTACATAGCCTTCTACAAGGGAGGGAAGCAGTAACCTGGCAAAGGTTTTTAGGTTAGGAAATCATCTCGCCAAAAAGATTTTCCTTTCTAATGCTTTCCTGAACATCTCGGAGACGGGTCGATACTGGACTTTATATTGAGGGTCAAGAAGAAGTCCAGCCATTGCTTAGATATTTGTGATGAAATTTAGGAACATTTAGTCTCTCTCGGATAACTAGGTGCTAGTAATCGAAGTTGTACAACAGTTGGTTTCAACCCACCTGCGCTGAATAGATCAGGCTTTGCATTAGATCTTAATGACTTCGGTTTCATTGTTGTGTATTTGAAAGGGTGTTAAATAGTGATAATATTTTTAGGCGTCTTAAACGGTCTCATATAGAGGAAACTCTCTCTCTCTCTCTCTCTCTCTCTCTCTCTCTCTCTCTCTCTCTCTCTCTCTCTCTCTCTCTCTTTCTGTGTGTGTGTGTGAAAGAAAGGATATGTTTTAACGGACATTAATTTCTCTGAACTTGACTCGAGATCCTCTGAAAAATGTAATGTTTAATGAGGTCAGAAAGTTATCTGTGGCGATTTTATTAATACTAATTTCTGTATTAAAAAAAAATGGCTTGCATTATTTAAATAAGATTTTATGAAAGTGGTCATTGATTCCAATTTGCATTGACGGACATCATTATTTTACCTAGCTATTTGCTATAGAGACTTGAGGCTCAAAATTGATGTTCTCCTCCTCCTCCTCCTCCTCCTCCTCCTCCTGACTGATAAGCGTAAACAACGCGTGGATCCGCAACTATAACAAAAGTCGAGTCCGGTTTTCTCTTGCGATACCATTTCTTCCCTTTTATATTTTCTCTCTCATTCTCTCTTGTCTTTATTATGTAAAGGGCAAACTCATAATTAGTGTTTTGATACAGCCCGGACGGTTAGGGGCCGAAAGCAACGACCACGTTCTCTGCTGTCCTCTGACATTAAATCCCCCTTTTTTATATGGCACTAACTAACCACTTAAGAGTTGCATTGTCCTCCAGAACAAAGCTCCTGCTTGCTTCGCCCTTAAGCTTCGAGTGCAACTTAACGCTCTCGTGGCCTTAGAACGCCGCCTTTTTTTATTCTTCTTTTTTTCATTTTTGCCTTTTTTCTCTCTCTTTCTATCTCACCCGTTGGAGGAACATGAAAGCGCAAAGAGATAAGGGTAGGCAGTTCGCGGGGATGGGCGGAGGGCGGCTAGGTGGATTGGGGCTGGGGGGAGGACTGCAGTGGAGGTAGAGGAGGAGGGAGAGGAGGATATATCTCCCCTGGTAAGTTGGGGGTAGTGGGGGTGGGAAGAGGTTTTGGGGAGGGGGAGTGGAGGGAGGAAGTGGAGGAAGTCCTCCCGACGACCTATTCTTTAGGATTCTCCAAAAAAATGCAGTCGCTCTTTGTTGAAGGAAAAGGCGTTGTTTAAGTGTTGGATACACCGCCACTGTCTAAATAGAAAAATGTGGAACGGCCGTAAAAGGGAGAAGACATTGGTAATGAAAAATCGTCGGTGCGTCTCTTGTTTTATATACTTCTCTTCTTTTTTTACCAGTTTACATTGTTGCTACTCGCCCCTCCTGCAGCGCGCGCGCGCACGAGAGAGAGAGAGAGAGAGAGAGAGAGAGAGTGCAGAATTGAACGCTGTTTTCACAGGACCTATGATTTGGCAAATTAAAAAATTTGCTTTTTAATTTATTCCTGATTCGTTCCGGTACGATTTTAGTTTCCTTTTGATTTTTGATTTAGAAATTGCAAATCCTTATGTTCACCTCTTTATCCAACCAGACTTTTATATTTTACTCGCAATTACTGGTTCCTTTGTATTTCATCCTTTACGAGACGAACCCAAAACTTTATCATCCTTTTTCGTAAAAACTTTCTGGTGAGAACTTATTACAATATCTATATATATATATACATCCATACCCTATCATATTATATTTTATATATATATAATATTTATATATTAATTATATCTTATAATATATATCATATATATATTATATATATATATTATATATATATATTATATATATTATATATATATATATATATATATATATATATATATATGTATTGATAATCGAGGTTTAGGATCCAAGTAAAAACTGACATTTTCCCTTATGAAGTCGACCTCTCTCTCTCTCTCTCTCTCTCTCTCTCTCTCTCTCTCTCTGGAGCGTTGTTTAGTACTTCCAGTGGTCAAGTCTATTTTTGAAGAATTTTTATGGTAATGTATATGATTGATGAAAATGTTAAGCGTTTTTAACGGTATGTAGCATTTTTTTAGCCAGGGAATTGTGTAAATGAAACAAGCCATGTATTATATCGATTGAGGAGGCGAATATACTACGCCATCCTACAGGGAAGAATGCTGCTGCGTGGACGTCAAAGTTATCGGAAACGCGACGACGTGTGGGCCATGCAGCAGTGAGTGAGTGACGTGAATGCATGAGAGCTTCTGCCAATATTTGCTCGAAGGGGTATTCCCGTTTACTTTAAATAAGCGCGTGTTTTTGGCCATGCGGAGTACCTTTCAAAATATTTGCCAATGGTCGTTACGTTTCATTCCAAAGCGTCTTCGGGCTAGATGCGTAAGTTTTTTTGTTATTGCTGTTCCCGTGGGGTTGCAGCCTCTTCAGAGGTATAGCTTTTTACCCCCGGCGGGTTTGCAACCATCTGAGAAGGATTCCAGCTTCTCCAGGGAAACAGTGTTGTTTAAATTCCAGGAAAAGACTGACCTCCTCCCAGGAGCTGTCTTCAGCTTATCTATAATTTGCAAGTAAGTTTTGTAGTATTTTTTCATGCTTTACAGATTTTAGAATATGGAGTACTTCTCCATAACTGATGTTTTGTTCGTTTGCGAGTTAAGCTTAAGAGGCTACGGACGCATCCATTCCCCCCCCCCCCCCCCCCCCCACCCCCCCCCCCCCCCCCCCCCCCCCCCCCCCTACTGAGAACGATAGTAGTTTTGTTAAATTTTTTTTTTTAATTTTCGGGGGGGGGGAATATCAGTTTTTACCATAGTTTTAAAATCACCTTTATTTTATTTGTTTAATTTATAAATTCATTGCCATAAATATTCACCTCAAACCAAATTCATTATAGCGCTGAATAATCCTTCTTGATTCCAGTGCTTGGCTTCAAGCCCAAATTTCATATTCTATTCCAGTAGTTGATACGTGCGCGAATAAACCTTTTTTCCACCATAAGTATTAGTCAGTTCTCTTAAGGTGGACAACAGGGATAACACTTGACGATGCTATGTATTTCAGGACGACTGCTTGCGTATATCATTATATGTATAATTGTTTAACCTTTGCTGACAATATACGTCTTACATTTTTTGTTTGTCAGTAGTTCTTGATATTTGTACGCCTTTGCATATTTAATTAATTATGTTTCCGATCTGAATTATGACGTAGTATTTTCTCACTAAATTTGTACTTCAGTTTTTCTCCTGTTAATGAAAAACGTCAAAATTCTTGTACATAATCGCCGTCATTAAGGAAGAAAGAAAAGAGGATTTGCAACAACAGGATCCTATGGACGCGTTTGTTCAGCTGCGCAACAAAATCGTAAGAAAGAAAAAAGTTCTAAGAAATTTTTAGGGATTCATCGTCTTGTGAAAATAATTAGGGTTGGGGTTAGTGATTTCGGACAAAATCACACTATTTTGGTACAAATAGCATGATACTAATGAAACCCCTCCCCCGTCCTTACCCCACCTAACCTCATACCCGTGAGCCAGACCGCTCGGACAAGACAAGCACAGGGCCACAGGAAGGCTGTTTCCTTCAGCATGACGGAGATGTTACTTCCTTCTTCGTTCATTTAGTCTTTAAGGGGGCTGCCTATTTAGTGACTACTACAAACATTGATCTTATTCTAACTTGCTACAATGACCATCGGACATTATTTGACCAATGACCACAATTACCTCTCATTGGATAACTCCAGGTCACGTTCATACGTGCCATCGAGTCCAGCCATCACGTCGATTTTCAGTGTCCAGGGATTGTTAGACACTTCAGGAGGTTGTCTTTCCATTGTCCAGTTTTGTGCTGTCCTTCTGTTACCATCCTCCTGATCTGGGTTACTCGGAAGGACTCGTGGGACAGATAGGAAATTTAAAAAAAAAAAAAAAAAAAAAAAAAAAAAAAAAAAAAGTACTCTGTGTATTGATAACTTTCTTGAACAGCGTCCGGAGCTGATTACTCAAGGAATACCAGGGTTAAAATATGCGGGGGAATGTTTTACGCATTGTTTGAGTAGGGCCTTTTCATACTGTAGATCCCATAGGGGGGTAGGGCCCTTCAGTGCACCTAATGCGGTGAACAGTAAGCATTACTTGAAGGTTCATTGCTGCGTCCCTTCGACCCGAGCTGCAACCCCTTTCATATATTTTACTGTACCTCGGTTCATATTTTCTTTCATTCACCGTACTTTCCCCCCTCTCCTAACAGTTGATTCATAGTGCAACTGCGAGATTTTTCTCCCATTACGCCTTTCAAACCTTTCTACTCAAAATGTCCTTTTCGGCGCTGAATGACCTCATAGGTTCCAGCGCTCGTACTCTGGCCTAAATTTTATGTTCTATTCTGATCCTTTCATGCTGTAGATAATGTTGCGATAATTCTCTCTCTCTCTCTCTCTCTCTCTCTCTCTCTCTCACTCACTTAATCGAGTTGTCTTTTTCATTCATTCATTCTTGTAGTTGGTTTTCTCATCACATTATTCATTTCAGAGCTTCATGCCGCGATTTTTTTGGGTTCTTGCCATCCAATTCATTATGTTTTATAGCTCATTCTTTTGAAGGTTTTCTTGACTCTTATTAATATATCATCTCTTCTATCTTACCTCATTGTGAGTTGCTGGTGTTTCATTATCGTAACGAAATAATCAATAAACACTTTTATCACCCTTTTTCTTTTGCTTTTTTTTTTTTATCTTGCTGTCGCAACATACCGTACAGTGCTTTTTGGATGTTAATACAGAATGGGAAATGGTGCATTGATGTATATGTATGTATGTAAGTATATATACATGCATACACACATCTATATACATATATACATACACGTGTATGTGTGGAAGGGTATAATCACCTTGCATGTAAAGGAGATAAGTAAATATAGTAATATATCAAGTGCGAAAAAAGTGAGGCCATCACCTTAGAAAGAATGAGAGAGGACGCTTAGTTAAGAGCCCCATTACCTCCTTATGGAAAGGGAAGGGTGGCTGGTGTTAGTATTTATGTGGAATAGTAATGTGACACACGAGAAACGTAATGGGGTGTGTGGATTGGGGAATGGATGGGTAGAGAGAGAGAGAAGAGAGAGAGAGAGAGAGAGAGAGGCAGGCCTTCATAGGGCCCCCTGCAGAGTGTGGGTGTCTGTGATAATGTTATGGAGATTGCAGGTCAAGGGTTAGGTAAACAAACCCAGCGGCCCATCGCCTCCCTGCTGCTCTAACGCCATCTTCCCAAGCATGGGCACAACGGCGTAACCCCCCCTAGGGGAGCTTTATAGTGCTTTTGCGTTTCTATGAAAGCAGAGGAATTCTTTATAGAAGCGTTATGCGTGTAATTGGTAGGATACCCATTTTGAGGTATGGGTTTGTGTGTTTATATCTTATGGACAGTCTTCAATGGGGATATGGCAAACTCGTCAGAATTTTAGTGTTTGTCAGAGTGGTCTCAATCCCGCCCTTTTTCCTCAGTGGGGAAACTATTAACGATATTGTAGCGTTTGAAAGTCGTGCCTCGGCTATTTCGTTTAAACAATGAGCTGAGTCCATTTGCATCTCCCCCTTTTTTACGAACACGAAAACCCCGATGAAGTGCAAAAACGCTCAATTGTAGCTCAATTTCACAGTCGAGGAGCGCAGGTTCATTCATTACTGGTGATTGCTGCATTGCTCCCAGATAGGAGGCAATCGGTAGTTTGTAATAAAACCAACAGTTTGGAAATTGTATTGTTTATTATAATCAATGAAAATTTTGATGTTACATGGCTGCATAAGATTATACTTAATGAAAGCTTTTCATGTATGTTTGGAGGCAGTGTTAAGATGCTGAAAAGGTTTTGTAAACTCTTCAAACCATCGTTAAAGTCACACAAGGGACCCGGTTGATTCATTTGAGTCCTTGTGTATTATCAATTCATCGGTCTTTGAAGTCGGGAACAAAGAAGTATTGGCCATCCTGGAATTATCTGTAGCGTCGCAAAAGTTTCACCAAAGAGTTTATCCATAATTGGGGATTTTATCCTGAGTTTCTTAGAGAATTCTCCCGTAACTTCCTAAGAATTTAACCATAATCTGCACATGAAGTATCCATAACTTTACGACCTTACCCATAACGTCTTTGTTTATCTGTAATTTCTGAAAAAAAAGTCCACCCCTGAATTCTTAAGCATTTATCCATATAAGTCGATATAGTCCACAGGAGAAAAGAGAATTCGCTCGTTAATTTCGCCTTCCACCAAGCCTCTTCAAGGGCTTTAGTATATCCATATAATTAAAAGGTTTACTAGAAATTTTGCCTGTTTTTGAATATGATTCGATCCTATTACTAGAAGGGACCTGGTTACTAGTAACTGATGTCGGAAACGACCAACTCGCATCGGAAGGGTCGAATCTCGAGAGCGTAACCGTGTAATAAAGGCGCGATTGAATTTTGGCGTTACGTGTAATGTATACTTACTACCTTTCTTTCTCCGTAGGGAAGTAGTACCGTCAATACACCTCATGCGATACATTGTAGGCATTATTTGAGTTTTTTTGCAGCCTCCCTTCGGCCCCTAGCTGCAACTCCTTCCTATTCTCTTTCTTCCATCCTACTTCCCACCCTCTCCTAACGATTGTTTCATAGTGCAACTGCGATGTTGTCCACCCGTTACACCTTTCAAACTTTATTTTATTGTCAATTTCCGCTTCATCGCTAAGAATCGTCTAACCAGCAACCAGCAATGGTAAGTCTTGTATTATAATCTCAAACTCTTAACTTCCCGTGTTATTTTCATGAACTCTTCGTGGACGTTGGTGGTAACATCCCTTAGATCCTTGTTGTCCCGTAGGATGTCGTGGCTCATCGTTCCCTTCGGAGCACATGTAACCCTCGCTGACACGTGGATTACTTATAACTACAGCCTCCTTGCTTATAACTGTACCCCGTTCAGGTGCCTTTGTGCTAACGAGATGACCCCTATTATTCCTCACCATAGGTACTCTTTTACCCTGATGAGCTTCCCTCCGACGTGGCTGAAGCTCCGATCATAATTTACTTTGAGGGTGGGTATGGCGGCTTCTCGGACCACCTCCCGATCACTCATAAGGGTGATGATGGCATTGACTGGTAATGGACTCTCTGCCCTTTGCGAATATCGTCCTGCTTAGGGATGGTCGCGTAGAGGCGATGTGGACGTTGAAGTATAACGGCGGAACGGGCTTTACGAAAGCTCGGTGATGAGGGCGATAACGAGGAGTTATGGGGCGTGGGTATTGGCAGTGGGCGGGGTGGGGGGGGGGGGGGGGGGGGGGGGGGGGGGCAAGGGAGTGATAAGGATTTCCTCTCGGGATCCCTCGGAGGTAAGACCGCGTTGGAAATCCATAGGTATAGGTCGTCGGTCAGTTTGGGGAGGCTGTCTCTCTCTCTCTCTCTCTCTCTCTCTCTCTTGTGCCGATCCCTTAACAACTCATTTCCTAGTATTTCTATTTCCTAGGTAATCTGATAAGTCCTCCACTGAGGGATGACGACTTGCTAAAACTGAAAAATAAGTAGGTATTTATTTTCCAAGTAATTACTTATTTTGGCTTAAGAAATAAGTAGATGTTTAGTTACTAGATAATAATGCTTTTTTTGTGTGTTCATCTTACCTAGGAATCTTCCTTATTATCACTTACTACTATAATTTTTTCAGTGACAGAAGCATAACTCTCCCCAGTGACAAGCCGGAACATTGAACCAAACTCTGCACATGTACGCACCTGGTAGCTTAATTAATCACTTGAATATAACAATAAAACGAACGTTATACGGCCAGATAAGTGAATGAGAGAGAAAATGCCAATGAGGGTATGAGATAAGGGAATGGCTACAGGGCCAACATGAGTAAGGAAGACGGAGGGAGGGAGGGAGGGAGGGAGGGAAGGGGGAGAATAGAAATGCGACGAACCGTAAACGCCCCTGACACACGATTTAGTGCCATTTGAAGGCAATGAGATGTTTGTTTTTCGAAAAACAAACATCTCATTGCCTTCAAATGGCACTAAATCGTGTGTCAGGGGCGTTTACGGTTCGTCGCATTTCTATTCTCCCCCTTCCCTCCCTCCCTCCCTCCCCCCTCCCTCCGCCTCTCCTTACTCATGTTGGCCCTGTAGCCATTCCCTTATCTCATACCCTCATTGGCATTTTCTCTCTCATTCACTTATCTGGCCGTATAACGTTCGTTTTATTGTTATATTCAAGTGATTAATTAAGCTACCAGGTGCGTACATGTGCAGAGTTTGGTTCAATGTTCCGGCTTGTCACTGGGGAGAGTTATGCTTCTGTCACTGAAAAAATTATAGTAGTAAGTGATAATAAGGAAGATTCCTAGGTAAGATGAACACACAAAAAAAGCATTATTATCTAGTAACTAAACATCTACTTATTTCTTAAGCCAAAATAAGTAATTACTTGGAAAATAAATACCTACTTATTTTTCAGTTTTAGCAAGTCGTCATCCCTCAGTGGAGGACTTATCAGATTACCTAGGAAATAGAAATACTACTTAGGACTCCTAACTTGATAGTCCATGATACTCGAAAATTGATAATTTTTTTTGTTAAGGATCTTGCAGTGTATACAATCAAATTCAAAGGTTAGTCATTCATCTGTAGAGGAATGAGAGAGAGAGCTTATGGGTTCTACCTCTTTGTTTCACTTCAGATAAACAAAGAGGAGGAAGAAAAAAATGCCTTTTAAAAGTGAGGAACTCCTGTAGGTAAGGGTGAGAAGCATGGCTCTTGAAATTAAGAGAGACCTTCTGATCTGGCAAGACTAAAGGACCACTTAAAAGAGAGAGAGAGAGAGAGAGAGAGAGAGAGAGAGAGAGAGAGAGAGAGAGAGAGAGAGAGAGAGAATTCTATTTCCTTAAAATAATTTGTCCAATCCTTCAGAAGTTTTGGGATATTTTGGAAACAGAAAACCGGAGGTAAATTTGTACCAAGAGTAGACTCGACTAGCTTGGTAAAATATTTTAAGGGGCATGCTGGTAAATGGGTGTGCAGACAAAATTATGAAGCTAGAAATCTAAAATAATAAATCAAAAGTAATCCTCTTCGGTTTAGAGGGTGACAGGTGAAATTAGAACTTGTTTTTATTAAAGAGAACCGTACACTCAAAGCTTACAGATGGCCAATTATTGTCTTATGCTGTATATAGCAACCTCAGAATTGTGCGTGTATATTCTTACTGTTCAATCTCGTAAATAATGCTAAAAAACACTTGATGGATGGAGGTTCTTGATTTTATAGAATTAGCATTTTTTTCCTGAGCTTTGATGACCAAAATTAAATTGTTAAGTAACCTGAAAGAGAATGAATGTGCCATCATATTCCTATTAGATATTCTCTCTGCACCGGTTGGGTTTTGGGAATCGACGACAGTTGTTGGACCGTTCGAAAATGGCGGCATGATAAAAGTAGACATGATGAGTAAATAAAAGTACATAACTCTGCGGATAAAGTTGGAGCAACCACAACAACAACAACAACTACATTACGTCCTGGTGGAGGCATTAACCCTGAAATTGCACTCTTTTTGTTTCAATAGTTAAGTACTCCGCAAAAAATAGGAGTAAAAACTGACAGCGTTCAATGAACAGGGTATCGGAAGTTCGTTATGCTTGTTAATTCACAGTTTGATGGTTTGATTAGCTGTCAATAACAGTGCGGAGTTTTTGACATGTCTAGAAATTATATTTTATGCGTGTGTGTGTTTGCGTAACGTTAATAGTGGTTTTTAACCGTGGTTCTTTTCTCGGTGCCGATTAGAATGGGCAGCTTCGAAATGAAAATTTGCTCTTTATTCGAAACCGCATTATTTATTTTTTTAGGGAGGTGAGTTGGGGCGGGCGCCAGGGTTAAGGAGAAAGGACGAGGAGAGAATATTTTTTTTATAATAATGAATATTTTTTTATAATAATGAATAAATTTATGCGCGTGAATATTTTCAAGCATACAGTACATATTCGTATTTCCCGTAGGGGTAGTGTTGTCAGTGGTACACTGTAGGCTCTACTTAAGGTTCTTGCACCGCCCCTTTGGCTCTTAGCTGCAACTCCTTTTATTCTTTTACTGTACTTCCATTCATATTCTCTTTCATCCATCTTACTTTCCACCCTCTCCTAACAGTTGATTCCTAGTGCAACTGCGAGGTTTTTCTCATGGTGCATCTTTCAAACCTTTTTACTGTCGGTTTCCTTTCCAACGCTTGGCCAGAGACCTGAATTCTATATTCTATTTATAATCACGTACAGATATTAGTTAGCTCAAGTTCTTAGCAAAAATTTTAAGTTGAGGATGATCTCCTTCCCCTTCCCACTCTAACGCAACCCGCCAAGTAATCGTACTGCTTAGGTCAGCGAAAGCATTATGATACAAGTGCATATCGCTTCGTCTTGTCCAGGAATTGAAAATGGCGCGCGTGCGAACACACACACACATATATAGATAGATAGTGCGGTTTTTTTTTAAAAAAAACGTTTTCAAAAAAAAATTGTCCATTTAACAAATATAGATATGATATGTTTGTCATGCGGGCACCATTATTTTTTCTTTAATATATGATTCCCTCTTGGGTTTTGCTAAGTCATGAAATTTCGTGTTGCCGCTCCTATCTCTGCGTCTACTTTAAACTAGAGACATATTTACAAGTATTGATTAATTGTTTCGCTTACAATTCTGGTCACTAACGTTTGAAATATGACATTGATGATATGCGGTTTAATCTTGATCAGAGTAGGAAAATCATGCATGATGGTGTAGAATATTTCATTTACTTGATATTAATGTCACCATAAATTGTCGAATTAGGCGTGTTCTTTTTAATTTTTTTATTTTCTAATTTATTTTTTCCATAAATTGACGATCATTATATACTCGTCGACGGCGTTGATTTGTTCATCGCACTTCCTATCTCTCTCTCTCTCTCTCTCTCTCTCTGCAACTCGTCACTCATCTTCCCCCCTTCCGCGCCCCCCCCCTATATATATATATATATACATATATATATATATATATATATAGATATATATATATACTATATAATTTTAATTAATTGTATATATTACTTCTACTTTAACTATGGTCTGAAAAAATATGTAAGGGCTCAGCGAAGGGCAACCTCTTTAGAGACCACTCCATCTTGCACGCCCCCGCCCCCTTTCACACTGCCCATCCACGGTAAGTGTGACCGAGTGGGTTTTTTTCCTGGGTTGTACTAAAATTAATGCCGAAGGGGCCGCTATCGGACATGGAGCCTACGCCATCTGTTGCCCAATTTTCGCACTGCCAAGTCCGACTTACAGTTTTATACTTTTTTGAAGAGGGAATTGTATATCTGAAAGAATAGCGGTTACAGGGAAGTTGTAGTCCAGTCAAATATATATTATCTATATAAATATATAATATATATATATATATATATATATATATTATATATATATATATAATATATATATATATATATATATCTATATTTGGGAAGTGATTCTCTTTAATTCAGTCCGGTTGTTGTCATGAGACGAAGGACATGAAGTGATTTGACAAATATAAAAAAAGAAAAATACTACATATTAACTTCCTTTAATGTTATTTTGTGGAACGGCCAAAAAAAACCAAAATCCAAAACAACCATTAAAGTAGATCAGTACGAGGTGCTGTTTATAAGTCTTGAGTACATTCGGGGTACTCTGAAAAAAAAAATGCAGTTAATAAGAAATCTAAAATAACTGAACGAAAAGTGTGGGGTAAATATATTTCGAGGCTCATTTAAGGGACCCTTTCTGATTTTCATTTTTTACTCAGTATTGTTGGACGCCATTAGAGGAAAATGCTCGATTATGTATAGGTGGTTTAATTTTAATTCCGTTTAATAAGAATTTGTACGTACATCTATATTAATTATATATATATATATATATATATATATATATATATATATATATATATATATATATGTATATATGTGTATATATATATTTATGTATATATATATATATATATATATATTATATATAATTATTTATATATATATATGTATATATATATATATATATATATGTATATTATATGTGTGTGTGTGTGTGTGTGTGTGTGTGTTATATATTCATTCATATATATGTATAGATATGATGTATGTATGATATATATATATATATATATATATATATATATATATATATATATATATATATAGTAGCCTATAAAAACGCCAAAATATAGAAGGTAAGTACTCTGTTTCAGAGACTGCTGTCTCTCTTCTGAAATATACTAGTACTTACATTCTATATTTTGTCGTTTTTATGGACTCCTTTTATTAAATGGAATTCTGTTGTAACAGAACATTTTTACCAGTCAGATATATATGGTGGATGATTAACTACTACTGCTTTACACAGTGCAACATTTATAGAGTAAATGTGGCAGTCAAGGACTCTAGAGAATGGAAATCAGGAAGATGGAGCAATGAATGTTGGTATGGATAGTGTATATATTGGAAGAGGCTGATTCTTGTATGTTTTCGGGTTCCTGGGAAGAAGTATAATGGAAGAAGGTAAGATGAGGCAACAGATGAATCATAGAATAGAAAAGGTAGCAACATATGTTTACAAACAGACAGGAAGATACTAAAGTTATCTAAGAAGGCCCATGTGGGGACATAGGGAGGAATTGTTGAGTCATCTCTCCTTTATGAAAGTAAAGAATGGATATTGAATAAAATAAAAAGTTTAAGCTTTTATGATGACCTCTTTGCTAATTCATGTGATTTAAGATGATTTGATAGGTGAGAAATCTTGTGATATCATGTGATTAATATTTTAACGTAGGTGGGAGGATGAATCATTTGTGTTTTTAGATGGTTTGGTCATGTGGAGAGGAGAGAGAGAGAGAGAGAGAGAGAGAGAGAGAGAGAGGAGAGAGAAAAGGGGGGCTGTAGAAAAGGTTTTGGATAGATGGTATGAAAAGGTTATTCAAAATAAGTGCCTTAATATCTAGTTAGTGTGAAAGTGCACGCAAAAATGAGAAACAAATGACGGTGTGTGTAAGGATGCTCGACGAGCTGCTGACTCGCCTCTTTTTGTAAGTAAATGGAACTGTTACTTTTTTGGAAGTTTTATGCACACTGGATTCCTCCACAGTCAGCTATCAAAGAGAATATGGCAATTAATTTTTGTTCCCGTATGGGGATAGTGTCTTCAGAGTTCCTCATGTGGTGTACTGCAGGCATTACTTAAGGTTCTTTGTAGCGTCCCTTCGGCCCCTTGCTGCAAACCCTTTAATTCGCTTTACTATACCTCCGTTCGTATTCTTTTTTCTTCCATTTTACTTTCCACCCTCTGTAACAATTGTTTCTTAGTGCAACTGCTTTGAGGTTTTCCTCTTGTACACCTTTCAACCCGTTTTTGGTCAGGTTCCCTTTCAGCGCTGACTGACCTCATAGGTCCCAAAACTTGGCCTTTAATTCTGTAGTCTACTTTGTTGATTTTTTCCCCGTTTCCCCGTTTCGGGGAGTAAGCCTCAAAAACTACTTTGTTGTTGTGTTGTGTGTGTGTGTGGGGGGGGGGGGGGGTTGGGGGGGGGGGGGGGGGCGGGGGTTGGTATAGGGTAGGTCTATAGAAGAGCCTAAAAAGTTCTGAAAAAGGTGTTTCGCGATGAGTTAAAGATACAGAAATTTTAGGATATATTTATTAGAATGAAAATGTAAAAAAAATAATGTGTATGTTAAACAGTGCAGAAAAAATATTTCTAATAGATATAGAGTATTTATTGTAATTTTCGTTGGGGAAATAAGGCTCTATTTGACCGTAGATTTTCTCACATTATAATTTACGTCAAAAGTTAAGAATATAATGTTTACAACATGGCGTGAGGGGAAGATCTTGCACGTGTTCCGAGTATGCTGGAGGTCGGATCATGCCTCGTTTTAAATGGAAGTCTTGTTAACATATTGATAGCATGTGAACTCCTCCTTGTTAGTTGAAGTATCTTAAAAAAAGCAAAAACTGATTCTGTAACGATTGGAGAAACAAGAGGCTTAAGATATTTGGAATAGGAATAGTTTTGATTTCACTTGGAATAGTTATACCGAACTAAAATGCTGCTCTAAATGTGTTTAAGGGGAAAATAATACAATGTTAGTATAAAATAAAATGTTATATTAGGTGCCTTTCAAGATATTTATATGCCTTCTGTCTGGAAGGAAATCTAATTTTTTTTTTAAATGCGTCTTGAAAATTTGTAATATCTCTTTTGGTCTTCAACAGGCGATTGGTAATTTAGATTGTTTTTTATTCCAGATCTTAACGTTAATTTCTTGCACCGTCATTCAGTTATCGCATTGAACATATATATTCTATTGAAATTTTCGTAGTTCTGGCCATCCTGTGAATTGAGATCTTTTCAGGCTATGCAATTCAGAACGTGATAATAGATTTGTAGTCAGTTCTAATGTGTTTACATTTTGTTTTCGATTCGTTGCTACTCTTTTCTAGAAATTATCGACTTGAATCATTCATTGGAACGCCAGAATTTCAAACTGTTGCTGAATTTTTTTTTTTTTTTTTTTTTTTTTTTTTTTTTTTTTTTTTTTTTTTTTTGAGGAAGGTCATTGAGTATAAGTAATTTTCATCTCTTACTCATGTTCATTGTTTTCTTTTTTTTTTATTTAACTTACAGATAATTCCTCTCTCTCTCTCTCTCTCTCTCTCTCTCTCTCTCTCTCTCTCTCCTCTCTTCTCTCTCTCTCTGTATGTATATATGTATATATTATATATATATATATTATATATATATATATATATATATTAGTGGGCCCCCGTCCTAAGGGGAGCCCTTGTGCTTGCAGCATTCTGCTTCTCCATGTAGGGCTGGAACTTAGTCATAGTTATGATATAGTATTAATAACTAGTATCCGGGTAGTCATAATTTATAATATTAATAACTATTATCCGGGGTAGCTACCAAATAAAATCTGTATCAGTCATCAAATGGCATTAAGGTATAAATATTTCAAATTAATATGTTGGAAAGCACGTCCCAAATCCCTATGACATGAAGACGTTAGTGCCAAAAGCCTTGACGTGATAGTGAGATGTAAGTGGCTAAATTTAGCTAACCTGAATGAAACGTTAACGATGTAAAAGGCTCCCACAAATGAACAACACTTAAAAGGTAAAAACAAAGTTGGTACTCTCTCTCTCTCTCTCTCTCTCTCTCTCTCTCTCTCTCTCTCTGTATACAGTCGATTGATTCCGGCAAATCACGGGAGGATAGTTTCTGTAATTCCACCCAAATTCCCGCCACATTTTTGCTCTCCCGCGCGACGTTTTTTGCCGCTCGCCTTTGCGTGATTCCTCCCGGCCAATCCTCTTTTCCTCCTCCTCCTCCTCCTCCTCCCGGGCGATTATGTCCTCCAACTATGATGATGCAACAGAGCTGCTTACGATTTTTGCACACTGATATGGTCGTCGGAGGTTTTATATTTTGCCTAATGCCGCTTTATGCTTCATTGCCATTATCTTCCGGCCGCCGAGAGGTATCATCAACAACCCGGTTGCGCCATTGTGCTGCCTGGGTTTCTTTTATTGGTTCTAATTTCGTGGCTTTTTTTTTTCTCTCTGATTATTATTTTTAGTTGCAGCCATCGTTTTGAGAGGTGGAAAATAATGAGATGTGGAAAGTAATGCCTGTTATTGCCTCGATGTAATGTGTTAGTGACTCTCTCTCTCTCTCTCTCTCTCTCTCTCTCTCTCTCTCTCTCTCTCTCTCACAAACATATATATATATGTGTGTGTTTGTGTGTGTGCGTGTGTGTGTGTATAGGGTATGTGTATATGTATAGGGTGTGTGTATGTGTGCGTTGTGTGTATGAATGGATGTATTTGAATGTGTCCCGTTTAATAATTTGGAATTTTGGTTACATTAGCGCTGGATGTGTGCACATTTGTGTAAGTTGAACACGAACTAAGAATTGTCTGTGTTCTTTGCTGATATTTAGCTGTTAAGATCTAGGATTTTCTTCTTTTTAGGATACGTTTTTCTTATTTTACTAAATTTGCTGTAAATGGTGATACATAACTAGTTGTGGGCGTGAAAAAGCTATTCGGATGGTTAAATCTGAGTATTGCAGTGTTATTTCGTTACCTAAACGTTTGTGTAACCTGCAGGAATTGTCAGTTATTCTCATTTCATAAAGTATGCTAATCTTTTGCCTGAAATGGCATAGAGTACGTGTTTCTCATCTGTAATTCATATTGATCTTATATGATGGAAGGAATAGCAAAGTTAGGTTGTTTATTTGAACTAATGGAACTAATTTCTCATTTTCCGTAACTTGGATATGTAATACATTATGAACAGTAACTGAGATATGTAAAGCATTATGAACAATCTTGAGTGGAGTTTATCTGTTGAATATTTATTTGTTGATTTTATTTCCATTTATCTCAACAAACGCATATGTTGTTTACTTATCAATTGATTTGTTTGGAAGATGTATAAACTACTTTTAAAGTGGGATAGGACCGCCGAGCCACTGCTTTTGGGATTCCTGTAAAGCATATGGTAATGTGATCTTTTCCCTGACTTGTTAGGCCTTAGGGCATTGAACATCCCCAGCTGACTCATTCGATATGACTTTTTTTTTTTTTTTTTTTTTTTTTAACTACCATATCCGATAGACAACACCCTACAACTCATTTGTAGCAACTAGCAACTATAGGTAACAAGTTTATCTCCCCAACTTAAGTCCGTGACGTCCACCTATATTTTTTTAGGTGTGCTTAAAAGTATAAGTGTTCTTTCGTCTAGAAAAATTGTATTCATAAGTGTGCATATAGAGTTCCATGGTACCTTACAACTGTAACATTGCGATATTTCGGTAGTTTTCATTTATGGGTTGTGTACCGTGTGATTGTGTGTTTATATATATATATATATATATATATATATATATATATATATAGTATACGCATATATATATATATATATATATATATATATATAAATATAATATCGTATATATATATATATATATTATTGTATACGTATATATATATATATATATATATATATATTATATATATTGTATATAATCTACTGTACTAATGGTTTTAAAATCTCTTCTGGTTAACCAAAATGGAAATCGCCGTCAGGAATTAATTCGCTCTACCCTCGGAATTGATATATTTTCATACACACACACACACAAAAACACCACACACACCAACCACACACACATTATATATATATATATATATATATATATATATATATATATATATATATATATACATACATGTGTGTGTATGGTTATGTGCATGTGTGCGTTGTATAAAGAAGTATGACATGAAAATGTGAAAATGTTGTGTTAATGTAATTAAGCTTAGTGACTTTGATTATAAGAAAATAAGGAGAGCCTATGAGGAGAAAAAGTATGACTTTCTGGACATTTTGAAAAAGAAACCCACAAAATTACTGTGTATAACGTGTTTACTTATAAGTATTTACATTTTATTTTACTAGTAAATACTTATAAGTAAACACGTTATACACAGTAATTTTGTGGGGTTCTTTTTCAATCTTCAGAAGAAAACTGAAAGAGGTTTTTGTTTGTTTCTGGACAGTGTTATGAGGGGCATGAGGAGTTGGTAAGCTGATAATACCCCATAAAAGGGGTCACAGGGAACCCGGGGAGTTTTTGTGGGTCTTGGAGGGTAGTAAGAGGGAATAAACACTTATGTAATGTAAGGATTAAATGAAATGTTCAGTAAAGGGAAATATTTTATAAATGGTATAGTTACATGACAGAAGCGATTATGTGGAAGTATGCAATTCGATGGATAGGGTAATAAAAAAAAAACGCGATAAAAAAAGGAAAGACATTCTGTATGGAAATAAGTGAATGGAAATGTTAATGAACAAATAGTTAATGGAAGCAAATGGAAAGATGGAATTCATGAGTCGATGGATGAGTATTTGGAAGAGAGGAGAGGCAGAGGTGAGTGACAAGAGTGAGTTAGTGGATGACCGATTTTTGTAAGGTATGACTGGATGAGAGGAAAGTTTCAAAGGAATGAATGATTGGAAAAATTGTACCATTCGGTGAAGGTGAATGTGATAAAGGTGGCATGACAATGCAAAGGGCATAATTTCATTATTTTACGATGGATGGAGTTTGGTAGGTTATTGTTTGATAACAAAGGTATAGATAGGCTCCCGTATGGGGATTATTGTCGTCAGTGCCCATCACTAGGTATTACTTAAGGTTCTTTGCAGCGTGTCTTCCGCCCCTAGCTACAACCCCTTTCATTCCTTTTACTATACCTCCTTTCATATTCTCTTTCTCCCATTTGACTGTCTACCCTCTCCAAACAATTTATTCTTAGTGCAACTGCGAGGTTTTCCTCTTGTTACACCTTTCAAACCTTTTACTGTCCCAGTTCTTAGCCTTTTGCCTAAATTCT
Organism: Macrobrachium nipponense; assembly: GCF_015104395.2. Taxonomy (NCBI): domain Eukaryota; kingdom Metazoa; phylum Arthropoda; class Malacostraca; order Decapoda; family Palaemonidae; genus Macrobrachium; species Macrobrachium nipponense. Next base: position 88,491,856 of record NC_087205.1, read on the forward strand.
ATATTCAGTTCACAGTATAGATAGGTGAAGAACAGGGTGAGTTTAGTCAAAGAATGTGTGTGTGAGGTGTTGTCTATAAAACGTTGTTTGAGAAGTTAAGAAGTATTGCATATTGCTGTATGTAGAGTATGTGGCTTACACAAACCTAGAAAAAACTTAGTGGTAGAATGAGTAGAGAAGGAATGTGGAGGATGCAGATTACGTCAGGTATAGAAGATAAATTTTTATAGCGCAGTTAAAAGTTTTAATGAATGAAACAAAGCATTCGTTAGAATTTGGGGGGTATGGAGTTTGTTGCGATGTTGGTGAACCTTTATATGTACGTATAAGATACGCCAAATATTGTGGAAGTTTTCTGCTCATGCGGTTAAATTGTGTTACATTGATTTATACATACATTAAGGTGACTTTGCTGCTTTTTTCTATATCCATCCCGTTTTAGAACGATATATATGATAATATATATATATATATATATATATCTATATATATATATATATATATATATATATATATATATATATATATACCTTTTAAATTTGAAATAATTACCGAGTTCCTTAATTGATAGCATGCATGTGGGATCGATAAGCATTGAAAGTATTATGTGAGGAAACGTATCAATTCTCATTGTCTGAGTTTTTTTGTGAAATCCTTAAATAAATCCTTATTTTACAACACTGGTGACCTTTATATGTACGTATAAGATACGCCCATATTGTGGAAGTTTTCTGTTCATGTGATTTTGGTTAACTGCTCAAGAGCGGTTAAATTGGGTTTCATTGATTTATACATACATTAAGTGACTTTGCTGCTTATTTCTATATCCATCCCCGTTTTAGGGAACGATATATGATATATATATATTAAATATATAAATATATATAGATATATATATAATATATATATATATATAATATATTATATATATATATATATATATATATATATATATATATATATATATATATATACCTTTAAATTTTGAAATCATTACCGAGTTCCTTAATTGATAGGGGCATGCATGTCGGGATGCATAAGCATTGAAAGTATACTGTGAGGAAACGTATCAATTCTCATTGCCGAGTCTTTGTGAAAATCCTTTATATCTTAATCAAACACTGTTTTTGTCCCCCATTGTATCTTAATCTGTGAACCTATACTCGGTTTTTTTCCATCTGTCCATCCGCCCGTGGTGTTTGCGTATGGTAACACTGCGTCCCGGGCTTTAGATAGTTACATTCAGCTTACATTCAACAATAATAACAATATCCTATTTCGAATATTAACGGGTGTATTCGCATACAGTAAATTATTAAAACACTTTTTCAGTTGCAAATGTACACCCAGATATCCTTTTATTTACCTAAAACTTACATATAGCGTAACTATTACCATACAAAAACACCACAGGCGGATGGACAGATGGAAAAAAACGGAGTATAATAAGTCGTGGCCAGAGTTATGAATCATTTAGCCGCCTAATTTTCCAGCTTGGTGGTTGCTGGTGTGAATTTGAAGTGCACGAAACTTTAATTTTATTGCAGAAGGGAAGCCAGTAATGTTGAGTTAAAAGTATATAAATATTCGTAATCTAGTTTAGGGTTATTTTTGCTGAATGATATTTTTTAACGTGTCTTTTATAAACCTTTAATTGCTTTTCCATTTTTCCAGGTCACGGTCAAAGAAAAAAAATGCATAGTAACATAAATTTCACTTAACGGGTGACCTTTTAGCTATTCAACCTAGAATTCTGCAGACGTATATTTTTTTTATAAGCTTGTAAAAGTCGCCCTTGAGAACTCATTTCTTCTTCCAAGAGTTTTTTGACAGATATCGATATTCATCCATCACTGCTCATATATATGAAAAGTGTGCAACATTAACTAAATTTAGATTCGTTCTACAGCCTTTCTTCCTCGAAGAACATCCTTAACACACTTTAAGCTTTATTCATTATTATTCAGCCGAATATTTTCGACATTTTCTTTGACCAGTTACTGAACGCTGTCGGTAGTCATTAACAGAAGTTAGGTTGTGGTTCCCTCGCTCCTCGTATTGATGACAGACAGGCGAATGAATTTCGTCGTTCCAAAGCAACAAGAGCAACAGCACTCGAGCATTCCATAATAAAGAAGAGGTTGGTGGTGGTGCGGCGTCATGTAAAAAGTATCTTCACACATCGTATCAACGAGAGACGCTTATTGAATACGCCAACGTCCTCCTCGCGGCGCCTTTACACGCCCGCTGTTTGTTTTCTCCCGCAGCGAGGCACCTTTATTGATTTCCGCTTTATAGCATAGACACCCCTGAAAGATCGCCGCGTGACCCATCTTCTGTGATTGCATTCGGCGATGTCTCTCGCTCCGGCGATTTCGCGTTTGTTGGGCTAACTGCGGTAAATGCAGATGGCAATGTTTTATCCCCGTGGGATATGCATTTATCGCGGGTCAGAGCACCCCGGAGGAACGGGGAGGCGGAGGTGATGGGCCGAAGATTTATAAGGGTTTGACCCCAGCGTAAACGAACGCCGCGGGGACTCCCACGAAAACGCAGCATGGTTCGCTGGAACAACTCTCGTCTTTGACAACACCTGTTTCGTAAAAGCTTCCCAAAACCTTTGGTTTTATTCTGAAGAATCCTTTCCAAATATTCACTCACCCTCGCTTAGGGTTGTTCAGAAGTCGCAAGATTAGCTCATTCGTAGTTTTGTCGTTGTGAGTATAACCGCTATGCACCGATGTGAAATAATCGCGTGCTGAATCCAATTTGCATCAAATGGAGGGGAAGGGGTGGGATATCGGTGAGGGTGATCCCCACCCCCCACCCTCCTCCATATCAGCCTCGGTTGAAATATCGAAGAACATATTTCACGGTCATAAATTGGCTGTGAGTAACTGATTGCAATCTCAGTCATCCCATTCGGTCATGTCATGGTCATTGATGTTGTTGTGCTCTAGGGGGAAGTATGGAGTTTGGGGATATGGGGGGGGGGGTCCATAATTTTTTTATACGATGAAATCTTGGAGGCAGACAGTGTCTCCTTCTACCTCTCTCTCTCTCTCGTCTACTCTTCGTCTCTTCTCTCTCTATTTTCCATTGCTTGCAACCCTATACAATTCTCTACGTGAAAAACAATTATTCTTTTAACTTAAGAAAAAAACTAGGAAACCATTCATTGGGTACTACCCATTAGAAAATGAACTTTGATGATATAACGATGATATAACCAAGATTCGAAAATACAAGTCCCAACCCTAAGGATGGTACGTGACGTCTCATAAGTACCGTCTTTCTATATGTTTTTAACACTCAGAGGTTTAGAGAAACTAGCCCTAGTTGGACGGCAGCAAGTCTGAACGCCGTGTTCATTATATTGTCATGAGTTTTTGCCAAAAAAAGAAAAAAAAAAAAAAAAAAAAAAAAAAAAAAAATAAAAAATTAATAATAAAAATTAAAATTAAAATGGAAGGCGTAGAATTCATCACTGCACTTTGATAATATTAAAATCTCGAAACAAATTCTTGAACTGGTTAAGTGAAGGGAGGTTACGGATGGAATGGTTAAGCGGTGTGTTAATTATAGTTGTCCCGGCGGAGGCTTGCAGTCTTTGGTAGCTTTTGTGAGTGCACGTCCCAAATAGAAAAAATCATATGCACTAATAAATTTATTTTTGAGACTTTTGTTTTTGTTAAATTACTGGGTTTGCTTACTCATTTCTTGCTTATATAAGATTTATGTTAGTAGGAGTAGTATTAATAGGGCATTGTTCTTCTTATTCTGCTGTTTAAATCAATGGTCTAGCCTCTCAAGGTGGCCCTTATGAATGCCTGTTTTAATTACTAATACACACACACACACTGTTATTGAATTAATAAGCTCGTTTTGAATAATAATAGTAATTGGGGAAGAACTCTCTATCGCGAGAGTATATATAATGTTCTAAAGGGTCCACAATAATACAAAGTGTTAAGAGTCCGTGTATAATTTTTAAGACTACAAAGAGCTTTCGAACCCTTCCCTGGGTTCATCAAGGCCAATAGAGTGGAAGGGTTCGAAAGCTTTTTGTAAAGTCTTAAAAATTATACGCGGACTCTTACTTTGTATTATTGTGGACCCTTTAGAACAATAATAGTAATAATAATAATCAGTAAATTGGTCAAGAGACAGCTTCCGTGAAAAAGTACGTAGAATATTAAATGCAACAAGTTGTGAGTTGTGTTTTTCTTCCAGTTTTATAAAACTTATGCTATCAAAGTTTCAGTTACGATCATATGCTATAGCGAGGGATTTGTCAGAGAGAGAGAGAGAGAGAGAGAGAGAGAGAGAGAGAGAGAGAGAGAGAGAGAGTATTATACTTAGATTTACAGTTGACAATATACGGGGGCTGAATTTAATTGTGAGATCGACGGTATTCATTCAAGCAGATGGAGGAAGGTATGCAATGTGTAAGAAGTGATTCAAATGGGTGTTTTCCTTTTAGGTAAAATGCATGCAATTTAATTCTTGAAAAGTCAGTGCTTTCTGTATTATATGTGTATATAGACCAATTTACTGATTATTTTTATTTACTATTATTATTCGTGATGAGCAAACACTAAGAACAAAGTCACATTAAGTCACGAAGCAAAGTTCCACAGAATTAGCATAAACCGGAATATACAAGAAAACCGCAACTATTGGATTCGAATCTGTTTTTAAATATATAAACAGTCGTAAGTTACAAACTGGCATCACAACCATAAAATTTATGGACGATGTTGCTATTATTATGTGATTTTGAATGTTTTTTCTTTCTTTTCAGGACAACGGTGCTGAGTTCCCGCGAGCACACTTGCATCCATCCGACAGTCAGCAAGATGCCCAACAAAAATGAGGGATGTCAGCAACTCATTGACCCTCGTGAGGTAACCTCATACATATTCGCACTTAGTTTATTATATGCTTTTGGTTATGCCTGAGTTTGGATTGCGCAGTAATTCGACAGAAATGTTGCATATACTAGGTTTTTAAACTCCCAAGTTGGGTCATCCACGCCCTTACGAGTGACGCCTGTCTGTGGAGACCATTCATTCGGTCCCAAAATCAAGTTAGCTTGTGTCATTTTAAACCAGATTCCCTGATTTATCTGTATACCATAAAATCTAGAATTAATTTTTAGGACATTTCGTTGGGATATTGCTATTATCATAAAATCCTGACGTGTAAAGTTTTAAATATTACCGTGTACTTTTGAAGTCCTCATTCAAAGAGAATTCAAATGGTTATTCGCCTACAGCCTTGTCTACGCCATTAGGTTCTAAGCGCATGTCCATGACGGGAAATAAACAGTAATTTCTCCTGTACCCTATAAGTACTATGTTGCAATTATATAATTGGAGTTGTAATTGTAATTTAACTCATAATGAATGATGCTCTCCGGTAGATTCTCTCTCTCTCTCTCTCTCTCTCTCTCTCTCTCTCTCTCTC
>NC_087205.1:88504824-88639904 GCF_015104395.2 Macrobrachium nipponense
GAGTGACTTTGCCAAAGTGTTAAGAGATGTAAAGGCATTACCAGACTGAATCTCCTTCAGGCATACTGTATAGATTTCATCATATTTATAGGCAGACACGCATTGTGTATTATTACGCCAGAATTGATTTATACCAGTGGGATTAGCAACTACAAAATTGTTTTAGATTATCTTAAAAATCACTTTTAACAAACTATTTTCTTTTGTAAATTATATTAAACTGGTATAAATATTGTAGAAAATTGGGTCCCTGTAAATGTAGGTTTTAAAGGGAATGAGGACAGTGCTTTAGCAGTCAAAGCTGCAATAACTAAAACTAGATCAAATATACTTTTTCTCTTGGTGATTTATTACTTTCACTTTTGTAAATGGCTGGCATTGTCGAATAATGAATCTGACAGTAAGTAAAACAGAATCAATCAAGTGTTGTGTTTGGTAGAGTTCATCTAAAAGGAACAACCACTGTGAAGTAATACTATCCTATTTATCTTTGAATTGGTCACAATTGTCTCATTCTTGATTATTTCATTAATAACCCACATGACCCAATTCCCAAGTGCAGAACAAAAGTTACGTTTTCAGTCAACTAAGTGTTTTGAGTATAGACAACAAATCCTTGAAAGAAATTTTATGAGAATCTCCTTTTTTTAACATTAGAATTTTAGATTTTCAATAGTATATTAAATAAGATTTAATACATTCATTAAGGACACATCCTTGGGCTATTGCTACTTCAAGTAAAGAATTTCAAATGTTGTGATCTGGTTAAACATTTTACTGATAGAAATAATGATATAACATTAAGGTTCTGTATATTCTCTAGTCTCAGGCACTGTCTGCACTCAATGGATGGATAGAGTTGAATAAAGATAACTTAAATGATTACAAGGAGTTTGATCGTTCAGGAAGAATCCTCAGTGGCACTGATATGGTGGCAAATCTCACAAATCTAAAGATTGGACCAGACAGATATGAAGAACTAAGGGTAAGCAAAAGAGAATTCACTTATTTTTAAATTTTAGCATCTAATATAATTTTATGTTATTAATAGAATGTGTAACGTTATCATTCACTTCTCAAACTTTGGTATAAATTTGTCAGCCTCATGTTTGGGAAGAACTTAGATACGTATTGATACACATTCCTTACACAGCAGTGTAGGCTGTCAATCAGTGATCCCTCTAATGGGGAGAATTCTTTAACATGTCCCTAGCAATATGCCTTGTGTTTAACTTGCCATAGACAAATTAGGTCTTTCTTAGCTTAGGTTTTCAGTTTGCATGTGTAGGTTTACTTTGTAAAGTCACTCATTAGAAATGTCCAGTTTTATATTTTCAAGTTGTATGGGGTATAGGAAACTTTTTTATGAATTATTCCCTGTAAGGGGTACTCCCATGCATCAGTACACCTCACGTGCTGCACTGTAAGCATTACTTAATGTTCTTTACAGTGTCTCTTCGTCCCCTAGCTGCAACCCCTTTTATTCATTTTACTGTATTTCTGTCATAGTATCTTTCTTCCATATTCTTCCATATTATCTTTCACCTTCTTCTGACAATTGTTTCATAGTACAACTGGGAGTTTTTCCTTTTGTTAATCCTTTCAAACCTCCTTTACTCTGTTATCCTTTCAGTGCTGAATGACCTTCTAGGTCCCTAAATTTTATATGCCTTCTTTCCTTCATGAATTACTTGTTTATAGCATTTAACCAGCATCTGAATGTTTACAGAATACAATAACTTGTGAGAAAAAACCTGTGATGACAGGGAATGGCATTTTGTCATAATTTCTTCTTAGGGATCAAAGCTCTAAAAATAAATTTTATTTGCAGAAGTGCTTTCAAATAGTGTCAGCAGATCAAGACCCAGATGAAAATGATCCACGTCTAAAGGGCCCAACTACAATATTTTTGAAATCTCTCTTCCTTATGTTTAATTTCCTTTACATGGATGGTATGAAATTCAGAAATGATTATCGTATAGCACTTGTAAGAAAACAAATTAGAACTACTGGCAATCGTGTAAGTATGAAAGGTTTTGGTCATCTATAATCATAGGTTTTTTTTGTATTCATACATATTAAGCCATTTTTCATTGTGCAGTTATTATGCACTTTTAAAAGATGTCCATTAAATTCTGCCGGAATGTTTTGTACTTCATGTACAGAATCCTAAATTCATTGCATCGGATTTTTATTTTTGTACATGTACTGAGTGGTACATATTACACCGGCCAGAATTCCAGTACGTACTACTGTATTTATTTTCTTTATCTGGGGTTTTAATTTAAATGGTATTCTGTTTTGGTAACAGTGTCACACCTCGAAGCATTGACTCTTTGGACTGAGTAAGTTAATAAGTTGTACTTAAATTACTGGTTGAATTCACACCGAAAATGCTTGAACTAAGGCTTCATTGTCCCAGTTTTTAGAGGTGTATCTTTTACTGCTATGGATTTTATTTAAAACTAACAAAAGGTTAAAGTTTTTCTTACTTTATTTCAGGATAGAGGTGGATACTACAGGAAAGGTAGTAGTTCTGTTAGCTGGGAGTACTTGCTACATTTTTGGTGCCTTAATCCAGCAGTAGCATTCTTGTCAGTTGGAGAAAGTGTCCGGTCAGTTATCCTTACCTCTGGAACACTTTCACCTATGAGCTCCTTTCAGTCAGAACTGTCTGTTCCTTTTCAAATTCAACTTGAGGCTAATCATGTTATTGACAAGAACCAGGTAGTGTACACGTATATTATTCCTTACTTTCCTAGCTAATTTGTAGTTAATGGTGTTCTCTGTATATCTGTCATGCCTTCATTTTTTTGTAATGCCCAGAGAGCTCACTGGACTTTTTAATATTATTTGTTTGTTTGCTGAAGAAGAGTACTTCTAGTCTGTTAAATACTTTACCTATGAATTTTGAAATTTAATGTTGGATGTAAGAATAAAAAAGCATATCAGACAAACTTAAAAATAAATATACTGTACTGATTGCAGTTGAGATATTTCACTTATTTTTTATTTTATTTAAATGAGCATGCATGCACGGAAAAAGTGAAAAAATCTATTATTTGTTAAGCAAGCCTCTGAAGAGAATACTTCTGTGAAAAATATACTGTATAGTTAAAGTAAAACAGGTTTAGGCAAATGTGCATTTTATCAACTTTTGTAACACTGCACAAAAGACTACCCACAAGTTTTGTAGACTTGTAATATACTAGGTAGTGTAGTATTGTATCACTTCAACAGAATATGGATGCACAGCTGACATTCTGCTAAACAAGTAGCAAAACATTACAGTTAACCATTGATATAAATGTATGTTTCCATGAGTTTTATGGCAATTGTATAAGCCCTTTAGCTGACTCACTTCAACTAGAAATGTTGAAAAATGAGCAAGTTTGGTCAAACAAATATGCATAAAGAAATATATGCATATTTGTCTGTTTTATTTTTTAAATGCACACAAATCAATAAATATATATGTATGTTCCCACTTTGGTGGTCGCGGGTTCGATTCTCGACCATTCCATTGAGGAGTGAGAGATGTGTATTTCTGGTGATAGAAGTTCACTCTCGACATGGTTCGGAAGTCACGTAAAGCCATTGGTCCCGTTGCTGAATAACCATTGGTTCCATGCAACATAAAAGCACCATACAAACAAACGAACAAACAATATATACGTATGTATAAAAAGTGAAAACTCAAAATATACGTTTTCAAGTAGTATTGACAAACTTTGGACAGCAGCATCTTTTTTTTTTCTTTTTTTTTTTACAGCCATAAAAATTTTAAATGTCACAGACAACATACATAGGATTGGAAATGTAGAGGAAACCAAAAATTCCTAAGTACTCACAGTGTTTTATCATTTACTGTTCTAACATTAATACTACTGTTAAAGCTATTTTTATTCACAAGTTTTAGATTTTTTAAAGGTGCAATTCACTGGAGAACTACCAATCATTGCTTTGTTGTAGTGACCCCAGCATTTTTATTTCTGAGCTCCCAGCCTTATATACATAATTGTTTTTCATAGTGATTAGAGGCTCCTATAGATCTCATGTCTTAATGCAGTAGGATAATATATTAAAAAAAAAGTCAATCTTGACCCAAAAGTCTAAAGTTGTTAAAAGCACTACTACCAAGAGGACAAAGAAAGTGAAAACACTGCAAGAAACAGTTTGAATTGTTAGATTTTTTGGACTTGTATGCTGAGGTTGGCTGCCCTTATGGCAGTGACAAGTTAACTGCAGGGTTTACATGTATGCACAAGAAAGAAAAATCAATTAATGAATCCATGGCTGCAGCTAAGCTGGCAACAGTGGCACTGCATCATTTCTGAAATCCTTCTCCCACACTCCTGTGGAAATGCAATGTTGGAATGCATATAAAGATTATAAGAGAAGAGCTTTTGCCAACTGAGAAGCAGCTGACGAGTTTCTGGACACAACTGAGAAACTTACAGAAGGGATTGAATATTTGAAATTATTCAAGGATATTTATATATAATTCAAATAATCCTTTTTCCCATTAGGAAGAAGTAGGATTTGCCTCTTACATCCAGCAGGTGGATTTGCTTGGTTTATACAGTTTTGTACAGAAGTAATGATTGCACACAAAATTTATTGATTTGTTGGTACAATACAGCGTTCTATTTACACACTAAAGAATGTTTGGTGTAAACTTGAGGGAAATCATGTGGTATAGGATCATGACAGCTTGTTCACATTTAGTGTGAAAATGTTTTCTTGGTACTATTTTATAGTTGGTATAATAGGTTATTAACCAATTGCTGCTGAAAATCATAGTAGTACAAGTATTCAAATTATATTTAACAAAATGCTGTACAGGAAGAGTATGAATCAAGTAGCCATGTATTTCAGGTATGGGTTGGAACAGTCGGTAGAGGACCCACTGACCAAGTTTTGCAAGCGACTTATCAGAATACAGAAACATGGCAGTTCCAGGATGAAATAGGAAGGCTTGTGCTAAGTGTATGTGAAGCAATTCCACATGGAGTTTTATGCTTCTTGCCTTCATATTCAATGTTGAACAAATTATACGAAAGGTAAATTATAGAATGAGAAGATACAATAATACTGTACATGTACCACTTGCATGGTTATAAAAATTAGCTTCTGGTTATAGAGACCACCAAGCCTACAGGCATGTATGGTAAACCGGGTACTATTTAGTTTTATGGAACGCCTATCCTCATAAATGTAAGACTAAAGAACAGTGGCATTAATGATACTTTAGGATAAATAAGACCCTTTTTAGCATATTAAACTGATAGTACATTGTTATAAATTACACAAAAAACCCATAAGGTTTATGCTAAGTGCTGTTGTCATTGTCTGAAAGAATGAGACTAACAAGGCTTAAAGAACAGTGGAAAGGAGTGAAGCCAAATCAGAGAGAATTGTTAGACTTCATCTTAAAGGAGGAGAGGGTTTTATAATTAGGAAAAATAAAGTGTGTGTTCCTTCTCCCAGGTCTATTAGACACACTCAAACATTCTAATTTACAGTAGCTTAATATTGATTGTATGTGAAAAATACAAAGAGGAAAATATTAAACAATTGGCTTTGTTGTGTAATTAGTGATGTTATTACTTAACAGTTAGGTTATTATTATTATCATTATTATTGTTTAATGCAGATTATTATAAAATCATGAGAACATTCTACCAAGTCAGATGAAAGACCACTAATAGATATGTGAAATAGATTAAGTGAAAATTTTACATTTCAGTACATAAGTACAGACATTTTTTTTCTTAGCTGTTATATTTAGGCTGATTTATATTGGATTTTTTCTCAGCTGTTATATTTAGGCTGATTTACATTGGAAAGATCTTAAAACATTTCCACATCGCATGACTGTTTGGTTTAGTTTTGTAAAGTTGGTAATCCTTGTAAAAGATTTGCATTTGAGGGAGAGATTTTGATAAAGGCAAATACTTTAGAGGACAAAAATTTAGAGAAACTGTACATTTTTTCTGTTTGCTGTACATCTCCTGCACATCAGGCTAGATCTATGATATGTGTTAAGACGAATTAGTTGTAATTTTATATTGCATACTATTTGAAGTATTGTTATTCATTTAAATAGTTGTTTATAAGGTAAATATTACTTTTACAATTACCCAGAGTTTCATCTGTAACTTTTATGTTCTCTAAGGGGATTCATAATGGAGTATGCCTTGTATGGCATACTGAAGCCTGTACTGAAGAGTGTTTGTAGCATCACTTTAGACCTAATTGAATTTTCTGCTCTTTTCACTTTTCACTTATTCCCCTTGGTTTCTCTCGCATGGCCGTCCAACTTCTTTCATTTCACCTTTCTCCAATTTTCACTGTATTTTAAAAGAAATCTTCGAAGTGAGCAGTAATAGGGTCTAGAATTGTGCTCTTTAAATTCATTTATAATAACATGAAGTAAATGGCATATTTACAGATGGCAGAGTACTGGATTGTGGGATGAAATATCAAATCGTAAGATAGCAATAACTGAGCCTCGAAAAAGTGAAGAGTTTGAATCAAGCTTAAGATTATTCTATGATACTATTGCAGAAACAAGGTAAGAATGCTCTTCAGTATGAAATGTTTAGAGATTAAATATTGTATACTACAATTATATGTTTAAGGGGGCCGGCCGGAACCCCTATATCGGTGGTATAGGGTGAAAAATGCAAAGTCATGAAAAAATTTAAAAATGGAGCTTCATATGGCAATTGAGAATACGTATACGAAATATTTCGTCAAAATTCCTCTTACTTTCGTAGTTACAAGGTAATTAGTAAACATAACTCAATAAGCCTAAAACATTCATCCGTACAAGAAAACTGCAATATTTCTTCTGTTATCGTAAATTTTTATAATTATTGGCAAAGAAATTGTGAGAAATGGCATCTGTAGAGATTCCTTGGGCTCGCAGAAGCGAGTATCTGGTTCAACCATGGATCAGTGCGACCATAGACTTCAAGTAGATTACATGTTCGAGTTTCACCTCGTGACTTTCGCTTGCTTTCACATATGTTTATGTATGTTTCGGCAAGAAGTTCATCATGCCAATGAGGAAAAGACAAGGAAAACATCTCGCTAACTTACAGACGAAGAAAATCGCTCAAGCATTATTACAGAATATCATAATATAGCGTAGTTAGTAAGAGAGAGGGGAGGGTTGCTTAGTAACGCCCCCCACCTTCTTGCCTGACAGCACACGTCACACTATGCCCAAGGGGGTACGATCTTTGAGCAAAGAGATCTTCATTTATGATAAATACATAGTTTTGGTTTTTTAATACCCAAAATGGACTATGAAATTCATAATAATCATGATTTATTAAATTGCCTTTGTAACAAAAAAAAAAAAAAAAAAAAAAAAAAAAAAAAAAAAAAAAAAAAAAAAAAAAACAAAAAAAAAAAAAAAAAAAAAAAAAAAAAAAAAAAAAAAAAAAAAAAAAAAAAAAAAGAGTACATCTTCGAGTTTCACCTCTGACATTCTCTTGCATTTATGTTTGTTTATCTTTGTTTCGGCAAGAATGTCATCATGCCAAAGAGGAAAATACAAGGAAAACATCTCGCTAACATACAGAAGAAGAAAATTCACTGTAATAAGCTGAGTTAGTGAAGGTGAGAGAGGGGGTTACGTAGGAAGGAGTGCCCCATCTTGCCTCAAGCGTGCCCCAAGCTACGATATATGAGCAAAGGGATAATCTTTTATGATTAAATTATGATAAATAAAATAGTTTTGGTTTATTAATACACAAAAAAGAATATTACATTCATAATAATCATTATTTATTAACATTGTCTTTATAGAAATACGAAGGAAAACTTTGAACGCCCGTATCTCAAGCCCGTATCTCAAAACTATACTTATTGACCTTCAAAGTCTATCTCCTCACTTAGTTTTAAAGCTATAACATTGGAATTTGGTATATAACTCAGAAAGACATTATCGAACCTCAATATAGCCTTTTTTCCAATTTTTGTTTCGTCTTTTTTTTATACATTTTTTCTGTGATTTATAGGGTTTATTTTTTTACCATATTGAAAAATTCATATCTAGCAAAAAAACAAAATTACTTTTAGAAAAAAAAACTCCTCATTCGATTGGTAGGTCTACATCAGGTCTATATACGGTAGTAATCCCAGGTCTTAATATTAAATATCAAGGGAGGAGATAGAATTTTGAAAAGTGGTTATTTTCGGGATAAATCGCCCTGGCATCACAAAACCGAAGGTCAGAGGCAAAAATCATATGCGGTTTGGAGATGTCCCAAGTCACCTTATTAAGTGGTATGAATGTCAAAGTCCTGTCGTTAAAAACGGCATTAGCCGGCCGGCCCCCTTAAATAACTAGATAAAGACAACTTGGTTTAAGGGTGCCGGTCGGCTAATGCCATGTTTTAATGACAGGACTTTGATATTCATACCACTTAATAAGGTGACTTGGGACATCTCCAAACTGCATATGATTTTCGCCTCTGACCTTCGGTTTTGTGACGCCAGGGCGATTTATCCCGAAAATAACCATTTTTCAAATTCTATCTCCTCCCTTGATATTTAATAGTAAGACCTGGGATTACTGCCATATATAGACCTGATGTAGACCTCCAATCGAATGAGGAGTTTTTTTATAAAAGTAATTTTTTTGCTAGATATGAATTTTTCATTATGGTAAGAAAATAAACCCTATAAATCAGGAAAAAAAATTTATAAAAATAAAGACGAAACAAAAATTGGAAAAAAGGGCTTGATTTGATTGTTCTATAATGTCTTTCTGAGTTATATACCACATTCCAATGTTATAGCTTTAAAACTAAGTGAGAAGATAGATTTTGAAGGTCAATAAGTATAGTTTTGAGATACGGGCGTTCAAAGTTTTCCTTCGTATTTCTATAAAGACAATGATGATAAATAATGAATATTATGAATGTATATTTCTTTTTTGTGTATTAATAAACTAAAACTATGTTATTTATCATAATTTAATCACAAATGATGATCCCTTTGCTCATATATCGTAGCCTGGGGCACTGCGTCAGGCAAGACGGGACACTCCTTCCTACGCAACTCTTTCCTTCACTAACTCGGCTTATTACAGCGAATTTTCTTCCTCTGTATGTTAGCGAGATGTTTTCCTTGTACAGTATTTTCCTCTTTGGCATGATGATTCTTGCCAAAACAAAGATAAACAAACGTAAATGCAAGAGAATGTCAGAGGTGAAACTTGAAGGTGTACTCTATTTTTACAAAGACAATGTTAATAAATCATGATTATTATGAATTTCATATTTTTGGGGGTACTAATAAACCAAAACTGTTATTTATCATAAATGAAGATCCCTTTGCTCAAAGATTGTAGCCTGGGGCACAGTGTGACATGTGCATCAGCCAAGACTGGGGCATAACTTACTACGCAACCCTCCCTCTCTCTCTTCACTAACTACGCTAATATTGTGTATAACAGTGGACCCCCCGTATTCGCGTTCTCCAGATTCGCGGACTCACACATTCGCGGATTTCTCTCGGGAACGTTTCCCTGCATTATTCGCGGAAAATTCGCGCATTCGCAGTATTTTTTTCTACGACATAAATATCCACAAATTACTGGTTTAATGTATGACACTTACCTGGCAGGTATATATATAGCTATATTCTCTGCCTTCCTGGCAGAAATTTTCAAAACTCGCGGCAAACGCTAGTAACCTATTAGTAGTTCAGGAACCAACCACCACCCCGTTACCGTGGCGCTAGTGCTAGGAACCGTTCCCAATTGGGCCAGAGTTTTCTCTGCCAGCCGAACCGCAACATTGTTGGTGGTTCCCTGCTAGGATTTTCATTCTCGTTGCTGACTTTTCATGGATTTTTGGTATTGTACTCGGAAACGTTAGCTTGGCATTCGCTTTGGATTGTTCTTTAAGATGTCTGATACTGGGAGTATGTTTAGAGTGTGTGTAAAAGAGGGGTGTAAGGTAAGATTGCCGAAAGCTTCGGTCGACCCTCATACCATTTGTAAGAAGTGTAGAGAGAATGTGTGTACTTGGGTGGGGGGGAGAATAGGTGCTTTGAATGTGAGAATTTATCAGAGAAGGAATGGAAGATATTTATGAAATATGTTGAGAGACTTGAGAAAGATCGTGTAAGGAGATCTGTTTCTCGTAGTGAGAAGTCAAATTCTTCTAGTAAAAGGAGTGAATGTATTTTCCTCCTCCTGCTCCTTCTAACGTAGAATTGGTAGTTCCTTCTCCCCAGGTATCTCCTGCGCCCGCTGCTGTATCGGAGGAGGCGAACGATACAAATATTGTGAAAGTGTTCGCTGCCCTTGCGTCCATGGGCGACCAGATACAGCGACTTACAGATAAAGTTTAGTGCTTTTTCGATGCTCCTAGAACCTAGACCTCTGCAAGCTCCCTCCGACCCAAGGGAGAAGGCATGTCGACAGGTCGAAGGGAGGCGAGAGAAGGTTTTGTCACGGTCATCGTCCCTTCGAACAGTCCTGTTGCAAGTTCCCAGGCTGTTGCAGTTCGCCGCAGAAAAGGCGTAACTGGGAAGTGTGCGTCCTCGGATGGTTCGACTTCCGAGCGGGAACGTCGGTATGCAGTTGTGTCTCGCCCCCTCAAGAGGACTTTCAGGACATCAACTGCTCTCGAGAGACATGCTCAAGATCGTGAGGCTTGGAGTAGTCCTGAGGTGTTGTCCTCCTCGGAAGACGGGACGCAGTTCGATCAAGAGGAAAGGATTTTTCGTGCTAAAGAGGACTCAGGGCGCACTGGCGCTATACGTCCTTCTCGTCCTTGGATTTCGATGAGAGACTCTCCTCCATCTTCTTGTGTATCTTCCCCTCGTCTTTCTCCGTCGGGTAGAGTACAAGATCGCTCTCCGTTAGGTCGCAGTCCCGCTCGTAATCCTTCTCCTTCGTCCTCTGCCATTCAGGAAGATAGTACGAAGGGTTTCTTAAGGGAAATGCAGTCCCAAGCTGGCAGTTCTGTGAAGTCTTGGTTGGGATGCGCCTGGGCAAGCATCTTCGAGGCGGAAGGACGATTTCCTTCCCATTAAGTCTTCTAAAAGGGAAGACAGGGACGCGTTCGCCGAGGACGCAGGGCGCACTGGCGCTACGAGGACAGGCGATCGCTTGGTTATGCAGGACGCAGAACACAGGAAGAAAATAGTTTCGGAAGAAGCAGGACGCAAACGTCAGGACGCGGGACCAATTGTGGACGCAAGACGCAGGCGACAGGAAGCAGGCGTGTCTACGATGGACGCAGGACGGCAGGCGGCAGGACATCGAGAGGCGTCGGCAGGACTGCCGACTCCTCGGTAGCCGCAGGACGCAGCGGCAGGAGAACGCTATTCCGTCAACGAAGCGTCAACACGACAAGATTTGTTTACAAGACAGTTTCTTCAGCAGAAGAGGAATTGGAATTAATTGAGGAAAAGAATACGGAACCTTCTTCAGATTATAAGGTTCTGACTTACGTCTTATTTCTATTTTTTAAGAATGGGGAATTTAAACCGACCAGCACTCCGTTATCTCCCTTATCACAGTTTTCCAAGACTAGGACTCCAAAGAAGTCCTCTTTCCTTAAGATGACAATTGTCAATTTCGCGAAGAAGGCCCTTCAACGTGTGAATGACTGGATGAAGGATAAGAAAGAAGCGGGAAAATACTCTTTTGTTTTTCCACCAGCTAAGTTAGCATCGAAGTCGGGAGTATGGTACGCTACTGGAGAAAGTCTAGGCCTGGGAGTACCTGCCTCCTCCCAGGGGGACTTCTCCAGTATAGTAGACAGCTCACGCAGACAGGCGTTACAGTCTGCTAAGGTCTGGTGGACGTCTTCAGAGTTTGACCATCTTTTTAAAGGGATTTTTAGGACTTTCGAAGTCTTCAATTTCCTGGATTGGTCTTTGGGAGCACTAGCGAACTCCCTAGAAGAAGAGGATTCGCAGGATTTAGAAACAGCTAAGAGCATTATGTCCTGCATGGACAAGGCTCTGAGAGACGGAACGAATGAACTGGCTTCGTTATTCACAGCAGGAGTACTAAAGAAGAGATCGCTGTTGTGTTCTTTCGCTTCAAAAGGAGTTTCTAACTCTCAGAAATCGGAGTTGCTGTTCTCTCCACTTTCGAAACAGCTGTTTCCGTCAGAGGTGATTAGGGATATAGCTCTCTCCCTTTCTCAGAAGGCGACTCAAGATCTTCTCTCGTCTTCAGTTAAGAAGTTCTTACCATCAAAGTTGGTTAAGAAGACTCCAAAGGATACTAAGCCTTCGCAACAGCCCTTTCGAGGAAGAACATTCGCTCGACCCGCCTTTAGGGGTAAGAGAGTACCCACTAAAAGAGGAGCCAAGACCACCTCGAAAGAATGAGAATTCAGTCCTCCAGACGACAGTGGGAGCCAGACTTCAAGGTTTTTGGGAAGTTTGGCAGAACATGAAGGCAGATCCCTGGGCTGTCAACGTAGCTCGGGAGGGTACAAGATTCCTTTCTTGAAGAGACCTCCTCCTCGCAACATCTTCCGAGAGCCCTCGGGGCAAATTACAACGATTTAGTGAAGAAAGCAGCTCTTTGGGAGCAAGTAGCTTCCATGCTAGAGAAAGGAGCCATAGAGCCTGTTCTGGATCACGAATCTCCGGGATTTTACAACCGTTTGTTCCTGGTTGCAAAGTCCTCGGGAGGTTGGAGCCAGTTCTGGACATAAGTCAACTGAATCTTTTCGTAGAAAAGACCAAGTTCACTATGGAGATGAACGATTCAGTACTGGCAGCGGTACGTCCAGGGGACTGGATGGTGACCCTGGACTTACAAGACGCATACTTTCATATTCCGATTCATCCAGGAAGCAGGAAGTATCTAAGGTTTGTGATTCAGGACAGGGAGGGTCTTTCAGTTCAAGGCCTATGCTTTCGGCCTTTGCACAGCGCCTCAAGTGTTCACGAGATGATGTCCAATGTGGCGAGATGGTTACGTTTTAAGAGGGATCAGAGTGTCTTTTTTATCTGGACGACTGGTTGATAAGATCCCAATCAAGAGTCAATGTCTGGAGGACTTGAGTCAAACATTGAACTTAGCAAAAGACCTAGGTCTGGTAGTAAACATGGGAAAGTCTCAATTGGATCCCTAACAAACAGATAGTTTATTTGGGGATTCAGATATCGTCAGTGACTTTTCGGGCTTTTCTGTCCCCCGAAAGGCAAGCCCAATGCATTCGGAAGGTGCAGGACTTTCTAAAGAAGGACCGATGCTCAGCAAGAGAGTGGATGATCTACTGGGCACACTCTCTTCGCTAGAGAGGTTCATTTCTTTAGGAAGACTGCACATGAGACCTCTACGTTTTCCTGAAGGATTCATGGCCAAGAAAATTGCAACCGGATTCCTTCCAGTTTCTAATTCCTGCCGAAGTAAGGAGGAATTAAAGTGGTGGCTAACTCCAGGCAGGTTAGCAAGAGGAATGTCGCTTCAGCAGAAGAGCCAGACCTCGTCTTGTTTTCCCGACGCGTCGGACGCGGTTGGGGAGCGACATTAGGCCTTCAAGAGGTGTCGGGACTTTGGAGCAAGAAAGAAACAAAGTGGCACATAAACAGGAAGGAACTGATGGCAATTTTCTTGGCCTTGAAGCACTTCAGAGAGTTGATTCGAGACAAGACAGTGCAGATCAACTCGGACACACCGCTCTGGCATACATCCGCAAACAAGGAGGAACTCATTCTTTTCCCCTTTACAATCTGGCAAAGGAAGTTCTGCTTTGGGCGGAAGAGGAAAAGGTCGTGCTACTCACCAGGTTTATACAAGGAGAGAAGAATGTGAGTGCGGACCTGTTGAGCAGAAGAGAACAACTTCTCTCGACGGAGTGGACGTTGCACATGGAGGTTTTGCCAGAGCCTGTGGAAGTTGTGGGGCCGTCCGGTAGTAGATCTGTTTTGCGACAGCCAGAATAAAGAGGATTACCAACCTATTGCTCTCCGTTGTTTTCCAGACCAGGAAGCAGTGGCGGTCGACGCATTCCTGATGGATTGGTCAAACTTAGATCTGTACGCTTTTCCTCCGTTCAAGGTACTGGGGAAAGTGATGAAGAAGTTCAGGGAGAGCCAAGGAACGAGGATGACCTTAATAGCCCCGTTTTGGCCGGCCCAAAGTTGGTTCACAGAGGTACTGGAATGGACAGTAGATACGCCAAGGACTCTTCTCTAAGAGTAGATTTACTCAGACAACCCCCACTTCGACAGGTTTTCACAAGAATACCCTCGCTCTGGGTCTGACTGCGTTCAGACTATCGAACGTCTTGTCAGAGCGAGGGGATATTCTAGAGAGGTGGCCAGTGCAGTGGCTAGAGCCAGAAGAACCTCCACAATCACAGTATATCAGTCGAATTGGGAGAATTTCCGGAAGTGGTGTAAGAACAGGAAAGTGTCTTCATCCAGTACCTCTGTGACCCAATCGCAGATTTCCTTCTATACTTGAGGAAGGAATTGGGCTTGTCAGTTTCGACAATCAAAGGTTATAAGAGTATGCTAACCTCAGTGTTTAGACACAGGGATCTAGACATCTCGATAACTTAGACCTTAGAGATCTGATTAGGTCATTTGGTACGAAGAAACAACCACAATGCAGGCCACCTGCTTGGAACCTTGATGTGGTCTTGAAGTATTTAACTTCTAGCAAATTCGAGCCTTTAGAGAAATCCTCTCTGAGAGATGTTGCTAAGAAGACTATCTTTTTAGTAGCATTGGCAACTGCTAAAAGAGCTAGTGAGCTTCAGGCCATATCGAAGAAAGTGGGATGGAGACATGGCAACGCAGTGTGTTCATTCCAAGAAGGTTTTCTTGGCCAAGAATGAGAATCCAGCTAATCCTTGGCCAAGATCCTTTGAAGTTTTGGGTCTAGCTGAGTTAGTGGGTCACGAGCAAGAAAGAGTTCTCTGCCCAGTGAGAGCGTTGCGGTGTTATATGGAAAGAACAAGAGATATCAGAGGGGAATTCTGATGCTCTGTGGTGTTCAGTTAAAGACCCCAGTAGACCCATGACGAAGAACGCTCTAGCCTTCTTCATGGAGAGTTAATTAGAGAAGCTCATATGTTGTGTCAAGAGCAGAGCTTTGGTATTTTGAAAGTGAAGGCTCATGAAGTCAGGGCAGTGGCGACTTCATTAGCTTTTAAAAAGAATTTAGCCCTCAAGGAAATTATTGAATCCACATATTGGAGAACTAATTCAATATTTGCGTCTCATTATCTTAGGATGTTCAGACAACCTTTGATAATTGTCAGACGCTAGGTCCATACGTGTCCTCTGGTACAGTATTGGGCAAAGGAGTTACTACCCCATAACCTTCTTTTAAGCTAGTTGATTTTATTAGGTGATGGTGTTTGTGTTTTTTGGTCGTCTGAGAAAAGGGTGCGGTACTTTTGATCAGTCTTGTTAGTATTATACGGTGATGGTGTGTGTAGTTCAGGTAAATGATCTATTACTAGCTTGAATGCCGTGGCATAAGAGGGCTGTACGGTTCTGTCAACACATTGGTCACGCAGTTGTCAGTTCCAGTCTTAGCTTCTTCAACATACAGGACACTTCCTTGTTGAGAGCTACTAAGGTTTAAGCAGGCTTAGAGGCAGGACCTATGAAGTCAGCTACCTTAGCAGGTAAGGCAACCTAGAGTTTTAATAATATTTTAATAATATTTTATACTCTAATAATGTTGCTGTCTTTGACCCACCTCCAAATGTGTCAATCAGCTATATATATACCTGCCAGGTAAGTGTCATACATTAAAATGAAGTTTTTATGTTAAAACAAAGTTTAATGTATACTTACCTGGCAGGTATATATAATTTAATTCCCACCCGCCTCCCCTCAGGAGACAGGGTTTAGAGAAAATCTGGCCCAATTGGGAACGGTTCCTAGCGCTAGCGCCACGGTAACGGGTGGTGGTTGCCTGAACTACTAATAGGTTACTAGCGTTTGCCGCGAGTTTTTGAAAATTTCTGCCAGGTGGAACAGAGAATATAGCTATATATATACCTGCCAGGTAGTATACATTAAACTTTGTTTTAACATAAAAACTTCATTTTTTTTGATGAATTTCATCATAAAATGCACTTTTGTGATAAAACTATTAAAAAAACCATGTAGGAAAATTTTTAGGCTGTTTTTTAAGCATTTTTATAAGGGTTCCAAAACATTCGCGGGTTCTAACTATTCACGGGGGGGTCTGGTACGCATCCCCCGCGAATACGGGGGACCACTGTATTATGATATTCTTCGTCTGTATGTTAGCGAGATGTTTTGCTTGTCTTTTCCTCATTGGCGTGATGAAATTCTTGCCGAAACAAAATTAAAAATACGTAAGAGCAAGCGAATGTCAGAGGTGAAACTCGAACATGTAGACTACTTGGGGTTTGTGCTCGCACTGAATCGTGTTTGAACTTGGTAGCTGACTGACTTCCCTTCTGCAACTCATGGAATCTCTACATATGCCATTGCTCACAATTTTTTTGACAATAATTATCAAAATTTACGATAACAGAAGAAATATTGCATTTTCTTGTACAGATCAATGTTTTTGGCTTATTGAGTTACATTTACTAATTACCCTGTAACTACGAAAGTAAGAGGAATTTTGATAAAATATTTCGTATACGTATTCTCAATTGGCATATGAAGCTCCATGAATTTTTTCATGACACTACATTATACCCCCGTATATAAGGGTTCCGGCCGGCCCCCTTGATTCCATCATTGGTCATCAAGAAAAAGTTTTTTGGTAATTTAAGCTTTTAACACTTAAAAGTAGTGACGCAAGGAAAAGGAAGTTTGTATATTGGTCATGATGAGGCATATCAGCCATTGTATAAGCATGAACACAAGGAATTATTTTACTGTACATTGGTTAATACAGGTTACATCTACTTCATAAAAGTAAGATGCTACAATTTTTGTTATGCAAGTTGCAATTCATAATTTGTTCTTACAAACCCATTAATCATGAAAGAGCCTTGCTGGTTGTGAATGGATCTAGTTTTTCTTACCTGATAGATCTTGTAGGGAAAACAATTCCCTGCTTATTAAGCGTCACATGACTCTTTAGAGTGGTTGTGCTGCCGTGGTTCTCAGGGTTATCTTTATGTCCTATTATGGTGATGTGTCATTCATTTGTATTTATTCACAAGTTTATTTATTCATTTTGCTTCACTTTGATGTGTTTTGCTTAGTTTTTAGTGCATTTGTTTCTAATTCACATTTTCATTTTTTGGTCAGAGGCATTGTGGTGTAACTGGGAGTGTGCTTTTCAGATTACAGTTATGTAGCCTTCAGTTTTCAATTTCTGTCTCGACTCTTCCTTACTACATATTCTTTGCCTGGTATGAAAATATTGTCTTTTTTTATTGTAAGTTTGCTTCTTTTTGTTTTGCTAGTATTCAGAGAATAGTTTTTTATTGTAATCATGCTCTTAACAATTAATACATACTGGTGTAAGCAAGGATAGTATCCTTCTTTCATGTTGTCCTTGGACAAGGACCTGCATGTGCAATGCCCTTCTTATAGGGGCCAGTAATGTTCCTCTTAGTGGACTTGTCTGGTGTGTTAGGGCTGGAATGTGAATCAGTGGTTCAACACCCAAAAGGGAGTGCCCGAACACCATGCATTCTGTGACCATTTATGTAGATTAGCCAGCCTTGTGTTCGCTTGGGATCTTGTTCTTCAGCAGCCTGTAAGCATTTAGTGCTGCAGTTGATGAGTCCTTATAACCTTCTTCCTCATTGCTCTGTAGCTACAGCATTCAAGTCTTGAGCTCATCTGACAAGGCTTCTTTTCTATGAAGATTGCCCAGAGCAAGACATAAACCAGCTTCAAGTCCCCCTTTTGTTCTGGGGATTTGAGGTCAGTCCCACTAAGTTGCCAGTTAGTGGGAATGTGGAAAGAGAAGATGATCCTCCATCTTACCCAATCCCCTCTCCCTCAGTCTGAGCCTGTCTTCAGGGATTTCAGAGGATGTGGAACCTTTGGTCTTGTAGGTTCTCCACAACTGCAACCGTTTACTGTTCCTCCAGGAATTACTTCGTCTTACCCTCCAGTCTTGTGGAGATGGAGGTCTTTGATGACAGGTGGCTTCTGTGTTGCAGAAAGGTGCCACCAGGGAGATTCATCTTTCTCAGCAGGTTTCTTTGTAAGAGTCCCATTTGGGTAGAGGCAGTAAGAGTGAGTCAGGTCAGTTTGATGAACAGCAGGAATGCATAATTAGACATTCCAGTTTGCCTGCTTTCCAGGAAGTATCTGCAATTTTTATTACAGCATCTTGTGTCCTAGTTCTGGGCTCTTTACTTCAGTCTATGTACAGCCCCACATGTCTTCACCAGAATTGTGGCTGCCATGGCTCATCATCTTCGCATGTATCTCTGTCAGTATCTGGTTACTGGCTGGTCTTGGCTTTGTCAAGGAAGGAGTTGAGGAACCACCTACAGCCTCTTCAGGAGTCGGTCCTGTAAGCAACAGATAACTTGAAGCCACACAGACATTGCACTTGGGTATGTATTGCACTGTCAGATTTGGTCTGCCTTTGAGGAACAATGTTCTCTTAAGAGACCATCCAGGAGTTTGTGGGTCATGCTTGGCCCATGGGCAAGATAGTGATAGCTCATTTATTGTCATGAAGAAGCTTGATTCCTCTCCCTCCAACTAAGTCATCTTGGTGCTGTCTCCATGCAGATTTGTGTAAGGAGGACATTGTTGTTGATCTTCACTTTCCTCCTTTTCTGACTGCTGAGACAGGTCCTGGTGATGATGTAGTCGTCAGTGAATCCTCAGATGACTTCATTTTATCTATTTTAACAGTTTCTGGACCTTCTATTAGACATTTTAGACAACTCTAGAGTCTTTCTGGACCTCTTATAGACACCTTAGACAATTTCAGCCTGCTGAGAGTCTAATTTTCACTGATTGCACAATCATCGTGAGTTACTACAACTTTGCGTATGGAGATTATAATCTTAGAGAGAGTGGCTTTTCTGGGGTCACCACCAAGGCTAGGTTTTCTTGTGTGGTCTTTGGGTGCTGACTCTCATCTCAAACTCTTGGATAGAGTTTTTCATCAGTTTATTTTGCCAACCCCTAATTTTGACTTATATCTTAGGTGCCATATCTTAGGTGCCAATTTGTTTGTTGCATAAAATATGCTTCACCTGACCTAGCTGATTTTGCTCACAAATAGGTAGGCTGCTGTTGCAAATGGTGTTTAGTTCTGGTATCAAGTTTCATATTACTCAGTTTGCTTGGAGTTTTATCTTGGCTACAAGTAAAATATGACATAGTTTGTCGTGCGAAGTTTTGATCTTCAAATACTTAAGCGAGGAGCAAATTCATTTTGCTTTCTGTTGATGTCCCCTGAATTCAGGTGTATCATTTTTAGTCCCTCCTATTTATTTATTTATCACCTTTTTTTAAAACTCCTCTCTCTCTGGTCTGCTTTCCCTTTGGAACCCCATTGGGTTTGTAGTGTGTTGACTGTCCATAACAGTTTTCAGTTGAAGATTAAAGAATTAAAAAGAAGACATACTGCTGTTAGTTGTAGCATAGCAGGGTAACATCATCATCATCGTCATCATGATTTATATTTTCATTTCTTTCTTTTTATAGCAAGGTATAGAGACATATTGTAAACATGGCTTTTCATTTCAGGAATGTGGAAAAGGGTGGCGGTATAAATGGTGCCTTTCTTATGGCAGTCTGTAGAGGGAAAGTCAGTGAAGGTCTTGACTTTACTGATGACAATGCAAGGGCAGTCATTTCTGTAAGTATAAAATATCTCACCAAAAACTAATTAATATCAGTCATTCTTATGTTTGGAAGTTGAATACAATTTTTCTTGATGGCGTGAAACATTATTAAATGTATATTCTAGATCTGCTGAAGAGAAAACCATATGATATTGTTATGGTATGGATTATTATTAAGTAATCTTTTCAAGTCAGATAAATATATGTGAGTTTGGTTTTCAGACAAGAAATGCATAAGACAATTTAGAATCTATCCTCTTTGCAGATTTCATTGGTAATAAAATATTATCATTGTATGTATTTCTAGTCAACACTAGGCAAAAAACAACTTTATTAAAACTGGTAAAGCTAGAGCATATTAAAAAGGGCCTTAACTAGTACTGCTGCTACTGTTAAACCTCCCCACCTTGCCCCTTCACCACCAATATTGTTCACTACAGCCACCATGATCCTCTCTGACCCTTTGTCATTGTCTCAGTACCTGGTCACATTTTCCCCAATCATGTATGTTTCAGTGTCATTGTCATCCATTCTTTTAAGATGGCTTATCTACAGGAGTTTGTTCCTCAGTATACAGTGTGGGTATCAGTGGAATTAGTACTTGCTATATACTATTAGTACTTGAACTATATAGCACCTCCACATTTGTCATCTGTGATATCAGTACTACAGTATACATATATCATAAGGGTCTTTGTCAAGGAGTGGCAATGAAAGCTATTAAATTTAATCTTGAGCTGCTATGTATAGCACCATAAAGCAAACAGTACTATAGCATACAAGAAGTGTGAACACACCTTTGTGTTTATGGTAAGCATTCTGTTGAATCAAATTCCTTAACAAGGGCCAAATCTCTGGCTGTCTGACTTCAGTGGATATTTCTTCTATTCCAAATTTTGAGAAAAGAGCAGAACCAACATGGCAAAAATTATTGATGTTTTTAATTGCTCACCATCCAGGTGAAACTCTTGTTTCTAATCCACTTCTTGATAAATAACAACAGTATTTGTAGAAATGGTGAAGCTAAGGGTTTGCATGTAAATCTTAATTACTAAACATCCTTTGGAAGGATGTGGCGTAATATGCAATAATGGCAGCACCATCAGGAAATAGCAAATATGTTAATGTAAAATCAGTTACGTATTTTGGTCTTGGCTAAAAACCTTCAGAAATTAAATACTCCATATCCACTTTAAAGGTGACTCATTTTAAGATTTTAAATGTAAATTGTCTCCACATTAGTAATCTTCAACGACTGGATATTGGTACGGCAGCCGTACCCCGATCTCGGTAGATATTGGTACGGCAGTGATTGCGCATGCGCTAACCGTTGTTTACCGCCTCACGCATATCCAAAGACTATATACTGAAGTATATACACAGTCTTGGGCATATCAGTGACAGCAAGAAAAAAAATGGTGACGGAACAGCATGAACGCGGAATAATACATTAGTTTTTCGCCGAAAAACAGATGTTTTCAGGCTTTAACGAGCTGAAGAAAGCCATAGACATCTATGAAGACTCAAACTTTCAAAAATTGGGTAATTCATGGTATATACGTAGGTCAGAACGATCGAATCGGCCCTGAAAAGAATTCCGAAGAGGAGATTCAAAGAGGATTATATATAAATATATACACTACCATCGTACCTTTGGTGAACTTTCTCGGCTCTTTATTCTGCCCGAACTTCGGCAGCTGCAAGGGCCGTTATATACTTTACAATATTCTTTTAATTCACTTCATTGGGTATATTGCAGCTGTCGGAGAAGACGATAGAATTTACCAGGTCCATTAAAATCTGGATAGTGTTTGTTTTTGTAGTACAAAAAAGCGGGACACAATTCAACAAAAGCTAAACAAACAAAAACAGGGGAGGAACATTTTGCTAACTGAAAAAGGGGGACAGATGTTCAAAAAGCGTGACTGTCCCACCTAAAAAAAAAGCCGAGCTCTGGTTTACATAATACCGTATGGATTAGCAAACTGGTAAACGGATACAGCTAACTGCCGTATCTACAGCAAGTCAAGAGCCGCAAATACGGCGCCAATGACAGAATCTGCCGTACCCTCACCGCACTATATTATTTGTACGGCAGGAAGTCTGAAATTGACGCATGCGCAATTCACTGCCGTACCAATATCTACCACGATCGGGATAACGCTGCCGTACCTATATCCTGTGCCAATCTTCAAATATGTATCATACCACAAATTGTAGAAAACTTAACATTATAACACTTTAAACTAATACATACTCTAGTAACAGTGAGATCATTGTAGGTTTGGTATACTTCTTCAGAAAGGTTTTATGTCATATTAGTGGTAAGGTTGCATTTTTTATTGCTCAGTACTTGAACATTTAAAGCTTGGTTACTTTTTATTTTTTTACATTTAGGCAAATCATTTTGTGTGTTGTAAAACTATAGGTTTGCAAATAGAGTGTCTAAAAGTGTTAGGAACCAGTATGTACATCTTTCATTTTAAGTGATTGAGTTACGATATGCTGTTGCTTTTGTGATGCTGCAAACAATATGTAAACTATAGATGACATTTTGCTGTATGATACCATTAAAGAATGATATATAATGCTGAAATTTTTTCTAGAATCATATTTTTATATCATCGAATAGTATGAAGTACAGTAGAGACCCGGTTCACGACCGTATTAGTACTCGACATAATCGGATTTCGCCACTAAATTTCCAATAAACTTTGTATCTGTTTTCAACCAAAAAACCAGTTTCCGACCCACGACCATATGATGTTTGTAAACAAAACTGTTTCCGCCGCCAGCCGCCGCTAGTTGGCGTCATCCAGTGCTACCAAATGTAGCATAATTTCTTGTTTTTTAGCATAATTTGACCCAAGAATTGGAGCTTACCATAATTTCTTTCACACTTAGGATTCTAGTACAATTTTAGAATGTAATTTCACTAAAATTTTAAATAAATGCAGAAAATTCCTCAATTTCATACACAGCTATAGTGAATATATCTTCAAGCGAAATTGCCTCAAAAGCAGCACTAACAAATGAGTTAATTGCTAAGTTTGAACCCGCCAACTAAGGAACTGTTAAAATTTTGTGAATAAAAATAAATAAATTCCCACACAAGTGGCATGACAAACGATCAGTAAAGTGTTAATAATGTTTTTTTCTTCACGAGTAAAGAATTACTTTTTTTTCCTTTTTTAAGTTTTTTTTTTTTATTTTTTTTTCAGTAGTTATCAAAAATTTTAATTGTCTGAAGTGATTTTCACACAATTTTCAAGTATTTATTCATTGTGTATGTGATCTGTTAAAGAAAAATAGTGTTTCAGTGGCTGATGAATGATCAAGTAATAAGTACGTATGTTTGTTTGTTTACCTTTTTTTTAGTTTTAATTTTTCAGTAAATATCAGTAAATAACAAAATGTTATATTTGAAGTAATTTTCACATATTTTCAGTATTTATTAATTGTTTATGTGACCTGTTAAAGAAAAATGGTTCTGAGCGGCATGATAATGATGCAGTAATAAGTAAAATTTGTTGTTTTTCTTCACATTTGTATGTGTGATCTTCCACGGCATTTGTCAAATAGTATAATAGTGATTGCATATCAAATAGTGTACTAGTGATTGCGTATGTGATCTATTAAGAAAAATGGTGTTTTATTACGAGTTTAACCTAACATGTAAAGATCATCAAATTATTAGTTATAATATTGTCTGTTCGTCACTTTGTATCATTTCACCTAATATATAAATGTTTTTAAATTTCCATTACATCGTTGTTTTAGAGAAATGAGATAATGATAGATTAATAGCATAATTCTGGCACAAAATTGCACCATATTTGGCATAAAGTTCTTGCTTGGACCGACTAGCATAATTTAGCAAACGGCTGGTAACACTGGTGACGACACTCAGCATTGTTTAAAGTCCGCAACTCATGTTTACAAAAAATTCAAACATGTGTCGTGTCTTGTACACCTTGCGCGCATTTCGTTTTGCTTTTTCGGTGGTATCAACTCTATACGCAGTTACCTTTTGATTCATCATGGGTCCCAACATTACTACTGGCTATCTATTAAAACCTTTTGCTTTATTGTTAATCTCTGAAATAATGGAAAAGTTGTTTACATGGCATCTCGCGTTTTCCTTCTTCAAAATGTTTCCATCATTTCCAACTCCAAAATAAACCTGAAGTTTCGTCTATCCTCTCCTCTGCATGAAAGTGATGAGCGAAAAAAAGATTTAATCAAGCACCGTTGCTTGATTTTTTTCAAGCGTAGACATATTCTAAAACCATGCTCACACTTGAGGCGACGTTTCAGTAGGAAATGCAATACGTACTTAAGTGTTAGGTTTGGAGTGAAGGCAATGTTACGTACGTAGTTACATGTGCGGTTCGGTAGCGAATGCAATCTTTAAGCTTTGTTAAGCTTTGCCAGTAAAGATGATGTTAGTCCACAGCTTATATCAGAGAAGCCACTATGCCATATTAAGTGCGTAGTAATTAAGAAATTAAGAAGAATCTTTTATGTTGTACTGTAATACGTCAATGTTTACGTGTAAGATTTGGTAGTGAAACCAGTTACCAAGGTCTAAAGAATACAGACCTTGCCAGTTACATACGTAACATGTTCGGTTCGGTAGCAACGCAATCTAAGCTTTTTAAGCGTGCCGGTAAAGAAGAGTTAGCCTTAGGTTAACTCAGAATCCGCTACAGTATACTTAATTATAGAAATTAAGTAGATTCTTTTATGTTTACTGTAAAAATACGCCATTATTTACGTGTGAGATTTGGTAGTGAAACCACTGTCACATACGTAACGTGTGCCGTTCGGTAGCGAACGCAATCTTAATCTTTGTTAAGCTTGCTGGTAAAGAGGAGGTTAGCCTTAGCTTAATCAGAGAAGCCGCTATGGTATAGAATAATTATAGAAATTAAGACGATTCTTTTATGTCTGCTGTAAAAAGACGTCAATGTTTACGTATGAGGTCTGGTAGTGACACAGTTTACATATGCAACGCGTGCGCGGTAACGAACGCAATCTGTATGCTTCGTTTATAAGCGTCCCCTCGGTGAAAAAAAAAAAAACAAAAAAAAAAAAAAAAAAGAGGTTAGCTTGATATTAAACTCAAGAGATGCTGGTACGTAATGGTATAGTAATTAAAGACATTATGAAGATTCTTTATACGTCGTATATATGTACCATGCAGTACCATAATAATTGTCAAAGTCTAATAAGCTTGAAACCAGCCCTGATATTGAACAATTTGCCGTAAAAGACGCACCTTTTTTTTAAGGACATTTATGAAACAAAAATCGTTAGTATCATAACATTACATTTACTGAAAGATATTTTCAAGCGAATTTGTATACAGTATTGCAGTCGACTCCGTAAAAGATTTACCATAAATTAATATCGAATGTAAACGTTTCTAGGCTTATAGCGAGATATGGTTTGTTTACTACCATAGTCCCGATATAAACCACCAGGGCTTGCGCTATGGTTTGTTTCCTTAAATGCCGACTTACTGTAGGCAAATTTTGCACGTTTTTGATAATATAAATTGGGTTTAATTTTAATAGTTTATTAATTTACTGTAATAATTAGACTTGCTTTTCAATGTTTTTATTATGTTAGCAACACGTTTGTTCCGATACGTATACAAACCATCGGCTCCTTTAACAATAGGAAGTAGCTAGCGGCAGCTGGAACGGTCGTAAGCTTCGAACAAGGGGAGAACGGTAGTTAACTGCTTGTCCGACAGTCGCGCGGCAACAAATCACTTTTGCTTTCGGCCGCGGGTGTGAAGGACGTGTTCGTCATCGCTCTCTGCCCGCTTCATCGTCGTATGCTTTGTTTATATTGGTGTTTTGTCTACTAATGGTTTGTTTGACTTGAAAATGAAACTGTAAGTACTGTGTTTCATTTTCATTACTTAATTATGAATCCAACCAACATGGAGTTATCGCCGTAGATGCGGCGATTTCCTCTCTTTTCATGAATTGAACCCTTGAATTATGTCTCGGTGCCGACGGGCGGGCGCGCTCGCGCCGAGTCATGTATTTTGGGCGAAGTGTGTAATTGAAAAATGTAAGTACTCTTTTCATTATATTTTTGCCCTGTGCGTTCGTTACCGAGAGTGTGATTGCGCTCGGCACGAGCCTTTTAATTTTGTATAATAGAATGCAATGAAAGTGGATTCGCAATTGCAATATTCTTTTCATTTTCATTTATTTATTTGCATGAAGTTTAATTTGGGAATTTGATCAATTTTCGTTCTTACCCGGGAATTGATCCTTACGATTTTTTTTATGTGAAAATGAAATCGCAAGTGCAGTATTCTGTTTCATTTTTCATATATATTTTATGATAGCATCATATTATTTGGATCAAGTTTCCGTTCTTACCCGGGAATTGATCTTTTCCCCTTTAAGTTCTATGAAGTGAATCGCAAGGGCAGTATTCTGTTTCATTTTCATATTACTTTTCACTGCTGTGCGGGGGTAGGGGAAGCGAAAAGGTCTGCCAGGAAGTCGTCGGAAAGCTCTCCCGCGACTCCCTTGGTATCCGATTCTTCGCTCTTCCTTCCTGCCCCCCCGCTCAGCTTCTTCGTTGTATTTTGTATTTGGGGTCTTCCTTGCGTTCGGGGTGGGGCATGTCTTTCCCCCGTGCGTGAGGGAACCCCATCTTACTAATCTATCTATGTTACCGCAGGTGCTACATCCGTGGGAGACGACCTTGGACAGGTATGGACCACCGCGGAGGCAGGGCGTGCCTAGCATCCACGGGCTGCTGCAGACGTCTAGCGAGGTCTGGGGCGGTCTCCACTACTACCACGGCCGCTTATGCTGCTCCCCCCCCTCCTGGTCTACACTCCCCATGCTGTGTCGATGACGCCGTCTGCCGCTACTAGGGCCGCAGCCGTACCGATGGTGGGTTGCCAGCCGCCGCCGGTGTTTTCTTCTTCGTGTTGCCTGCCCCAGACTTCCGCTGTTCCAGCAGCTCGCCCCTGGACCGTGCCGCCAGGACCCAGGTTCCGCTGGCTGCCGATGATTCTACGAGGCGATCGCTGGCCTGCCTCCGTACCTGCCGCTGATGTGATTCCCGCTGTTGGCTTGGCTGTCCCTTCTGGGTCTACCGCTGCCGCTGTTCCTGCCGCTCCTGAGCTTGGTTGCTGTTCCTGTCGCTCCTGGTTCCTGTGCCTGTCCATGCTGGTCCTGCCCACGGTGTGTCTTCCCCAGTCCCAGGTCCTTCCGGACAGGTGCAGTCGGGCCGTGTTGCTTCGGCAATAGCCCCGGCTCCGGCCTGGATGGAGGACCTGACGACTGTCCTGCGTGAGCTGACGAGGAAGAGGTGAAGAGGAAGCTGTCATCTTCGTCTTCATCGTCTGCTGCTGCCTCTTCCCCTTCGACTTCTAAGGCCCATAAGCCGAAGAAGAAGAAGGCTGCCTTCCCCCCTAAGAAGTCTCCTTCGGGAACTTCTAAGGGCCCCCCCGTCCCACCCCGGTGGGACGGGGGGTCCTTCTGCTGGTCGTCCTGCTCCTTCGGGAGCGGGGCCCGTCTCCCTTCCGTAAGGAAGAGATAGACGGGGACCAGAGGAGTATGCGGTTAGCTCTGGTACTTCCTCGCCTGGTGGTAGCGGCGATGCCGCTACGCCAGGTTCCGGCTCGGTCTCTCGTTCGCGAGAGATCCCGAGTGTACGTTCTCCCTCGGGAGACCGTGCAGCCAAGTTTCGGCGCCAGAGTTCGCTCGGCGCCAAGACGCGGCACGGAGCAGAAGGCTGGTGAGAGACGCTCAGGTGACTCTTGCCAGGCCAGCGCTGCTCTTGCAGCGACAGCTGGTAACCGGGTTTTCCCCCCTAAGAAGGCTCCTTCGGGACCTTATAGGGCCCGTCTCGCTCCGGCGATTTGGGGAGCTCTTCTGCTGGTCCTCCTGCTCCCTCGGGAACAGGGCCCATCTTTTCTTCTACCAAGGAGAAGAAGCGGGGTGGACCAGAGGAGTACCAGCTTCGGCTGGCACTTCCTCGCCTGTTCTAGCGGTTCTGCCGCTAAACCAGGATCCGCCGGCCCTCGGCTTCTCGTTAGCGAGAAGTAACCGGAGTGGACGGTCTCCAGCGGGAGGACCGTCCAGCCAAAAGTCTTGACACTCGAGCTCGCTCGCCGCCAAGACCGAAGCGCGGAGCAGAAGACTGGCGAGTGTCGTGCAGGACGCTCTCTCTAGGCCAGTGGACGTCTCGCAGCGACCAGCTGGTCTGCTCGGGTTGACGTGACGGTCGCTGACCAGCCACGGGTTGAGGCGAGGAAGGGGTCCCCGCGGTCGTCGTACCAGCCACGGCTGGTACCAGCGGCTCGACGCGCCGAGAGGACGCTCGCCGGTCCTCACCGCGACAACGAGCCTAGCAGGTCACCGACGCCGCTCCCATCGGGACTGGGCGGAGAGACGGTAACCAGCAACAGCTCGCCTGACGCTAGAGATCAGCGTCGACGTTCTCAGCCGAGCCTCTCGCCCCAGCGAGCGGCAAGGCTAGGCCTGCTGCTCGATCGCCACTGCGGGTGGACGATCAGCAGCAGCCCTCCAAGCACGCTGGTCCCTGCCAGCGAGCTAGGGGGGAGCGTCAGGTCTGCCTCTCCTGTACCTTCAACCTCCTCGGGCTACACCGGGAGGAGCAGGGTACCTATGAGTGATCGCGAGAGGTGCGCCGCTCGCGATCCCGCTTATGACGCCGTATGGACCAGGCACGGTTCTAGGGACCGACCAGGACATACGCGCAAGTAGCTGGAGGCGACCGTCAGGGGTCTGCCGCTATTCCTCCTTCTGAAGGAGGAGTATCTCGGGATCTGTTCTTGTTGGAGGGACTGGACGGTCCTACTCCGCAAGACACGGTTACTCCCGAGATCAGAGGAATTTGCAGAAGTCATTAAGCTGATTCGTCAGCATAATGACCTTGCGGAAGGATTGCCGCTCCCACCAGCAGAGCCCACGTCTCTGCTCGAGTCGTTTTGGGGCCCGAGAAGGGAACCCAAACCGACGGTGGGTCTGCCGCGATCGGTAACTTGCGATTCTGTCTCGAACCAGAGTCTCTCGTCTCCGGACAAGAAGGCTCTCTCAGTTCTGGCCGGTCGATCAAGCTACTTCCACCTCCTCTACTGCGACAGTGGCGTTTCTACGTGTCTTCGGACACCGTATTTGAATACTCCTTCGGTCCTCCTGAGAGGTTTCGACCTCGACGAGGACTGGAATGAGTCGGAGGACGGTATCGGCTCTCTCCTGTCAGGTGTCGATCAGCCCCACCCAGACGACGTTCACAGTGGCGGCAGACCCTTACCTACAGTGAGAGTTCGTAACCCTCCGCGGGAAAACGTTTTCTCCTGACGATACGTTTTCCCAGACTCTCCTACTCTTCTCCAACTGCTAGTTCCACTGGGAAGGCGAGCGAGTATCCAATTCCTCCCCCATTCCCTCTCTCCTTACGGTTACGAGGGAAAGGGGAGGGATCCTACAGAGATTTCTCTGTAGGATCCCACGTTCGGGACTGCGCTACCGGGGGGACCTTCGGGTCCTACCTGACGTAAGCCCCGGTCGTTGAGGAGGAATCCTGCCCCATTCTCGATTTCTACGGGAATCGAGAGGACCACCAGCCGATATCGTTTGACGAATTCGGTGGGGTTGGGGGCGCAGACTGCTTAGAATTCTACGGAATTTCTAACTCATTCAGTGTTTGAGTTTTACGATCTCCAAACACTTACGCGAAACCACGGTCCAAAGTGAGCGAGACGAGAATCCCCGATATACACGATAATCGGGAACCTCGCCTATGCTCGAATTCCTGGAATTTTCTAGCATTGTGAAGAAGACTGCTGCTGAAGAAACTATCTCACAGTAGGCGACCAACCTGGACTAGAGAAGATCAGACGGGAATATCCAGTTTGGCTTGAACTATCGTCTTAGTATTCTGTTTCACCATTGAGCTTTCCTTCGAGGAAGACTTCTCCTCACTCTCTTTGATAGAGATCGAAGGTGGTCGATCTCCAATCCTTATTTTGTTTTCTTGAAGGAAAGAATTTAGGATGGAGATCGTTGTTCAGAATCCTACAAATATACTACGTATATTAACCTCGCGACATGATTCTACTAAGCAGTTGAATTGTCCGAGGGGTAGGCGCATATCCTAGTTAATCTACGGATTGCGACTTATAAGAGAAGTATTCTAATTGAACTGCAACTCGGGGTTGCCTGCAACCTCCCAGGAGTTTTTTCAGTTTCAATTTTATATACTTATGGTTTTGTCACGACAACACCATTTCAACTTTTATATTACCGAAATCGTTTCGCCTAAATATCCAATTGCTCGAGCATATCTTTTATGCTCGGCTAGTTCTAGCCGAACGCATTCCTTCGTGGAATAATGGATTACCTGGCAACTCAGGATGAACGAGTCAGCGAGAGCTCAGGCTCAACTACTGCGTATTGAACTGCCTGATAGCAGCTCAGTATCAGCTGGGCCTCCGATATGCACGGTCATGTATGTCTCTCTCTGCCCTGCTTTGATTGACTACCGAACCGTATCTCTGCCCAACAATCATGGACTTAGGTCTCTGATAACGGGGATTCTCGCAATAATGAAGGACATCTACTGCTGTGACGCTAGATTCCATCGCCTTCGACATTGCGAGAATTTTCAACAGAGATATCTCTTGGACTCTTTCATCTTTCTGTTTACCGCACGGTAACAGAAGTCTGTACATGTCTCCCGCTGCATCGCACTGCGATAATGCGAATGATTTTGCAGACATCTGAGTTTGTCTTCAAAATATCTCTTATTCGTAGGTGTACAATTGTTCATTGTTTCAACCGAATTACGAGATGTCAGAAGACATCGCCTACTCTCCGACCTGACAGCTCTACTTCCAAATGTTTCAGCCCATGAGAAGCAGTTCTTCAGGCGGCTTTCCCCTGTGTTTTTCATTACTGAAGAACGCCCCGCTTTCATTGCAACTACGACTTCTCACCGGACAGCAATGAAATAGCGGTTAGCGTTTTCAGTCATTTGTAAGCACAGGTTATGAATCTTGAGAATCCTTCTCTCGATTCATCTGTGAAGACGTAGGTTGCATTCAATATCTACCTTCGTCTTCAACGGTACATAGTGTTGTTTCTCCTTAGCTGAGATTCAACAACCATGAGATGTTTTACCTTCAGGGACCTCGGTCTCTAGAAGGCAATTGACTTTCGCCTGTTGGGCACATGCCTTAAGAGAATCATCACCTCGCTGTCCGGCATTGGTGACAAACAAATACATTATTTGTTTGGTCTCTCGGCATAACCCTTTAAAGGCGAAGGTCACGTGACTTACTCGGATGCTTTGACAACTTGCCTCCTACCGAGTCAGTTACGAACTACGCTGTTGACTTAGTTCGGTTGTTACAGAGCAATCATTACTTCGTTTTAATAGCTTGTCACAGTACCCATACCATTGACACCCACCATGGAGTGTCGGTGTCCTATCCACTACCGAGAACTTCGCTGCATGGGGATAGGAGGATGCGAGAGACTTCGTGGCAAACGGACAGACCAGTATGGTACTGGACATC
Source organism: Macrobrachium nipponense (assembly GCF_015104395.2). Classification (NCBI taxonomy): domain Eukaryota; kingdom Metazoa; phylum Arthropoda; class Malacostraca; order Decapoda; family Palaemonidae; genus Macrobrachium; species Macrobrachium nipponense. The sequence goes on from NC_087205.1 coordinate 88,536,184, forward strand.
ACGAAGTAGAGAAGAGGGATAGGTCATGCGACTATTTCCTTCTTTTCCCTCTGAGGAACTGCATGACTTCTCCTGCGAAGTCAAGCATCCAGGGGATGGGGATCCGTGACGCTCGATTTCGTACCGAACTTCGTAGCGAAGACTCAGAACCCTTCGGGTCCCTAACGATTGGTTCGAGTCGTTCACAATCCCCTCCCTAATGGACTTCACCGCCTTCGATGCGAAGGAGATGCTGCCTTGTCCGCAAGAACTTCTCCGTGGCGCAGGTACTGAAGGCAGGGGTCTGGTCAACCAGACCCACAATGCCCTTCCTTCCTACCTTCGGGATATTGCCCACAGGTCCTTGGATCTTTTTCCTTGGGACCCGTGGTGGCTGCTCAACACGTTGTGTAGCGAACCCAGACCCTCGCAGGCTGAACAGCATCGAGTCCTGGTGTGACCATAAGAATGGATGAGTGAATGAGAGTGTGACTGGCTCCTCTTCCCATCTTTTTTCTTCCCCTCTACCTCGATGGTTAGAGGGACAGACACGGTCGTCACCCTGCTGGATAAGGACAAGATGCAGGTGAGCTACTCAACAGAGCCCATCCTCCATCCCTTTCACTAGGGATAGGAAGCGTTATATCCACCACTTGCCTCCAACAAGGGGGAGGAAGTGGATGCCAGCTTGAGACAACCCATACTTTATGTTGCCTCTTGCAAACAGGAACAAGTTCTTGCTTGCTGGTACGAAGAGATACGCTTGCCTCTCTCTTAGTACTCGGCCCAGAGGTCTGACCATTGATCCTGCGGTGCACACCCCGATCATCGGACAGAGGCTTGGATCCCTCCCTCCCTCGCTCTTACGACCAGGGAGGCATTCCAGGGATGGACGAACACCAGTCGTTCATCAAAAGACTCAGATTCCTCCCACCAAGAAGTGAGTCTTCCTATTGTTAAAGGACGATGGTTTGTATTACGTATCGGAACAAATGACAATTTGTCGAAAATTGCATTTTTTCCTAACTATACAAACCTGAGGTCCTTTACATATATCCCTCCTCATGCCACCCCTCACTGCGTATTTTGCATGGGCCAAAAGCAAAAGTGATTTGTTTACCTCCCAGTCGCGCGGTGCGCGACTGTTGGACAAGCAGTTAACTACCGTTCTCGCTCTCCCCTTTGTTCGAAGCTTACGACCGTTCCAGCTGCCGCTAGCTACTTCCTATTGTTAAAGGACCTCAGGTTTGTTATAGTTAGGAAAAATGCAATTTCGACAAATTGTCATTTTATGCCTACCCCATACACTACGATCTACTTACTATTTACCTAGGTAGCCTATGGCGCTTGGTCAAAAACAATCGGTTTTGGACGCAGGCTAGTTTTCTTTTATACTGTATATATACATTTAAAATTATAAATACACGTTTAACATGATATTTATTTAACTTTTAACTTATTTAGTGTAATTTACATGTAATGTATTGTATAAAAAGGCAAGGTTAGGGTAATAACTGATGGTCAAGAACGGATTAATCCATTTTCAGTTATTTCTTATGGGAAAACTTGATTCAGTTCTCGAAATAATCGAATTTCGACGCTCCTTCTGGAACGAATTATCGTCGAGAACGAGGCTCTACTGTATTTTTAACCTACAGATGTTTTAAAAGGGTAGTGTCCAATTTTATAGTAGTCATACAATTTAAATTTTCAGTATGTTTAAGTATCACCTTGTATTTTTTATGTCTACAGATTGGGATTCCATTTCCAAATGTGAAAGACATCCAGGTTGATCTTAAACGTCAGTATAACAATCAACATTGCAGGAGTCGTGGTCTTTTACCTGGCTCAGAATGGTATGAAATTCAAGCATATCGGTAAGTACGAGAATTTTTCATCATGATTTAAGCCTTATATAATTGTTTTCCAGATTTCTTGATTAGAGCTAGGAGTATAACCCATTAATTGAGGAATAAAAGTATAATTTTCCAATATGTTTTTAGATATCAAACAATGGGAGTTAATATTTATGTTTGGGAAATTAGTAATTTGGACAAGCAGTTTCTGGCTGGGAGAAATGTCAAGAATTTGTGGAAAAAGGTGCCATTATTCCATTTTGATTATATTTTCAGTTAAAAGATCTGTAACTTATCATTACAAATTGTATATAATATTGTACTTACTGAATATGTACACATCATTTGCTCCAGTTTGAGAGGTGGTGGTGGGAAAATCCCTCAACTGAAAACCTACAATAAATATTGTGAAATATTTTCCAAACCTAGCTTTAGAAAAGATTGTTATTCATTTTTTCTTATATTTTGTTGTTCTTCTTCTTACTGAAAGAGGTAAAGAAAAAAACTGACCTTTTTCTAAATACCAAACAGAGAAATTAGAGAATTTGTTGTAAGTAATGAACATTTGCTGATACGTATTTAGATTGGGATTAATGTCTCATCATTATAAAGTATATACATATGATAAGTACTATTGGCTTTTTTCTATACGTATATTTATAAATGTACTTTTCTGTAATACATTCAGAGATTTTTTTTGTCTGTCAAGTACTTATTTATCATTATTAAAACGTTGTAAGGGTTTCTTTTGTTCAGGTAATATGTATTGTTTCAGATATGTAGACTACTGTTTTATATTCCAGATGTTTCTTTTGTATTTTACAACATTATGGAGGTTTTTCAATTTATTCTTAAAAATTAACAAGCCAGAAATACTGAGTACGTATACATTACAGTACAATGTTTTAGCATGGCTAATTATTTGTATATTTCCAATATTAATAACCATGTTAAAATTTTGTTACAGAGCATTAAATCAAGCACTTGGTAGATGCATACGTCATCGCTATGATTGGGGTGCTCTGATTTTAGTTGATGAACGTTTTCAACGTGGTCAACTCTCAAGTGGTATGCAGCAAACAAAGTACACACGCGGCCTTTCCAAGTGGGTTCGCAACAAAATTGTGCACTATCCTTCCTTTGCCAGTGCTCTAGCAAGCATTAACGAGTTTGCTGAAAATATGGTAGCCAATCCTCCTGTTAGACCAAGAACGTACGTTGAACTTCAGTTCACTTAAGGAATTTAATTTTTCTTGAAGTTTTATGCATGAGTATTGTTTTTAGTTTATTATTGAAAAATTAACAATACTAATATTCATTAAAGACCATCATCGTTACAATGGCAATTAAATCTGTTTTGTTACTTCAAAGTTTATAAATTTACATTACTATCTTATCCTTTCAGCTTGGATGAAACTTTACATGAAAACATCTCTGATATCAAGAAAGAAAATGAAGTATCTCATAGTTGTGTGGATAGTCACAAATCTGAATTATCTTTTAAAGGGGAAATTAATTTAAAAGATGGTCAAGCAGAACTTTCAGATCCAAAGAGTACTGTTGATCTTCAAATACCTAGGGACTCAAAGAATTGTGATGTGTCATGTGTTACATTAGAAGAGGAACATGCACAAGGGGAAGACTTAAATACTATATTAAAAAAAAATCATAATAGTAACCATGAAGATCCTGATTTCATGTTATCAGAAGAGACTCTAATCATTCCTCCCAGTCGAGTTCCATATACTTCAACTCAGATTAGTGGATTGAACGATATCGCTTTGCCAACTCTAACTCAGATTTCACAAGTTAAGAGTGATATTACTGAAGCAATGGGTAATATAGATTCTCCAAAGAAATGTTTTTCATCTGATCAGTCTGTTATTTTAGAAACTGAAAATCATTCATCTACCCAATTGGCAGATATTTCTGCTACCTCAAAAGTTACAAGTCCGTGGTTTATTAAAGCTGCTGATTTAATGACTCCTAAATCACTTGATGAATCAAGTAGACCATTTAGAAAAAGAAAGACTTTCTCACTGGATACTGAAAGTGATGTCCAGCACAACAATACAGAATTGACACTAAATGCAACAAAGAGGACACCTCTACAAAGTAAATATAATGAGTCCTCAGCAAAAAGAGTTTTAAAAGATGAGGAAAAGTTACTCGTTGAAGAAATGGAAGTAGGACTTAATGAGAAGGAAGGTCACAAAGTAAAACATCAGAATATAGTGATAGAAACAGACAAAGGAAACTGCTCTTCTCGGGTTTATAACTCAGATGATGATCTGTTTTCTGAAAATATCTCTTCAAATGAACCATGTCTAAAGCAATTGAAGGAAAATATCCCTGAATGCTGTAGCAATACCTTGGATATAAAATTCACTCCAGGAAAAGATATTAGCAAGTCGAGTGGTTATGCTTCTTCTGCAGGAAAACCAGATAAAACTGAAAACAGTAAGTACGGTATGATAATCTGAAATATTTTTTGTATTGTGAGTTTTGTCAACTACGTATATGGCTAAAAATTAAAATAAAATACAAAATTTGACATTTTACTCATGTCTTCAGTATACTATTAAGTAAGTTAGTACCTACTTTGTTTGTTAAAGAAATTTTAGCTTAGTTTACCGATCCCCACACATGAAACCAAGAAACAAACCATATGTTTTGGATATAGTTTTAGTTTTCTTGAGGAAGCTAGCTGTATTGCTTTAAATATTAGTGCTTCCTGTTTTATGCTTCTGTTTTCTTATAGGGGAGTTATCTTTTTGCTAGTTTCTCAGGAAAAATTAACTAAAATTCTATCAATAACCCTGGAAACTCTTGGTGCTTTATTCTCTAAAACTTGCACATTATTATATGTTGCCATAAAAGAAACCATCATACTCCTTTTACAAGGCTCCTCTCTCTTTGTTGGCCATTTGGCCATTGTATTTGCAGACGTACCTCTTGCAGCGTGTCTTGTGCAACCCATTGTAGATGGCACTAAGTTTGTGTGTGTGCGTTTGTGTGTGTGTGCATGTATGTCTGTTTGTTCCGACACGGCATACAAACCTTCGGTCCTTTTACAATAGGAAGGTACTAGCGGCAGCTGGATAGGTCGTAAGCTTTCGAACAAGGGGTTCGGTAGTTAACTGCTTGTCCGACAGGCGCGCGCAGCGCGACTGGGAGGTAAACAAACCACTTTTGCTTTCGGCCTCACAGCGAGTGGACGTGTGTGTTCGACGCTCTCTGCCCGCTTCTCGTCGTTTGCTTTCCTGAGTATATGTTGTGTTTGTGTATGAAAGAATCATTGTAAGTACAATCATTTCTCTCTTTCCAATTAATTGTGATTTATTGGTCGATGATGGATTCTCCTCGCCTCGCTACCCCACGGAGACTATGCCCGGGTACCGAAGGGCGTAAATGCGGAAAGTTCCGCTCATTCCCGGAGATTGACCCTCATATTTTGTGCGCTCGGTGTCGGGGGCGCGAATGCACCCGAGCCGAGCCATGTGAAGTTTGTAATAATTGGTCGGAGGCGCAGTGGGACTTTGTATGAGGGCAGGAAGAAGCGAAGGCCTGCAAAGGAGTCGTCGGAAAGCTCTCCCGCGACTCCTTTGGTTACGGACATTCGTCTTCTTTCCTGCCGCCCCGCTCAACTTCCATGTTTGGCGCCTTCCCCTTCGGGGGGGGTTTCTAGGTCCTTCTCCTCTCCTGACTTGTCGAGTGTGGAGGAGGGCGCTAGATACCCTGACGTCGAGTTGTACTCTGGGTCCTCTATCCGTTCGTCTTCGCGCGAGCGGGTAGAGGATCCTCCTAATCACCCGACTTTTGCTTCCTCAGGTGCGGTTGCCGCGAAGGACGACGCTCGACAGGTGTGAGGCATCGTTGGGGCTGCAGGGCGTGCCGAGTGTCCAGGGGTGGCTGCTCTACCATCTCGCTGGCTCCGTGGCGGTCACCCATGCGACGGTTACGACCACCACCACGACCCTTACACCTGGCTACGCTTCACATCCTCACCTGGTGTACACCCCGCACGCGCGGTCTCTGTAACACCTACTACATCGGTGCAGGGGCCAGTCGCCGTACCTCGGGGGAGTGTGATGCCGCCCCCCCACCTGGGTTTTGCCGTGCTGCCGCGACCGGACTTCGTGTGCCCGAAGAGCTCGCCCCTGGACCTCCCACCAGTACCAAGATGTCTGTGCCGCTGGTCCGTCCTTCTGGACCGCCTGAACAGCCTGCCGTACCTGCCGTACCTGCCCAGCCGCCGTCCACGGACGTGACGTTGACCACTGCTGCCGTTCCTGTACCTGCTCCTGCCGGCTCTACTGCGTTCCTGTGATGCCTGCACCTGCTGACGTTGTTCCTGTTCCTGGCGCCGCTGCTCCCGATGCTGATCTGTTCGGACAGGTGCGTCCGGGACCCTGTTGCTTCGGCAACAGCAGCCCCGGCTCCGCTCTGGATGACGAGATCTGACGTCGGTCCTGAGGAGGTTGACGAAGAAGAAGAAGAAGAGGAGGAAGGTGTCGTCGTCGTCTTCTTCGTCGTCGTTCGGTCTGCTGCCTCTTCTTCCCCCTTCTTCTTCTAAGCTCCCCCGCCGCCCCCGAACCGAATTTAAGAAGAAGAAGGTCGCCTCCCCCCCCCCTAAGAAGTCTCCTTCGGGAAACTTCTAAGGGCCCGTCTCGCTCTGGTGAGACGGGGGGGTTCTTCCGCTGGTCACCCTGCTCCTTCGGGGGCAGGACCCGTCTCTTCTTCCGCAAGGAGAAGACTACGGGGACAGAGGAGTGCCGGCTAACACCGGCACTTCCTCACCTGCTGTTAGTGGTTCGGGCCACGGCAGCAGGGTCCGTCTCGGCCTCTCGTTCGCGAGAGGTACCGAGTGTACGGTCGCCTAACAGCGGCCGTGCAGCCAAGAAACCAGTCCTCTGAGTCCGCTCAGCGTCAGGTTCACGGCACGGAGCGGAAGACTGTGACAGCCGCTCACGCGACTCTCACCAGACCAGCTCTCGCTCTCGCGGCGAGCAGCTGGCTACCCGGGCGGACGTGACGGTCCATGACCGGCCACGGGCTGAGGCTGGGAAGAGGTCCCCCCCGTTCGCCGGCAGCCACGGCTGATACCAGCGAACTGACGCACCGTGAGGATACGCACCGATCTCACCGTGACAGTGGAGCTAGCCGGTCGCCTGACCGTCACTCTCACAGAGAGCGATCGGGTACGGCGACCAGCACCAGCTCCTCTGACACACGAGACCGGGGCCGCTGTTCTCGGTCCAGCCGTTCTCCACAGCGAGACGGCTCGACTAGGTCTGCAGCTCGATCGCCACCGCGGGTTGACGATCGCCTGCAGTCTTCCAAGCCCAACTGGTTCTACCAGCGAGCGAGGAGGGTGCGTCAGGTCTGCCTCTCCCATACCTTTCAACCTCCTCGGGTTACACCGGGAGGGGCGAGGTATTGAGGAGTGATCGTGAGGGGTGCGCCCCTCAGGAGATCCCACCACGTCATCATACGTACCAGGCACGGTTCTCGGACCAGCCAGGTCGTACGCACAAGTGGTTGGAGGAGACCGAGAGGGGTCTGTCGCTGTTCCTCCCCTTGAGGGAGGAGGGTCTCGGGAGATGCTCCTGTTTGAGGGACTGGATGGTCTGACTCCGCAGGACGCAGTCACTCCTGAGATCCAGAGGAACTTTGCCGAGGTTATTGTGCTGATTCGTCAGCACAACGACCTCGCGGAAGGATCGCCGCTCCCACCATCCGAGCCCACGTCCCGGCTCGAGTCGTTCTGGGGCCCGAAGAGGGAACCCAGACCGACGGTGGGTTTGCCGCGTTCCGAGCTTGCAGACTCAGTGCTGGACCAGGTAGAATCGCTTGTCTCCGGACAAGACGGTTCTCTCAAGTCTGGCAGGTCGAGCAAGCTGCTTCCACCTCCTCTGCTGCGACAGCGGCGTTTTTACGTGCCATCCGAGGACCCGATGCCGCCCAAACAGGTGAACCCGGAGTTAGCCAGGCTGACTCCGGGTGTGTCTCTGCAGCAGCTCCTGTCCGAGAACCTGTGGTTCTCGCAGCAAGAGGCACTCGGCCTGGAATCTACCGCCATGGCAGCTTTCCAGGCCGTCTCCTGGCTAGATCTGTGGTCCCTCACAGTATCTAAGGTCGCAGCCAACTCCGGGGGAATTTCTCCCGAAGATGACTCGGCCTTTAGGAGACTTTGCCAGTCTGGAGGAAGAGCCATCTCCTTCCTTGCCCACCAGACGGTGAACCTGTGGGCCAACCTGGTTCTCCGACGAAGGGACGCTGTCCTTACTCGGGTTTCCAGGGCGGCCGGGCGTTGAAGCGGCGTTGGGACTTCGCAACGGACCTTTACGGAGTTCCACGTCTCTCTTCCCAGGAGAGATGGTGGACGCTGCGGTGGACAGACGGCGCACTGACCGTCTGGTTCACCAGGCAGTCTCGAAGGCTTCTGGGCAGCCTCGGACTGCGGCCAAGTCTAAGAGCTCGGCTAGCGCTTCCTCGGTGGCTAAGACGGTAGCTGCGTCGAAGCCCCGGGGAAAGACTCTGTCTTCTTCGACTTCTACCAAGGGGAGCCGTAACCAGCCCTCCTCCCAGCCCTCCTCCTCCCGTGGAGGCTCTGGGAAGAAGTCGAAGAAAGGGGGGAAACGCTAGGGACGGCGTTCCCCTCACCTGCTGCCGGAAGTGGGGAGGTGCCTGGCCAGCCATTGGGCAACTTGGCAGCGCTACGGCGCCGAGACCTGGATTGTAGATGTCCTTCGGGAGGGATATCTATTACCCTTCGAATCTCGGCCACCCCTCACCTCCAACCCGGTCCAACAGCAGTCGTACGTTCCAGGGTCATCGAAGGACGTAGCATTGAGACAGGAGATCAAGACCATGCTGAGCAAGTGAGGCTGTAGAAATCGTCACGGATCAGTCACCGGGCTTTTACAGTCGACTCTCCTGGTGGAAAAGTCTACGGGAGGCTGGCGCCCGGTGATAGATCTCTCTCTGAACCGGTTTGTTCGCCAGACCCGGTTCACGATGGAGACGGACACGTCAGTGCTCGACTCCATCAGGGAGAACGATTTCATGCTTTCAGTGGACTTGAAGGATGCGTATTTCCAAATACCCATTCATCAGTCCTCCAGAAAGTACCTCCGCTTCATCCTCGACGGGACGGTGTACCAGTTCAGGGGCACTTTGCCCTTCGGTCTCTCAACCGCCCCACAGGTGTTCACGCGAGTGTTCACTCTGGTGTCTGCTTGGGCCCATTCGCACGGGATACGTCTGATGAGGTATCTCGACGATTGGTTAGTCCTGGTGAGCTCCCGCTCGCAGTTGCTACAGGACAGGGATCGACTGCTCGAGTTCTGTCGCGATCTGGGGATCGTTGTGAACTTCGAAAAGTCCGATCTCGAGCCCAAGCAGAGGATGAAGTACCTGGGTATGCTGATCGACACGGTAGCAGGGCGAGTCTTCCCCGCAGACTCGCGGATCAGCAGATTCAGGGAGGCAGCCAACCAGTTCCTGTCTCGGCAGGAACAGGTAGCTCAGCGATGGCAAGTCGTGATCGGACACCTGTCGTCACTCGAGAAGTTAGTCCCTTACGGGCGTCTTCACCTGCGGTCTCTTCAGTGGAGACTAAAAGGAGAGTGGTCACAGGCGACGGATCCCCCAAGCTTTCCAGTGTCACTGACACCGGAGGTGAGGCAGGACCTAGCCTGGTGGCTGGACGACAGGAACCTCTTAAGAGGAGTGCCTCTGCGCACTCCCCCCCCGGACATGCAGCTGTTCTCAGACGCATCGACCGAGGGATGGGGCGCACACCTGGAGGAGTTGCTGACTTCAGGAGTGTGGGACGAGAACGACAAGCACCTTCACATCAATGTACTGGAACTCAAGGCAGCGTTCCTCGCTCTCCAAGAGTTCCAGGACCGCTTGATGGGACACTCAGTGGTGTTGATGTGCGACAACACCACGGTGGTGGCCTACGTCAACAAACAGGGGGCCTAGTGTCTCTCCCGTTGTACCAGTTGACTCGGCAGGTGCACGAGTGGGCCGAGGCACACTCAATAGAGCTGTCGGCACGCTACATTCCAGGGAAGAGGAATGTAGTAGCAGACACGCTCAGCCGTCGGGATCAGGTGATAGGGACCGAATGGTCTCTACACCAGGACGTGGCGGAAAGGCTCTTCGACCTGTGAAGCGACCAGTCGTGGATCTGTTCGCCACCCGGCACAACAGGAAGCTCCAGGTGTTCTTCTCGGCCGTGCCGGACCCATGGGCAGCTGCAGAGGACGCTCTTCAACACCCGTGGGACAACCACTTCGTCTATGCCTTTCCCCCGTTCAGCCTGATTCGCAAGGTGATCAGTCGAGCACTGGTCACCCCGAATCTCAGAATGATCCTGGTGGCTCCCAAATGGCCACAGGCCATTTGGTATCCGGACCTGCTGGCTCTTCTTGCAGGAGAACCGAGAGAGATTCCCCCTTGGCACAAACCTTCTCGCCCAGCCACACGTCGAGCGGTACCACCGAGCAGTCCAGTCCCTTATGTCTTCACGGCTGGCTGTTATCCACCATCTCTTGCGAACGAGAGGCTTTTCTCGTAGCGCAGCAACAGAGATGGCTGGAAACGTCCGTCAGTCCTCTGCAGCTGTGTACCAGGGGAAGTGGGCCGTCTTCTGTGGTTGGTGTCGTAGATGGGGTCTATCTCCCTCAGAGCCACTCTTCAGCAGGTAGCGGATTTCCTCGTTTTTCTTCGCCGAGAGGAAGCTCCTCTTCAGTCCCCACAGTCAAAGGATACAGAGCCGCCTTGGCGCTCGTCCTGAAACTGAGGGGATTGGACATCTCGAACTCGTTCGAGATCTCCTTGCTTATGAGGATCTTCGAAAGGTCCTTGCCCACCCAGGGAAGGCCCCCTGCGTGGGAATGTGACTCTCGTCCTTAGGAGTTTGACTCGAACGCCGTTCGAGCCACTCCGAGAGTCGTCAGACAGGGATCTGACCCTCAAGACCCTCTTCTTGCTGGCCCTGGCATCGGCGAAGAGAGTAGGGGAACTTCATGGTCTTTCCTATGATGTACGACACTCCACAGGGGATGGGGATCTGTGACGCTCGATTTCGTCCCGAACTTCGTTGCGAAGACTCAGAAAACCGTCGATCCCTGACGACAGGTTCGAGTCATTCACGATTCCCTCCCTATTGGACTTCACCGATAATGATGCGGATGAGATGCTGCTTTGTCCTGTGAGGGCGCTACGGCGCTATCTGAAGAGAACTCGGACCCCACCTCAGGCCATGAGTGTCGACGCCTCTTGTTAGCCCACCGGGGTCCACCAAGAAAGGAAGGTATCCAAGAACACTCTTTCATTCTGGCTGCGTGAGGTCATCAGGAGGGCGTATGAGGCTGATGGTAGTGACGACATCCGTACGTCCCGTCCGAGAGCTCACGAAGTCAGAAGTATTGGCCCCTCGATGGCGTTTCGTAAGAACTTCTCCGTGGCGCAGGTCCTGAAGGCAGGGGTCTGGTCTAACCAGACTACCTTTACGTCCTTCTACCTTCGGGATATTGCCCACAGGTCCTTGGATACCTTTTCCTTGGGACCCGTGGTGGCTGCTCAACAAGTTGTGTAGCTAACCCAGACCCTCGCAGGCTGAAACAGCATCGAGTCCTGGTGTGACTGTGTGGATGGATGTGTGAATGAGTGAGTGACTGGCTCCCTCTTCCCGTCTTTTCCTCCTCCTCTACCTGTGGGCAGAGGGCCACGGTCGTCACTACGCTGGATGAGGACGAGATGCAGGTGAGCTATATGACAGAGCCCCATCCTATCCTTTCACTAGGGATAGGAGCAGAATATCCACCACTTCCTCCTACAAGGGGGGGAAGTGGATGCCTACAAGAGTCAAACCCATGACTTTATATTTGCTCCTGTACAGGAACAAGTTCTTACATTGCTGGTACGAAGAGATACGCTTGCCTCTCTCTTAGTACTCGGTCCAGAGGTCTAACCATTGATCCTGCGGTGCACACCCCGATCAATCGGACAGAGGCTTGGATCCCTCCCTCGCTCTTACGACCAGGGAGGCTTCCAAGGTTGGGCGAACACCAGTCTGTTCACAAAAGACTCAGATTCCTCCCACCAAGAAGTGAGTCTTCCTATTGTAAAAGGATCGAAGGTTTGTATGCCGTGTCGGAACAAATGACAATTTGTCCAAAATTGCATTTTTCCTAACTATACAAACCTGAGGTCCTTTTACACATAGCCCCACCTCATGCCACCCCTCACTCTGCAGTTTTTGCTTGGGCCAAAAGCAAAAGTGATTTGTTTACCTCCCAGTCGCGCGCGCGCGCCTGTCGGACAAGCAGTTAACTACCGAACCCCTTGTTCGAAAGCTTACGACCTATCCAGCTGCCGCTAGTACCTTCCTATTGTAAAAGGACCTCAGGTTTGTATAGTTAGGAAAAATGCAATTTTGGACAAATTGTCATTTTATGTTGCCATAAAAGAAACCATCATACTCCTTTTACAAGGCTCCTCTCTCTTTGTTGGCCATTTGGCCATTGTATTTGCAGACGTACCTCTTGCAGCGTGTCTTGTGCAAACCATTGTAGATGGCACTAAGTTTTTGTGTGTGCGTGTGTGTGTGTGTGTGTGTGTGCATGTATGTCTGTTTTAACCAGGTAATCAATGACATCTTCCTAGTTCCATTACTCTTGCTGTCTCACATTTTCATTTCCACAAAAATTGATGTTACTGGTTGAGACACCTGAGGATACAGAGGCGCATGTGCATTGAAATACTGCTTTCATCTTGGGCACTAGGATGCATGAATCCTAGGGTGCTCAGTATTTGGATAGATTGTTATTTAGATCTTACAGTATATAATTCAACAAGCAGTATTGATACTAATCCAAGAATTCTGTTGTCATTGTCATCATTCTCAATGCTACTAGTATTAGGGCCAGCAACATCATCTACCAAAAGAATGTAGATCTATATGATGTCAGTGGGCATTTGTCATTAGCCTTGGAAAGTGTGTCCCCAGGATTTTTGTGGTCGCTAAATTAATTTATGAAGTAGTTAAGAAAATTTCCAATTTTGACTGTATCATGGATGAAAGGCATTTCCAGCTGGTAATGTAAATGTAACAGAAAATACCAGTAGTATGTATGGAATAATTCACAATTTTATCCATTGAGAGAGATTTAGTGTTTTTAAATCAAAAGGGATTTTATTTAACTGAAGTAAATTTTTGCATGTGGGAATGGAAACCATTGCTCTTTAAAACGGAGGATAACATTAGCTCACAAAGCTGAATGTTTGAACGAGGTAGTAACAAGGATAGCTATATGATAGGACAGGTGAGTGAGTGAGGCACCCTACATTCTCCATACAGATTCCCATCTACTTTATCCTATAACCATTCAGTATGAAGTTGTGTGCTGCTGATTTCCCTCTTCCTTGGATGGATGTTGCTCAAGCAACATTCTTGTTTCTTTTTTTTCCTTTTGTGCATTTGTTCTCTACTTTTATGATGGCAATATTCAACGTAGTTACTATCATTATTAAATTGAAGTGTGTAGTGATATGGAGGCATAATATAACAGCCATTTTTCACCCTTTTAATTTCCTTATCACTAGAAGCCACAAAGCTATGATATGCTAGAGAGACTTCAAATATATTAAGCTAAAAGTTAGCAGTAATGTTTGTTCTGGTACACTCATGACTTATAGTGTTAAGTTGCTGTGAAGTTTGTGCCTCTTTTGAATTTAGTGAATGCCAAGGATTAAGTCATATTTTTCAAATTTTACAGAAGATACCAAGAATCCACACAGCACCAAGAAAGTTCAGAAAAAAATAAGCCAATGGTTTCAAAAAGACCTCTCAGTTTTGAGTGACTCCGACATGGAAGATTTTTGTTTAGAAAAGGTATTTTTATGAACTTTTTAAAGTTTATTCCTTTAGTTTAATGTAATATTCTTAATAAAAATAAAAGGAAGTACGTACATATATGCTGTAAATTAGCAGATGTAGTAAAAACTAAGTAAATGAGTTACAAATACCTTAATACTGCACAGTATACTACAGTTAGTAACGAAGATTAGAATTTATCAAAAGAATCTAACAGACTATTTTTTTTCTACTTTTCCAGAGTTACAGTACCCCAAAATTCAAAAAAAGATGTAAATCCAGCAATAAGTCCCTAAGTGAAAATTAAGTGAACGATGTTTCATAGACACTTTACGTATTTTTTATTTCTGAATGACTTGTTCCATGAAATATGCAGGACTTAATTGTAAGTACTCTAAGGACACTATTTAAGTATCTATTTTGTGATCATTGTACTTGTTGATAAATGTATTTGCAGTTTGTATCATTGTTTATATAAATTGTAAATAGGGCATCATTATATTTACACTGAAATTGTGTAATATGGTAATTTCTTTAACCAACAATTTGTAGCATTTCAATGTCAGTTGTACCCCAAGACTGGAATGTGCTCATATACCATATAGATATTGCCTTCTGTTAATTGAAGATAGAGATATCAACTTCTTAAAAGTGTGTTTTGCTTTATATCTGCCAGCTTCTAGGAAGAATGAATGACAGTATTTCTGAGTTGTGAAGACAAGTAGGTTTGTAAATCTTGACTTGGAGCTTGTCACAGTTGTGGGCAAGTCATCGCAGAGTATGTAAACTGTCATTAATAAATGGAGACTATATAAGATTAATAAAGAAAATGATAAGCAAATCAAACCTTCTACTATTAAAATTTGGCATTCTTCATTACATAAAGAGCACCATATCAAAATACAATTCTGTAGTACAGTGTTTTTTTTTTTTTTTTTTTTTTATTGATCAGATTCCTCATATCCATTAATATGAAAGGAATTTCCCAAGTGCACAGAATGCAGTTCAACACTTACAAACTGAGGGTCAACCATGTGAGTCAAGATTTTTTAATTCTCAAGTATGTAGTGTTGTATATCAAAATGAAAAACAGAATTTTCACTGATGCTTGATGCGTATCTGTGTAAAGATGACTTAAAGAGGTGTAAAGACAACTGAAAGAGATACAGTAATACTTTGCCCAATGCCTTAAATATAGGGCCTAAAGATTTAATAAAAAAAGCCATCCTCAATGCCATGGTTTTTAAGATGTAAAATCTGGTACTTGAGTACACAAATTTTTATTGTAGATAAAGTTTTTCCTGGCTCCAAACTTCTGGTGTGTAACAAATAAAAAATAAGCTAAACTTATCAGTGACATCCTAGGGACATGAAAATTCATTTGATGCCTAATGCACATGATGGTCTCTTAAAAGTGTCAAAACATATTTTTGTTCTCCAGGTTTAGGAAAATCTCTTGATATGCTCTTTGCAACATTACATTTGGTTCTTTATTTGTAACTTGTGCCTTTTCAGTTGTGTAACTGTGACCAAGTGACCCGCCATCAGGGTAGTAAGTATACTGTTCAACTAACTTGGAAAAAGATTGAAACTTCGGCTCTTAAATAATGTGAACACGTGATCAGTTTTGAAATCAGGTGAACCATCCAAATTGATTAAATAACCATGACTTATCAGTTTGAGATGGCCTTTTTACATAGCATGTGCCAGTTGTTATTGTTGTTTTTTTGTATTATATTCTGATGAGAGGAGGAGATATTCAAGTGTGAATATTGAATATTACTAAATGCCAGACTTACAAAGCCTAAAGAAACTTAAAAAATTTGTATCAAGGAAGGCTACCATTTTCTAACCCATAATTCCCTTGGTTTTCCATTCCAAATCATTTTTGGTTTGTGATATCGTTATAGCACTTTGTATGTAAAAACCCCAGAATTAGAGTTTATATTTAACTTATGTAATGTATCAATTTTGTTCAAGCCAGGTAATTTATCAGTAATTTTTAGTTTCCTAAGAATATGATGTCCTTATTTTTATTAATTTTGTGAGCTATCCATTGTCTCAGTTGGTGAAGTGCAATGAATACAGATAGAATGGAACTGAATATAATATTTAAGCCAAAGCCAAGCACTGGGACCTATGAGGGCATTCATTGCTGAAAGGGAAATTTTGAGTAAAAAGAATCCAAAGGTGTAACAAGAAGCAAACCTCACAGCTGTACTAAAAATGCAAAGGAGACTAGTATCAGAGTAGTAATGCATTGCATCTTCACTTGAACTTTTGAAATTGTAATTGCACGACATCCTCAGGGAGACTGTTCCACAGTCCAGCGGTGTGAGGAATAAAGGACTTTTGGGAATGATTGCTACAGCAAGGCACATTTACTGTATACTGATGCTGCTGTTCAGCAAATCTGGTTTGCTCTTGGCAGGAAAAGGGGATCGGATCAATTGTGAATGTGAAAGATCTCTGTTAGAATGCAACTTATGAAAAATTGACAAACGAGACTATCCGTCGATGGTTCAAGTCATAGTTGCTAATACGTGCGTATTAGGAAACAGAAACCTACTGCCACGATTGTAATTCATATTAGGAAACAGAAACCTACCGCCACGAATGTAATACATATTAGGAAACAGAAACCTACCGCCACAATTGTAATACATATTAGGAAACAGAAACCTACCACCACGATTGAGAGTAAGGACGGCTTCATTTCTCATAAGTGGAGACTTTACTACATCCACATACTGGCATACTGAACAATCTTAAGTTTCCAGGCCAACAGCCATATCACTTGTATAGACGAAAAATAACACTGCACCAAGAACATTATTCTGTGGAACTCCAGATACAACAGGTCTTGGTTTGCTAAAGATCCCCTCAGCAACTCATTGCTGCCTACCTGTAAGGATATCTCTTAAGTAAATCTAAAACATATCCACTGACTCCAGGATTTCAAAGTTTATAAATAAGTGCCTTGTGATTACTAACTCAAATACAGCACTAAAATCTATTTGAATCACTCTACACTCAAAACCTCTACTAAGGTTCTCTTGCAAATGACATGTCAAATCTAAAAGAGCATTGCAGGTACCTAACTGCTTCCTATATGCATATTGACTATCAGCTAAAAGTACTTTAGATTCCACATACGATATACAGTGGCTTAAAAATAAGTTTGTTCATGTACAAAACAAACGCTCGGTCTTAACATTAGGATAAATCTTCTAGCACCAGCTGGAAACCGGTAAAGTTAAAAAAAATTGTGCGTGCAAGGGACTATTGGCATCTGTTTGGTCACGATTCATGTGGAGGCACCCACTTACCCCCTCTTTAACCTGTGACCATGCTAGTTATTTTCTTACCACCTTTAAGAGAGGACATGCTTTGCTTCCAACCTTTAAAAGCCACTTTAGTTTGCCCCCTTCTTTGCTTTGAATCTGTTTGTGTGTGGAATTAATTTTTCTGCAACTTTGGAGAACACAGGGAGAACAGAAATGGACCTGTAGTTACTGTTGTCTGCAGATATGCCATCCTTTGGAAGAGGCACTGTATTGCTTAGCTTGCATTCACACGCAAAGATACATCAACCTGAAATTCTATAGAATCCACTAATCTTGGGAGACAAAAATGCTAGAAGCATTTTTAAAAAATAAAAGGAAAGAAACCATTAGGATCTTCTCTACCCGAGCTATCAAGATTATCAAGAATTTTCTTCCCTAGAGCAAAATGCAAATTTCACATAAGTGACTTGCCAAACAGTTACATTGCTGAAAGCTTCTTACCTCAGCAGTCAAATATCAAAATTGTTCATATACGAAACAAAGCCTTGGTCTTAACATTAGGGTACATTTAGCGCCAGCTGGAAACCAGTAAAGTTAAAAAAAAAATTGTGTATGCAAGGGTCTATTGGCATCTGCACTTGGTCACGAGTCATGTGGAGCCACCCCCCATGCCCCTCTTTAACCTGTGACCATGCTAGTTATTTTCTTACTGCCTTTAAGAGAGTACATGCTTTGCTTCTGTCCTTTTAAAGCCAGTTTAGAATCTGTTTGTGTGTGGGATTTCTGGGGGATTATACATGCTTCAATAGATTTCTTCTGGATCTCACAAGAAGATAAAATGCCCAGGTGTTTTCGTGTTATTTTTTTTACATCTGAGTACACATAGCCTCATCCAATGTGTAGTAGGTGCAGAGAAAAGCTATGTTCAGATCCCAGTTCTAGTGAGGTATGTTATTTTTGGTCGACGGGACAATGGACGAGGTTAATGAGTAGGGGCAGTGCGGCAGAAAGGAGAGACAGACACCACCTAAGGAGGGAAATTGACTTCATCTTTTGTTGTGCCTTTCTTGAAACTGATCCAGTTGCTCCGCCACCTGTACTTGATATTTCACATACCCCATGTGGTTCATTTATGGATTAATGTCGTGGATGCATGAGGAGGGGCTATGGGAGGTAATTTTGACTAATTGTGCTCCTTTCCCTGCAGGGAGGGAGTGTGCATAGACATCTTGGTCTTTGTTCTAGCTACAGAGGCACAGTTGATGGTGGGTGTGCAGTCGGCGTTAGGCCTATCAAAAGTACCAACTCTAGATGGGCAGTTGGTTTTCTATATGACAACAGGACCTGCCCACTTTTGGGAACACCTGGTACTGCTGAGGAAATAGCCAACAATTTGTTTTCTGTAATTTGTTTTCTGCCGGCTACTGGTTAACATTGGTGGTTCTCACAGCAGTTGATTTCATCACTTGTGCCTTGATCTACAATAATTGGTGAAGTACTCAAACAGCCTTACTTCGATAGGTACCATCAAGAGTTATCTGCTCTGGCCCTGACAGGTTTGTCAGAGCAAATGGGTTTTCTTGCAGAACAGCAGAAGCTGTTGCAAGATGCAGTAGAGCTGCTGCTTGCAAGTTATACCAGTTGAAGTGGAGGATTTTCAGAAGCATCTCCTCTTCTTTGACCTCTAGAACACAAATTCCAAACATTTTGGTATTATTAAGAGATACAAGGAAACTTGTCTCCATCTACTATATAGGGCTATAGATCTATGCTTTCCACAGTATTTAAGCATCAAGATATCAGCGACTTAAGTCCTCTGAAATATCCAAGGTGGAAAAGCCTAGGTGTGGCATGGAACCTTGACATTGTTTTGTGTTTGGCTTAGTTTTTAAAAACCTTAAGAAGACACTGTTTCTAGTGGCTTTGGCAACAGCCAATAGGGCGAGCATGATTCAATTAATCAGTAAGGATGTGGGTTTCACTCAAGACACTGCAGTTGCTCTTATGTAGGAGACTCTTGCAAAGAACAAAGAACACCCATCAAAGCCTTGGCCTCGTTCTTTTATATTCAAGAACCTCATGGACATATTGGGACCAAAGGAGGTAAGACTTTTATGTTCAGTAAGAGCTATTAGGTATTATCTTCATAGGAGTGAGAAGATAAGGGGAACATCGAATCACCTTCAGTGTTCGGTGAGACCCTACTCAACCATTCCCCAAAAATTGTCTTTCATTTATTCTAAGAAGTCTCATTTTAGAAGCACAGTCACAAGTTCAAGAGGACGACCTCCCTATCCTTAAGGTGAAAGCTCATGAGAATTGAGCGGTGTTAACGTCGTTAACTTTTTGACATAATACGTCTTTGTCTTTCGTCCTTCAAGCCACATACTGAAGATCGAGATCAGAAGTCAGTGTTTGTGTCACATTATCTGAAGGATATAAAAGCTGCTTTTGAAAACTGCAGTAAGATGAGACCATTATCCATGACTGCCTTGTATATTTTAAGGTTTGTCAAATCTTAGTGAAGCCTGGGGGTACGATGTGCCTGGAGTACCCTCCATTTTTTTATGGTTAGGGTTGATGATTATATGGTTTTGTGTCTGGTCTTCACCTAGGGCAAGGGCAAGTTTATGTTCTCTTTGTTAACCGTCAGTGAACTTCCATGGTTACAAAATCCCACTACAAGTAGGGACGAACCTGGCCACTACCGCTGTGTCTCCTACAGGTGATGAGAGTGCTGACCAGAGGCCATACTCACCTACAGCTGCTCTCTCACAAGGTAAGGTACAGCAAGCATTACAATATGTTAATGTCAGCAGTCTTATTTTTTCTGTCATTAACTTAATGTATTCAACGTTTGTTAGAAAAAATTTCCATATTCCCGCCTTTCTATGAATGTAGAATCAATTATGTATTGTTTGGAAAGTGTGAAAATTATATTTTTATAATAAAATGAGGTTCCACTTATACTTACCAAACAATTACATAATCAGAGCCCTCCCTCCTCCCCACAGATGAACATTGCAGCTCAACGAATTGCTGGTCATTTGTTCGGCAATACCAGGTGTTCCCGAAAGTGGGCGAGTCCTGTTCACCTACACTGATGATAGCAGTGCCACCAACAGAATTTGAATTTTTGACTGTCAAGGTAGGAAGCTTTAAGCTACGTAATTGTTTGCTAAGTATATGTGAAACCTTATTTGTTCATATACGAAACAAACCTTCGGTCTTAACATTAGGATTTACTAGCGCCAAGCTGGAAACCGGTAGAATTAAAATTAAACTTGTGTGATCTAGGGACTATTGGCATCTATACCAGGTCACGGGGCATGTATACCCAGAATGCCCTCAGCGTTGTGTGACCAACCCGCCAGTTATACTTCTAATCCAGTTATCTGTCTACTGCCTTTAAGATAGGACATGTTCTCTGTCTATCTGTTTAAAGCCGGTTTTAGTTTGCCCGTTTTTATCCATTTCACTTTCATTTTTCTTATTAATTCTCATTCTCTGAGTGTGCTCAGTGTGGGTGTGAGCTGTAAGAGTGTGTAAGTGGTGAGATGGAGTGTTTTGTATCGCCGTAGGGATCTTCTTCCGTTTCGAAGACAAGACAAAGGAAATGCCCTGGAGTCAGAGGCTTTCCGTGTTCAAGATTCCTAACTTCGGTGTCGACGGATCCTCCTCCAACGTTTAGTAGGTGTAGGGAAAATGTATTTACAATTACTAATCCTTGTTCTGTTTGTCGTGGTTGGTCGGTGGAACAGTGGAGGAAATTTCATGAGAAAGGCCAGCACAAAAGAAAGGAGTCTACGCCATCTTTGGCAATACACCAGACTGCTCCATATGTTTCGCCACCTGCCTTTGATTTGTCCCATACCCCTTCAGTTTCTCCTAGTGGTTCGTTTTCAGAAACGCCCGGAGGGGATTTGGGTAATTTGATGCATAATATTTACGCTCCGTTGTTCCTAGCAGGGAGGGGGCGAGTATCGCCATCTTTGTTCCAGGTGCCTGCTCCCGACTCGAACAGGATGGAAGGTATGTGGGTGGCGCTAGCCTTCTAGGCGTACCAACCTTGAAAGGTTTGCTGTCGCATTATATGGCGTCACGGTTCCAGCAGAATCCGGCAGCGCTGAATATTCCTCATCCCCCGGGCTTGCACTTTATGGGAAATAATGCAGCGGCTACGCCAACAACTTCATTGGTTACGGCGATGCAGAACATATGGGGTTAATTTGCAGCAAACGCAGGGATGCCAGCAGCAGCAGCCCAGTCTCTCTCTACAAGATGGGTGATGTCACAACCGACGTCACACACCGACATGGAAGACACGATGATGTCACAGCCTACTGCTTCTCAGTCTTCTTCGCTGCCTCCGGACTCAAATACGCTTTCTGACTCGGTAGTATCCACTGTAATGGAGAAATTACAGGATCTAGAGAAGAAAATTAATAAAGACAAAAAGAAAAGGCGTGATTCGTCGTCGTCTTCGTCTTCTTCCTTTAGCTCGCCGTCATCGCTAAGCTTGATGACGTCACGGCGTGTACCAGTCAAGCGTTGGAGGATACGGGATTTCGCGACTGATCCTTGGGCCAAGAGGAGAAGTGAATTCTTTTTCATCTTCGGGCCAGGACGGTCACATCCCAGTCAGCAAGAAAGGCAAGAAGTCAATGGCTGGTAAGCTCAAAGCTAGAGGACGAAGCCGTTTACAAGAGTCCGAACGAGCGAGTGAGTCGACAGCCGATGGGATAACAGCCGACGCGGAGTTGCCAGTAGAGACTATAAAGAGTCAAAGAAAATCTCATGTCATTGGCGAAATCGGCGTTGTGGGCAAAAAGTGCAGCAAAGGATAGAGCACAGATACCGGTTTCGCCTGTAAGACCGTTTAAAATACGGAGAAAAGATGATAAGGCTCCTATCAAAAGGTAGAAGAATAGCGAGTTGGCAACCTCGTCTGATATGTTGGTGGAAGGCGTTGTCTGCCTAGATGAAGGATCAAGGCCGAATTCTCTGACGGTCATTGGAGACGATATTAATCGTCATGGAGAGGAAGTGAGCTCGGTTTTGAGAGAGCCTTCACCTTGGAGGTATAGGCAAGATTCTTGCTCTAGATCCATGAGCAGAGAAGGAGTGAGGCGGTCTCGTTCTCCTGCTAACTGTTCGGGATCGAGCCGTCGGCGGTCAGCAGAGATCAAAGAGACCGCGGCTGTAGGGGCAGACGGCCACGGAGCACCCGGACGTTTGTCAGGGGATAGGAGTGAGATAGCGTCTCCTGTGGCTGAGCACAGTACGCTAGAACTGGAGGAAGGAGAGAACCAAGAGTTTCTGGCTTCGTATGCTGAGGTGATTGATTTGGTTCGTCAATTCAATAACCTTTTGGAGAGAACAGAAACACCTGCCAGTATGCTTCCTCCGGGATTGACATGGCGTTTGGTATGAAAAGGATACCAAGGTGTCGTATGAATTGCCTTGTTCAAATCATGCGGAGTCCGTTTTACAACAAGTAAACACACGGATTGCGGGAAGGGATAATTCCTTCAGATCAAAAAGATCATTTAAGTTTATCCCTCCTCCAATGATGAAACATAGAAAATATTATACGACACTGACGGTTCCTTTACTGTCTAGACAAATTAACCCAAATGTAGTAAGGTTAAGTCCTGGATTAACCTTAGATCAAGTGAAAATGGAATGCCCTTCGACGACTTGCCAAGAGGCTGCTACGTTAGAAGCAACAGCTTCTTCTGTCTTTCAGACTGCTTCTTGGCTGGATCTTTGGTCGACAGCAGTTGCAAAGATTGCATCCTCAGAAGTGATGAGGAAGGTAGTGGATGAATCAATGTTCATTAGATTACTACAATCAGGTGCCAAAGCAATTGCATACTTGACAAATTTAAGTGCCAATGTTTGGGCAAATATCCTGTTAATGAGGACGGATGCAGCTTTGGCTAGACTAAGTCGCACTGTTGATTTGGATTCCCTGCTAGCAATGAGAAATGGGAATATCTTCAGAGTCGCAATTGCTGTTGCCAGAGGCCATACTAGATGAGGCTACAGAAGAAGGATGGACACTAACGATGGATTGGTACAGCAGGCAGTTAGGAAAGCATCTACCAGTCAGGCTAATCTTATGGAGGTAAGGCACCAGCAAATACCTCTGAAGAAGCTAGTGAGGCATAACATCACTAATGAGGCATAACATCACTAATAGAGCAACAAGGCCCTCTTCCCCAAAGAAGTTAACTCATTGGCCCTTTCACGATAGAAATAACAGAGGAAGGGGGATTAGGGGAAGAGGGAGGGGCTCAAGACGATAGGATAGGCGCCTCTCATCACTCAGCCACACCAGTGGGGGGTTGCCTGGCAAATCACTGGAAGGTGTGGCAGGAACTGGGAGCAGAGCAGTGGGTGGTGGATGTTCTCAGAGTCGGGTATTTGATTCTGTTCGAAGTATCCTCACCCCTGACAGAACAGCCATTGCCTCACCTCGCTCATGCTCAAGAACCTCAGAAGGCTTTTATTCTGCAAGAGGAAGTGAAGAAAATGATGGAAAAAGGGGCTGTGGAACAAGTATCCATTCCGTCAAAGGGGTTTTACAGCAGGATTTTCCTTTTACCCAAACCCAGTGGGGAGTGGAGGACAGTAATAAACCTGTCAACTTTGAATCTGTTTATAAGAAAAACCAGATTCAAAATGGAAACTCCAAAGACGGTTCTACAAGCAGTCAGGATCAAGGACTTTATGCTGATAATCGACTTTCAGATCCCAGTCCATCAGTCTTCCAGGAAATTTCTCCGCTTCAGTCTTGCAGAGAAAGTTTTTGAGTTCAAAGTTCTGTGCTTTGGATTGACAACGTCTCCTCAGGTTTTTACAAGAGTGTTCACTCTCGTGTCAACATGGGCGCATGCTCAGGGGATCAGGCTAATAAGATATCTAGATGATTGGCTGGTGATAGCAAAGTCCAGAGAGAAATTACTCAGGGACAGGGCGACCCTTCTATGGTTTGGTCACAGCTTAGGCATTGTGATAAATCAGAAGTCGCAGTTGGATCCAAGTCAACGGCTGGTGTATCTGGGAACGGTTATAGACACAATAAAAGCCAAAGTATTCCCGACAGACCAGAGAGTAGAGAAATGTAAACAAGTGGTGAATGCCATACTGGAAAAACAACACAGCCAGCAAAACAGTGGCAGGTAGTACTGGGAGTTCTAACTTTCTTGGAGAAGCTAGTACAGTGGTACCTCGACATATGAAAGGCTCAACTTACGAAAAACTCGAGATACGAAAGCAAATACGAAAAATTTTACAGCTCTACATACGAAAAGTTTTCAAGATACGAAAGGTTGTTGCTGTAAAGTCCCGAGATTCGCCCGGACCACCGAGAACAATTTTAAAACTCCCGGGCCGCCAGCTGAGTAAACTCGCCACCATCCTCCCGCTCTCCCATTGGTTCCTGATGCTAGTCACCCCATAAGATCCTGCTCTCCTATTGGTCAGCATCTACCCCTTGTGCTTTAAGTATTCTATTGGTAAAAGGATGCTGTAAATTGAAAAACTTATTCATGCAACACATTTAATAAAAAAAAATTAGGTAAAGATAGAATAAAGAATAGAAATGAATGGTTATTATACTGTTTGGTAGTTTCAGTAGTTGAAGAGAGAGAATGAAAATTTATGGCTTACTGTGTAAAGTGATTGCTTGGCGATCGTTCGATACTCGTAAGTGCTGGATGTAAACAGAAGTTTGGAAGCTTTTTTTCGTTTGTTTATTATGGTTAATGGTTACTTAATAATTATTTGAAATGAGTACATGGAATACATTTAATAAAAAAATTGTGAATTAGATATCATAAAATATAAAATAAATCAGACTGCCAACAAATACGTATTTTTTAGAATTCTTCCTTTTTTAATATTACGTTACATATATGTTTCATTATAGCTGTCAGTAACTCGGTATCTCCATTAGGTAAAGATAGAATAAAGAATAGAAATGAATGGTTATTATACTGTTTGGTAGTTTCATTAGTTGAAGAGAGATACTAATGAAAATTTATGGCTTACTGTGTCCTAGGAAAAGTGATTGCTTGGCGTTCGTTCAGTACTCGTAAGACGGTAAGAGCTGAATGTAAACAATCGATTGGAGGTTTTTTTTTTTTTTGTTTTTTTTTTGTATTATAGTTAATGATTAATTAATAATTATTTGAAATGAGTACATACTGATTATTTATACATTTTATTGGCATATTCTAAGCTTTTAGCTTCTTAGGTTTAGATGTCAGAATCATAGACTAGGCTACAGTAGCAACCGCTAACATAGGCTAGGCTTATTGCTAAGGGACATATGCTAAAGTCCTAATATATGTAGTAAAAATGGGGTTGAACATTACATGCAGTTGAATATTACTCAAGTATGTACAGTATTTTGCCTTTTTGGAGTCATATTTCTTCCGTCGGATCGGCGTCGTAACTCTAGAACATGTGTTTTAGGCCTGGAAATATAATTTACTGGTGTGTTTTTGGAGGGCTTGGAACGGATTAGCCATTTTACATGTAAAATGTGGTCCAAGATACGAAAACCTCATGATACGAAGGGCGCCTCGGAACGGATTAATTTCGTATCTCGAGGTACTACTGTACCACAAGGGAGGTTACACCTTTGATCTCTACGATGGAGGATGAAGGAGTTCTGGTCACCAATAGTAGATCACCCGTACTAGCAGATTCCCTTGTCGGCAGAAGTGAGGAAAGCCTTGCTGTGGTGGGTGAAGGACAGCAATCTGACAGTGGGTGTTCCCCTTCAGCAAACCTCCCCGGATCTCATGCTGTTCTCAGATGCGTCAATAGAAGGTTGGGGAGCGCATATGGAGGAGCTGATGGTTTCAGCAAAATGGAGCGGCGAGGACAGAAAACTCCATATAAACGTGCTGGAGTTAAAAGCAGCATTTCCAGCGCTACAGGAATTCCGGGAGAGGGTGGAGGGGCATTCAGTGGTTTTGATGTCAGACAACACCACAGTAGTAGCTTACATAAACCAACAAGGAGGTCTAGTGTCTCGACAGTTACATGTGATGACAGTTCAACTTCATCAGTGGGCTGTAGAGAACGTAGTAGACATCAGGGCCAAATATATTCCGGGAAAAAGAAACATAGTGGCCGACAAGTTGAACTGCAGGGATCAGATCCTGGGAATGGAGTGGTCCTTGCACCAACAAGTAGTGGACAGAATGCTCATGTTGTGGGAAAGGCCGATCACAGACCTATTCTCAACTAGGTACAACAAAAAGTTGGGAGTGTATTGTTCGGTAGTCCCGGAAGTAGAGGCAGTAGCAGAAGATGCACTACAACACCCATGGGACAATCTGGACGTCTACGCATTTCCTCCATTTTGTCTAATCCGTCAGGTTCTGAACAGGGTAATGCGGTCTCAGAACCTCAGAATGACTGGTTGCTCCGTTATTGCCAAAGGCAGAATGGTTTCCGGACCTCTTGGAACTCCTAATAGACGTGCCGAGAGAGTTACCCCCATGGAACAACCTGCTATGTCAGCCGCACATGGAAAGGTACCACCGGTCGGTGAAGTCCCTATCACTTCATGGGCGGAGACTGTCGAGTATCTCTTGCGAGCGAGGGGGTTTTCACAAAAAGCAGCAGCGCAGATGGCAGGAAATATCAGAAAGTCATCGGCAGCAGTATACCAAGGAAAATGATCAGCATACTGTGATTGGTGTCATAGAGGGAACTTGTCCCCACTCAGTACCACTATTCAGCAATTAGCAGACTTTCTGATATATCTCAGGACAGAAAGGCATATGTCTGTATCTGTGGTGAAGGGGTACAGGGCTGCTCTAGCCTCGGTCTTACGCATGAAAGGCGTGGACATTTAATCTTCATGGGAGTTGGCCATGTTGATGAAGAGCTTTGAGCAGTCATGTTCACCAAAGGAACTGAAAGCCCCAGATTGGGATTTGACCATGGTACTGAGTACTAGTTTGACAAAACCCCCCTATGAACCACTAAGGCAGTCCACAGATAGGAGCCTGACCCTGAAGACAGTCTTCTTATTGGCCCTAGCTTCAACCAAAAGGGTGGGGGAACTACATGGCCTGTCATATATATTGTAAAGCACTTGAGAGGTTGGAAGTCTATGGCATTCGAGTTTGTGCCAGAATTCGTGGCCAAAACTCAAAACCCATCAATAGTGGACGGCAGATTTGACACTTTTTCCATACCTTCTTCCATACCTTCTCTGGCAGTTTTTGCAGATCATGACAAAGATGAGATGCTTCTGTGTCCCGTCAGGGTAACAAGAGAGTACTTAAGGAGGACAAGGCACCTCAGGCCGGGGTGCAGGAGGTTGTTCGTAAGTACAGGACGGAACAAAAAGGAAGTGTCTAGGAATACAATATCGTTTTGGCTAAGAGAAACGATCAGGAATGCCTACATGACAGAAGACGAGGTCAGATAGCCAGGAGAGGGCTAGGGCTCAAGACATTAAGAGGCTTGAGTGCTTCTTTGGCATTCAAGAAGAATATGTCTGTGGAGAGAATTCTGAAAGCTGGTGTTTGGAAACGCCAAACGACTTTCACTTCCTTTTATTTAAAAGACGTTGCCCATAGATCCTTGGATACCTTTTCCTTGGGTCCAGTGGTGGCGGCCCAGCAAGTGGTATAGCTCATCCAGTACCCCTGGCGGGTCAGTTTGTGTCTAGTCTAAGATGAAAGTATGAAAGTAGAATGAATGGGATGACTGGTCTTTTTTCTTTACTACTTTCTTTCTACTCCTTTACCTACGTGCAGTATGGAGGAGAGTACCATCATGAGCTGGAACGGCCTAGATGCAGGTGAGGTGGTCAGCCATACTGTAAAGTTATGTTACAGTATAGTATACTTTTCAGTAGCAACACACCCCTCTCGGTAATAAGGAAGGGAGGGGTAGATCCAGATACAAGGGACAAGAGTGGTTTATGAGAATGGAGGGTCCTCTATTTTCCCATAGTTTGTAAACCATGGCATGATACCAGTACCCAGTGAGGGAAACCAATAGATTTCCTTATATCTTTGGTTCAAGGGTTTTTAGTCCATTCTCTTAGAATACTCCTAATATTCAGAAATGGATATAGGTGGCAAACTCCCAGTCAGTTAAGAGACTTACCTCCCTCCAATAAGTAAGTCTGTCCTAATGTTAAGGCCGAAGGTTTGTTTCGTATATGAACAAATGACAAATTTGTAACTAATTTGTATTTTTCATAACTAACAAACCTGAGGTCTTAACAGTTAAAGGGCCCACCTCGAACCACCCCTCTAGCAGTCTAAACTGGGTTAGAAGTATAACTGGCAGGTCAGTCACACGACGCTGAGGGCATTCTTGGTATACATGCCCCGTGACCTGGTATAGATGCCAAAAGTCCCCGGATCGCACAAGTTTAATTTTAATTCTCCGGTTTCCAGCTTGGCGCTAGTAAATCCTAATGTTAAGACCTGAGGTTTGTTAGTTATGAAAAATACAAATTAGTTACAAATTTGTCATTTTATTATAACGATATAATTTTTGTAAGAATAGGTTCAGGATGACAAGTATTAGGGAGAGGAAAATCTCAGCTGATTGCTTACCTTTAAAAGCTTAATGAAGTACAGTTCAGTTTTTTCCTTAGGGCCAGTAACCAATCTACCTTTGATTAAGCTCTTCTACTTATATCATCAAACCATATCTGGCCATTTGTCGCAAATTTAATGACCTTTCTAGGGACATGCCTTACTAAAATAGCCATCAGCATTACCTTTAACTTCTTCTTGGGAGCTGGATCAGATATAGATGGCATCTGAAATATTAAATGTCTGACAAGCTTCAATAAAGCAATCCGAATTGACTCTTATGTCTATCTCAGTGGCACAGTGATTGGAGGTGCCTATATACGTACTCAAGACCTTGGACATCACAATAGCTGGAACATCTGTGAATATGAGGTCTAATCTATTACCAGTAATGTACATGGTTTTCTCAATTAGCTGGACAAAATTGGAGGAATTTGAATGAAGCCTATTGCTGTGCTTTGTGTTGCAGTCTCCTTAAATAACAAATAAAGCTTTTGAGTCCTGTGAATGATCTATACCAATCTTCTCCAAGAGTCATATATATAGAATTGTCAAAATTGGGATTGCAGTAAACAGCAAAAATGTACATACATAGCTTGTAGAACTACTGGAAATCTGAAAATAAAATTTTTTTTTTGATGATATTTAGTTGTCCAGACTTAGTGTCCAGAGCCATACCTTGTGCATGTCGGATGTTATGACAAATAAAATCAGGACCTTCAAACACTGGGATTAGAAACTCAACTTTTGACGTGTTACTACTTCCAAGTGTCTCGGATAATATTATCAAATCTTGGTTATAGGGACAACTCTGGAGGTCAAGAAAATTTTACCTTAAGCACTGAATATTTGAGTAATCTGCAGTTTTTCTTACAGGGTTCAGCTCAATGTCTCCCACAAGAATTAAAATGAACAAAATAAAATCAGTAGCAAACCCAAAAAAGGGATTTTGACGAAGGAAAAATTTATTTCTGGACGAAGGTTCGTATCGCCCTGTGAAATAATCCTTAAGTTCATTATTTCTAAGGTAAATGAAGCTAACATATTTCCAGAGAAAAATAAATTCAGGAAGATGTCAGTATAACTGACTCGCTCACCCTAAATAAAAGAGGGCGTCGGTATGGTATCTGGGGCGAGTGAGACCACTACCTCGAACCTCTTGCCATTTAGAATTCTCCTACACCAAAATCCCCTTCCTGAGAGAGCCGATCCATAGGCAGGGACGGCAACTACTACTACTACGCCCCGCACCACGCCGACTGCCGCGCCTCTGGTGGTCATCCTTGTCGTTAGATGCCAATCTTGGGCTGTAGGGCGGGACACGGGGGGATTTCACTGGGCGACACGAACCCTCGCCCAGAAATAGATTTTTCCTTCGTCAAAATCCCTTTTCTGGGCTCAGTTCGTGTCGCTGCGTGAAATAGTACCAGAGAAATAGCACAAGATTGAAAAGAAAAAAGAAGGTCTCAATGAAACTAGGAAATAAAACAAACAAATATAATATTGAGAACTTACAAGTTATCATACAAAAAAGTTAACTTAACATAAATAGAGTGGACTTATAGTTAACTTAAAATTAAACTTATATTAGTATTGATAACTTATCTAGGATAGTGAGTTAAAAGGCTATATGTGGAATTACTCACTAGACAAAACTTACTCTCTAAAAGTTATAGTAAACAATATAGGTGTGCTACCCTAGCATAAAAATAAGGGGAGCACCACCAATGGACACTTCATAATTTACAATAATGTTGTGGGTGCCCCTAGCAAAAAAATAAGGGACACACCACCATAATCATAATCATAAGCAGCTAAGGCTAAAAGACTATATGGAGCATAACGTTAGGTTAAGTGAAATATTAGTTGAGGCAGGTAGAAAGGAGATCTGGATCTTCAACTACGACTACTGTGCAGTGTCAGGGGAAACTATGTTTCCCGCTGCCACTGCTGGAAATTTTAAAGATTCCAAGGACTTTAGATAGTGACGCTTAAAAACTGTCGGCGATTTCCAGCCAGTATATTTCTTTAAATCGTCAAAATTCATATGTTGGAAATAATTAATAGAGGTGGCTACTGCCCTGATATCATGGGCTTTTGGGAATGATTCAGGATTTGCTTGTTTAATGAAGTAAAGGATCTGCTGCCTGATACCTTTTACTGATATAGTGCCACCTTTTTCCCTTATAAAGAGAGGACCCGAGGATCTAGAGGATGTCCTAGACAGAAAGGTTCGTAAGGTCATCACTGGACAAAGAGAAGGGTCTTGGGGGAGAGGGATGACTTTCCAAGGGGCCCATCTCGCTAAAGGATCCTCATTTTTTGCTAGAAAACTACGATCCGGGGAAAGCAAAACTTCTCCTGAAGGGAGGAATTCTATGTGCCCCCGCATCTCTGGATAGAACCGACAGTTCTTAGATTCTGGCCCCCGAGGCCAAACTTAGCAAGAATAGCGTCTTTCTTAGTAGCATTATGAATGAACAAGAAGAGTTGTCAGTGTCTGAAGCCAGTTTGAGGACATCATTCAAGAACCATGATACTGAACTAGGCCTTTCAGAAGGTCTAAGTCTAGCACAAGCTTTGGGAATAGACGTAAAGTAAGAATCTGTCAAGTCTATTTGAAAACCCAGCTGAAAGATTTTCTTTAAAGCTGATTTATTAGTGGTAATTGTGCTAGCTGCTAATCCTTTTTCGAATAAGGATCTGAAGAAGGATATAGCTGAATTTACTGTCATGGTTGTGGTGTTTGTCTCCTTCAGGAAAGATGCTAACTTCTTAACAGCAGCATCATACTGTCTCAAAGTTGATTCCCTCTTATCTGATTCTAGGAAAAGAATATTCTGGGGATCGATATCTGCATCTTTTTTAGCTGCAAACTTCATGAAGTCCATAAAGTTAGGGTTTTGAGAATTCCTGAGGAAGCGAACACAGTCCTCATTTGTACTGACTGAGATAGTTTGGGATTGGGAATCCGTCGAGGTCGAAGACCCAATTCCAGAAGCAGAGGGTACCAGTTGCTCTTTGGCCAGTTCGGGGCTACTAGAGCTTCTTGTCCCTTGAAAGTCCTGAGTTTGTTCAGTACTTTCAATAGAAGATTCACTGGAGGAAAGATGTATATCTTCTTCCACTGATTACAATCTATGGACAAGGCGTCTGTGGCATATGCCAGAGGGTCCAGGTTGGGGGCCACATAGCAAGGAAGCTTGTGGTTCGCTTGGGAGGTGAAAAGATCTACTTGGAGACCCGGGACACTCCGGCGTATCCACTGGAACGACTTGTTGTCCAGGGACCACTCTGATTCTAGAGGAACTGATCGAGACAGGGCGTCTGCTATCACGTTCCTTACTCCCTCCAGGTGGGTGGAGGATAGATGCCATTTGTACTTGTTCGCTAGAGAGAAAATGGTTATCATGACTTGGTTCACATGTTTTGATTTGGATCCTCCTCTGGTGATGCAGTGTACAACTACTGCGCTGTCCAATACCAGTTTTATATGAGAATTCTTTGGTGGAAGGAGCCTCTTCAGAGTGAGAAAAACTGCCATAGCTTCCAGTACGTTTATGTGGAGCTGGCGGAACTGATGTGACCAAGTTCCCTGAACTTTTTTGAACTGAGAATATCCTCCCCACCCGCTTAGCGAGGCGTCTGTGTGGATAGTTAACGCCGGAGGAGGACATTGAAGAGGAACTGACTTGGACAGGTTCTTTGTCTTCGCCCATGGACGTAGATGATTGCGAAGGATTTGCGGGATTACTGACAACTTGCCTCGAGATTTGACATTTGCTCTTGAGCGCCAAACTCGATTTATGTCTTTCAGTCTTGCTTTCAGTAGGACGTCCGTCACTGAAGCAAACTGGAGAGAACCTAGGATCCTTTCCTGGTTTCTCCTTGATGCCTGTTTGTTCTTTAGGAATTGCCTTACTGACTTGGCTATTTCTTTCCTTTTGACTACCGGAATTGACAGATTGTGGGAGGATAAGTCCCATTGAATGCCTAGCCACTGAAAACGAGACTCCAGAGTGAGTCTGGACTTCGTTCTGTTTATTTGGAACCCTAGGTGTTCCAGGAATTGAATTACCTTTTTTGTGGCTTTGAGGCATTCCTCGACGGTTGATGCCCAAATCAGCCAATCGTCGAGGTACGCTACTACCATTATCTCTTGTGATCTCAGTTGTTGTACTACTACTTCCGCTATTTTCGTGAATACCCTGGGGGCTACATTCAGCCCGAAGGGCATCACTTTGAAAGAGAATGCCTGGTCTCCCAGCTTGAAGCCTAGATATGGACGAAAGTGTCTCGCGATTGGGATATGATAGTATGCGTCTGTAAGATCGATAGAGGTGGTGACGGCCCCACAGGGAAGTAAGGTCCGTACCTGCGAGATGGTCAGCATTTTGAACTTGTCGCAGCGAATGAATAAGTTTAGCTGGGACAAGTCTAAGATTATTCTTCTTTTTGATGAGCCTTTCTTTGGCACGCTGAATAAGCGTCCTTGAAACTTTAAATGCTTGACTCTCGACACTACTCCTTTCTGAAGGAGCTCCTCTGCGTAATCTGCCAATTCCTTTGATGGTAGCTGAAGGAATGACTTGGATGGAGGGGGACCTTTGATCCAACTCCAACCCAGCCCTTTGGACACAATGCTCTGTGCCCATTTGCTGAACCCCCATCTGTGCCGGAAGAGGAACAGCCTCCCTCCTACCCGGGAGATCTCACTGCTGTTGTGCGGGATGAGCTCCGCGTCCTCCACGGAAGTGCTTACCCCTGTTGGTAGCTCTTCCTGCGCCTCGTTGCCGAAAGGTACCTCTCGCCCTACTTCCCCTAGCAAACCTGTTGAAGGTTTGGAAAGTTTGGCTTTCAAACACCGGGTTGAATGCCGGGGAAACAGCGTAAGAAGTCGAGGGCTGACTCTGTGGGGACAGCAGGAGAATCGGTTGGTTCTGTCCTTTTGCTGCTGCCGATTGTCCTGGCTGAGCAACCAAAACAGCTTGAACGAATTGTTGTTGTTGCTGCTTCTGGTATGGCTGGAACCTCTTTGTTTTCTTCAGCTTTTTGCTAGAGGAGGAAGGTTTCTCCGGTTTCCTCTTAGCAGAGAGACCCCAACGAGCTCTGAGGCTCTGGTTAAGCCTCGTCGCCTCGTGTTGGACCTCATTAACTGCCGATTCTGGGAAGAGGTCCGCCCCCCAGATATTGGAGGAAAGCAACTTGTTCGGTTCATGCCGAATCGTTGCTTCCTGAAGGACGTGCTTCCGGCAGTTCCTTCTTGCCACTATAAACTCGTACAAGTCCGCTTGGACTGTTTGAGTTTGCGATTTGGCTAGGAGCTTAAAAAGAGGCTCCGTGCCATACGTCAAAGCAGCCACTACTGTCATAACCAGGGTGTTGAGCGTTCTGCCTAGCCTGGTTCTAGCCTCGAATTCTGCCTGAATGAGGTTATCTGGTAATCTGGGTAACCTCTCCCCGAACTGTTCCATGGCACAGTCCAGCTTGAGTGTACCTACCATAAAAGTGGCCGGTAGGTTCTCCCACAAATCACCGAAAGCAGGGAAGAGAGGAGACGTAGGGTCCGACTCCCTTAGCTGTGGAAGGGGTTCACATCCTTCATGCCCGCCTGCATTGTGATCTCTGCTATCTTTGTCGTGAAGGGGAGTGGTGCCTCCTCCTCTGTGGCAAAGATAGTAAACGGGCTCTTGTATGCTTGGAGTCTGGTATTAGTGCAGTCCCAGTCCTCCAAGCAATGCACCCATTCCCTCTGAGCCTGATCTCTGCTATATAGCACTGTTTCTTTAGGGATTTTATCTTCCCTATTTAAGGCTGTCTCCGTCAGCCTCGCAAAACCCATAAAAGGAGGCTGTAAGCCGGCTGGGTGGAACTCAAAGTCCTCGATCCTTCGAGTTCCACATTCCGGAATAGAGATCATGCCGTCCTTGTAGGGAGCATAAGCTGCTACCCTCCAAGGATTATTCATAGAGAAGGCAGGGAGGGTGTCATAGTCCGGCAGCTGGGCGAGACCAGCTCTGCTACCGGAGGGTCAGCCTGAGGTGCCTGGTTCAGGCCTGCCAGGCGATTCTCCTGGTCGGACATACGTTTAGTCAGGTTCTGGATGGATTGTCCCGACTGGTTAAGAGAGGTAGAGATTTGAGCAAACATCTGCTCGAATCTCGTACTGAGAGACCCGACCAAATCACCTACTTGCTGCATAACTCCTGCCGAAAATGCAGCAGGATCGAAGGTACCAGGTACCACGACCCCGGCAGGAGTCACCGGAGGAGTTCCGGCAGCAGCGGGAGAAGGTACAGGCTCAGCGGGAGCGCGGGCCTTCTCCTTAGAGAACTTGCCTCTTGACCCCTTGCAATGTGAAGACGAAGACGACTTCACTTTCTCTGCTCCAGGATGGGAAGCCGGAGGCTTACGGGAAGTAAAAGAAGACGACGCCTTTTTGGATGACGTCTTCTGAAGGGTCTTCTGCTCTTTGTGCCCCTTTACCTTGGGGGTCACAGATGCAGCAGGCGTACTAGTAGGGATCTCAGATCCCGTAAAGCCTTGAAAAGAGGAAGATGAAGGAACAGGAGAAGAAGATCCAGAGTCACCCAAGGGAAGCCCTTGGGCGCCCAACAAACCTACCTCAACTAATAGATCCTCTGCACCTACCGTCATTGGCTCCATATTCAAATCCAGTGTGGCTACTTCCGCCACGATGTCTTGGCCTCCTCCCTCGATCAAGGCTTGTTCCACTTGCTGTTGTATCGAGGCAATCGTCGGAGCTGCCACGGAGGGGTCCACATACCCCGTCGACTTCCCGCCTGGGAAGATCAGGACAGCCATCTTCTTGTCAAGTATATAGGGCTGTCCTTTGGGGGCGTTCTTCCCGAAGCCTCCCACCCAGGCCTTCAGGGTAGCCGACGCGACTTCCTTAACGGCGACAGCCTGGAAAAGAGGGTCATTGTAGTCCTTACAACGAAGCCCCGAGGACAGATCATTAACAAAAGTGAATATGACCATATGAAACTTAAAGTTAAGATATGTGACAGTATATATGTCATGAAAGGAACAAACCTGACACCGATATATACTTACTCCGTCCAAAAACTGGCTCACCAACTCGTAGCAAATGGTACAAGCCTCGTGATGCCAGACTATCAGCTCATTGTGGCGGGTAGCGCACGGAGCGTGAGTCCTGCAGACCTCATGCCCGCAGGGGTCCTGGAGGACGGCGTTACATCCCGCCTCCTGACAGTTAGTAGCCTGTAAGTGGAAAGATACATAAGTATCAACGTTATACACTCACAGGGCTACTGTGATACTCCGTTGCATGCCGGAGTAGTCTAAAATTATTGGGCATAATCCACCCCTGAACTCCTTGTGGAAGAAGGTCTATGACCTAAGTAGCTGGTTGGGAACTTCGGTGTACACCGGAGAGGAGAGTATGATCCAACCAGATGTTTCTATACACCCATAATGAGTTTTGAGGAGAAGTATACCACGCCGGAGAACGGGGGAGGATGCCCTATACTTAGACTAGGAAAAGTTATATTAATGTGGAGCGTGTAGCTCCGGCCTTACAATCCCCCCCCCCCCCCCGACAACTAGAGGAGCGCCCGGATAGCAAGCAAGTGCTCCGTAAGATAGAGAAAGCTTCTAGGACCAACTGAAATCGCACCACTCCGGTAGCCAGCTACCCCCCCCCCCCCCCCCGGATAGTGAGCAGGTGCTCCATCCGCTGGCGTAGGGGTAAAACATATGTGAGGAGGGAGAGAAATCAGACCCAAGGCACGCCGGAGAAGACCCAAAGCAACCGGAGGGAGGGGTGGCCAACCCCCAACCCCCGACCACGCCGGAGCTCCCAGAGAGCCCGAGGATAAAACATGCGGTCCACCAGTGCTCCCAGCTGTCCCAAACTCCCGTGACCCCCTTGGCGAGGGGGAGGGGGGAGAGGTGCTCGGGTGGTTGCCATAGCGACCGTAAGCTCGGGAGGGAGGGAAGGGGACTGGGACTAGGGCGACCAGAGGCATCACGCGATCGCGTGTGGACCAAGACGTGAAAATGCAACAAAACCGACTAGGTCAGCGACCACGTGAGCCCGAAAGTACCACGGGGCGATAATGCAACAAAACTGTGGAGAAAGATCTAATGCAACAAAACCACTTGGGAACTGGTCGCCCTAAATGCTAACCCAACATACAATATGACAAAGAAATCAAAACTTTTACATCGTAAGAAAGAGAGAGAGGGAAAACACGAGTGAGAGAGAAAGAGATGTCCAGGAGGAGTAGGCTAGTTCCGAAGAAACAGCCAACTACTCAAAAGCTAGCCTTAGCCGATACGTAGATGGAGGGCAATAGCCAGGATGCTGGACCAGGAAAAATAAATAATCACTCTAGCGCCTACACACCTAGACAAAGAGACATGCATGCATGAACGAGATCTAAGGTATAGGCTATGAAATCCCTACATACGATGTGAAAGATAATGGGAACTAGTGTAGCACGTGATAAAAACCCATGAAAGGTAAAAACTATGGAAGATGTCTCGGTATAGAGGACCGGGAAATCTAACCAAACACGGGGCGAGCCGATGGCCGCCATGCGCCAGACCAGGCGGCCGTATTTCGGACCTAAAAAACGGTAAATACGGGCCCCTGGCTGACCAAACTAAATCCAGACCTATCGGGTTACTTAACTTAGCTGCGGCGATAGCTGCGCGTTTCATGGTGAAGATAAATCCAAAGGAAATGGCACAAAACACAGAACAAAGGATGGCACGTGCTACCTAGTTCGGCTAACGAAAAGGATGACCACCAGAGGCGTGGCAGTCAGTGTGGTGCGGGGCGTGGTAGTAGTAGTTGCCGTCCCTGCCTATGGATCGGCTCTCTCAGGAAGGGGAATTTGGTGTAGGAGAATTCTAAATGGCAAGAGGTTCGTGGTAGCGGTCTCACTTGCCCCAGATACCATACCGACGCCCTCTTTTATTTAGGGTGAGCGAGTCAGTTATACTGACATCTTCCTGAATTTATTTTTCTCTGGTATATGTTAGCTTCATTTACCTTAGAAATAATGAACTTAAGGATTATTTCAGGCAGCGACACGAACTGAGCCCAGAAATAGACTTGTAACAACAGTGACATAAAAGCCAACAGAATTATTAACAATAATAATGCAATCAACAACAATAAAAGTATATACACTGTTTCCAAATTTGCACTGAGTTAAAAATAAACCTAATCATTTGTTATTGAAAAAATTACGGAAGCGACTAGTAGGTAAGGTGGAGCCAACACACCTTATAAGGCATATAAGAAACCTGCTATGTTTGCCAAAACAACGGGAGGTGGACAGTCGGGATGGATTTAGAAATTACAAAAGGGCTTTTGCTCTTTCATCAGCATATCCTACACACTTTTTGAAAAAACAGGAAAGTACTTATACCTGATTGTACCCTTAAGCAAGGGAACTCAAACCCATGGGAGGCCACAGTACAATGGCTACAATTCAGTCCAAGGTTGGAGAACAAGGTTTGTATTCAAAATCTCTTTGAAGGGTTGCCCACCGAGGCTGAGGGGTCCCTTCCACCCACTGGTTTGATTTCAGTGTCCTTTTCCTAGAAGAGTTCCCTGCCAAGGCTGAAGAGTGTAGGCATGGACCTTTTTAGTCAATGATGTTGGATGTAATTTCAAATTTAATTTAGAATTGTCTATTTACTCTTATTTGGCTCAAATTTGTGTTCCATTATGACCATAAGTTTATAATGGCCAGTTTTTTCATAATCTGTCTCATTTTCTCCTGTGAAATTCAATTACAGCCTGTGACATTTAACAAAGTGACCTGTCATTTCTTGAGGCATAGTTGGAAAATCCTGGACAAGGCTTGATATAAACGTAAGTTTTTGTAATTATGTCACTCTATAAATATAATTTATTTGTAAAGTTTATGAAATATGTTGTATTTTTCTTGGAAACTGGTGCTTTCTGTGTATTTGTCACCATGTGCATTTAATATATTGTCAGTGCTCAGGGTATCATCATTATCATTGCCAGTATTAACAGATTTTTCCTGTTACAAAACACAGGGTTTTGTTCACCTTCTCCTTTAATTCTTATTTACTTTAGGTTTTTTATATATTATTAAGCAGTTTCCTGTGTTTTTCTGGGTCACTAATGGTTTTGCTGCCTTTTTGAATAATTGCTCCCTCTTACCCTTTTTGTAATTTGTCCCAATCATCTCATGTCATTGAAGTCTGTCTGTTTACCAGCCTCTGAACACCACTTTTTTCTGCAACGTGCTCATTCATTGCATGATCTATCAAGTACAGTCCATCCATAAATATTTCTTGTTCATATGCAGAACAAACCTTCGGTCCCAATAGATAATCTTCTAGGGCCAGCTGGAAACCAGTTCAAAACAATTAAGGAAGTGGCATTTGGCAACTCGTGCATATACGAGGTTGAGGCTGGTCACTGAACCTTCAAAAAAATACCTCCATGTTTGAAATTGCTCATCTTTGCAGCATAGATTAGTATAGAAGCAAAGCACCTAGAAATCTTTGCTATTTTACTAGTTAGGTACTTGTACAGTATATACTGATAGCCTAGGTTAGATACTTGTACAGTATACACTGATAGCCTAGGTTAGATACTTGTACAGTATATACTGATTACCTGGCAGTTTCATTTACATTTCATCCAGGGTATTGGTGCTTTTTTATGCATCTTCAAGGCAGTATAAATGTTCAACTGATCATAATCAGTCACACTTGCCCTCATTTTGTGTATTTAAAATGCCATGCTTCATTTATATTTTGCAGTTTTTTGCATGTCATTTGTCACCTTGTGTTACATTTCACACACACACATCTCCCCTCAACACAACTCTTATATCAGCAACAAGGATGCTTTCATTACTGTATGCATTCTTTTGCTTCCTTTCCTATCACAAGTTTTTTTCTTTATTT
Organism: Macrobrachium nipponense; assembly: GCF_015104395.2. NCBI lineage: Eukaryota > Metazoa > Arthropoda > Malacostraca > Decapoda > Palaemonidae > Macrobrachium > Macrobrachium nipponense. Next base: position 88,575,734 of record NC_087205.1, read on the forward strand.
TGGCTGACATTGATATTAATGATCTCCCATTCTACTCATATCTTATGGAAATTTTGACAACCTCTTACTCTGACTCTGCTTTTAAATTATAATACTCTGAGATGCCTCCCTTTGGACCCGTATTAAATTATAATACTTCAGATGCCTCCCTTTCTGTCCTCCTCTGCTTCCTCTATCACTGTGATAAACTTGATCATCAACCTTCATTACTTGGATGACTTGTAAATTAATTAGTGCTGATCCTTAATGGACACTAACATTCATCTAGATTTATATTAATTATTTAACTATGAATTCCTTTACCCTTTTCTTTCATTGTTGTTTTTGATAATATTCATTTAGTGGCTTAGGTCAGATGCAGTAATTATATGGCCATGATTCTTAGTCTAGGACTGCTGCATCCCACATTTAAAATGAGGCTAAGACTAGAGTACATTTATATGTAAAACATGACTTCATTGCTATCTATTATGTGTATAAAGTGTTTAAAATAATATTACACCAAACTAGTAAATGAAATTTAAATAATTTCTTTCTTGTGGAATAAGGTGTTACAACAGTCAGTTGGCATGTGATTCAAACATAAATTATTATAACAATAATTATATAATTTTAAATTGAGGTGCAGAATGTTGTAAATGAACTACTGGAAGACATAAGAATTGGTGTTGGTGATGTAAATGCAAGTTTGTAGGAAAAATTTAGGTGTGGCAGATGCAATGAGCAAGGAAGATCTGGGAAAGACTGAAAATGAAAATTAGGTAGTTTATTAGTTTTTTACATTGGAAGTTATCTTGTAATGAGGGGTATTCTACCAACTCAAGGACCTCTATGATAAATTCACTCTTGCATTTTCAAGAGAAAGAAAGAATACTGAGGATAGATGGATGTATGAGTTTTTGGGCAAAAGCCCACGCACTGGGGCCAAAGAAGCCATTCTGAGGACTGTTACGAGCTTTACACGAGTAGCTGTTGGCAGTGATCACAAACTTGTTACTATTGCTCTAAAGGTAAAATTATAAGCACAACAAATGACAGACTATCTAGATTTAATATGATAACTGCTATGAGATCTAGCTCTTAACCTATAGCCTTTTTTCATGATTTCTACTGCTCTACATCTTGCATGTACGTATCTACTGCTTTTATCGCAAAGTATTTATTCCATTTCATCACATATTCATAAGATGTCAGTACATTTGTGATCACATTTTTTTTTCCCAACCTCTTGGTACAACTTCTCACCAATTCCCCATTTGTAATGGAATCTTGGTTACGTATTTTCATTGTCTTCCATTTTCCACTAAAGTGGCTTCATTTACTTATCAGAAGATACTAGTTGATGTACTATTGGAGTTGTAAACTACCAACAGTTTAATTCTTTCTCCCCATTTCATTAATGCTACAACACAACTGCTATTACCAGTCTGTGAACACCTGCTCCACAGCAGAGTGTAACCTCTTGCTTATCAAAACAGAGTTGCCAACTCCCCTGCCTCCACCTTGTGCTTTTGTGATACAAATTTGGCTATGAAAGTGTATTTTGTAAAGAGAGCACTGGTGACACCATCTGTTGCAATTGCTAAAGTAGTTCACCCCCACACCTTTATTTGTGAAGATGACGATTGAGAATAATTTGCATTTTAATGCTGTATTGATGGGATTTGCAGTTTTTTAATTCAGTACTTTTCCTCTCTCCTGGTTTCTATCTCTGCAAATGTAGTATCCTCAAAATCAGCTATCTCAGTTCATGAGCCCATTTGGGTCTTAGCTAGTAAAGCAATACATTCCTCCATATAAGATAATTTCATGGCTTATATGCAAAGAACATAGGCAGTCCACTATGTATTTAATTAATTATTTTATTCTTCCTTATCATTCCTATAAGGCAGTTTAGGAAATTTTTGAGCAAGGGGATAAATGAAACCAGAGACCTGATAGGAGGTCAGGATAAGAGACAGAAGAGAACTGATTTTATGTTTAACTTCATGAAGGCCACAGGGGTTTGTTGCCACTCCTCCCTCCCCTTGCCAGAGTAAGTGTTACTGAGAAGCAGATTAGTTTATTGTAAAGGAATTAACCAAATAACTACAAACAGTATGGCTGCCACACTCACCTGCGTGACACCAGTTCCAGTGTATGACGTGTACGTATTCTTCAACCCGCCCATAGTAAGTAGAGAAAAAAAGAGAAAGGAGCCAGCCAACTCATTCATTCTCTCCCACACAATCATCTTTGGTAAGATACAAACTGCCTTGCTAGGGGGCTTGGATGAACTATACACAACTTGTTGGGCAGCCAACACCGGATCCAAGGAAAAAGTCCAAGGACCTGTGGGCAATGTCCTTCAGATAAAAAGAAGTGAACGTGGTCTGCCAAAGCCAGGAACCAGCATTCAAAACCCTATGAGCACAAGTTCTTCTTAAATGCCAGAAAGGAATTCACTCTTCTGATGTCATGTGCTTTATCCTGCACAGACTCTGACAAAGCCTCACCCAGTCAGAATGAAATGGTATTCTTTGACTTCCCTTATGGACCAGCCTGTGCTAATAAAAAGTCTACAACACATAGGCCTCAGGTGACTAGTACTTTTTAGATAGCAGCACAGAGCTCTGATGGGACAAAGCAATCACTCCTGCAGATTGCTGTACACTAACTCATTCAGGGAGGGAATTGAAAGAGTCAAATCTGTCATCATGCACCAAGGGATTTTGAGTCTTGGCTACGAATTCCGGGACAAATTCGAAGACCACAGAACCCCAACCCCTGGTGTGTTTAATGTTATAACTTGGGTCATGAAAATCCTGTCTGACAATCAACGTAGTGAATCGAATGGAGCTTGAGTGAGAATGCCCAGGACCAGAGTAAGATCCACATCAGTTCTCTTGATGAACAGGATTGTTTGAAACTCCTGAACAACATAGAGATTTCACATGATGAAGAGATGTCCATGCCCTTCAGGTGCAGGACCAACCCCCAAGGAAGCCCTGTAGCCTCTTGACAGTTCAGACTTCAATCTTCTGAGAAAGATTAGAAAATCCGCTATCCAGTGAACAAGTCTGAGTGGAGAGAAACCCCATCTATGACACCAATCACAGCAGACGGCCCACTTTCCCTAGTAAACCGCTGATGAAGACCACCTGAGATACCTGGACATCTGGTCCCCTGCTTTGCGAGAAAAGCCTCTCGATCGCAGGAGATACTAGTTTCCAGCCATGAAGTGATGGGAACCCCACCGACTGGTGGAACCTTTCCACATGAGGCTGTGCCATGAGGGAATTTCTCTCAGAACCATTGACAGAAGAGGCAGGTCTGATAATATTCTGCTTGTGGCCACAGATGCATCACCAAGGTCATCCTGATATTCATGGAATTCACTACTCTGTTCAGGACCCAACTGATCAGGCACAAGGTAGGGAAGGCATACACCTTGAGATTTTCCCAAGGATGCCGTAGAGCGTCCTCCACCAGAGCAAAAGGATCCAAGAGCACAGAGAAGACCTCAAGCTTCCTGTTGAAGCAAGTGGCAGAGGTCTAACATGGGTCTTCCCCCATAGTGAAACAGCCTGTCTGCTACATCCTGATGCAGAGACCACTCCATACCTAGGACCCGACTGACGACTTAGCTTGTTGGCCACCACATTCCTCCTGCCTGGAAATGTACCTGGCCCTGAGCTCCACGAGTTGTCAATCACCCACTGGTGCATCTTGACTGTCAACGAGTGGAGCTGGCGAGACACCAGCCAAATCAGCTTAGCAGGAGACGAGACTTTGTGTTAATACTGGTGCATTTTCAAGTTGAGTATGTTAAGGGCCATTAACAAAGATCAGCTTGAATTCAGTTTTTTTTTATTGTCATTTCAGTAAGTGTTTGCAAAGGTGGCAAGAATTGTGGTCAGCAGTTTCCCTCTTTTTCTAATAGTTCCAATTTAAACATTCATTATTACAGTTGAGTATGTAGTAAAATTAATTTGAACTACAGGGAACAAAGGTGAATACTTTCATGTTAGACCTTTCAACATGCACCAGTGTATGAAGATTTTGCTTTTCGAGATCATTAGTATGCTTGTTTTTTAAGACACTTTTGCACTCTTTACAGAGCAGGGCAACGTTGATAACATAGTTGCATAAGTCTTGCATTATGGCAGTTGTATAGGTGTTCCTATGAGCATACAATCCTTTTTTACATTATTTAGCATTGCAAAAGTTAGTAGCACTGTCATTGAATCTTGTTAACAACGTAGTAAACCAGGAATAGATGAGAGAGGTGTCCAGCCCCTCCCACTAAATACGATGTATATAGTGGCACTTGATTTTGCTGCCTTGCTTTTCAGATGTACTGACCATCATTCTTATCATGGAGGCTGGGAGTTTACTAGCGAGTATTTTGGCTTTTTCGCAGATTGTGCCCCTGGGTACGAATGAATTTGTGCCAGACTATGCCAACCATGATAATATATTCTCTTTGAGGGGCAGATGCAAATTGCAGTAAATGTGCCCTTTACTTTATTTTACCATTGCTTGTTATGAGTATGCTGGGCTGTTTTTCAGTATTTTACTTTTATTATATTGAAGATCATTTAAAAACATTTGCACTGAAGGAAAGAAGAGAATTATGTGAGGATGGAGGGAAAGACTGGAGTGATCCGTACTGAGCTGTACAACCCACGCTCCTCTCCCACCAAAATGACGGAAAGAGCCGACAATCACGACTGGTCCTGCAAGTAGACAGAGAGATCACAATCGTATGCCATTAAAATTTGTATTGAAGAATTGTGGGATTGTACGCCTATGCTAGGCAGCCGAAACCTAGCATAAAAACCTAGTTTTGTGTATCTTTCATTTTATCTTCGTACAAATTTTCTGGGAGTGTAGTAAAGTTTTAGTCATTCAGAATTTGTGTGTTTTGGGATGTAAGACATAGGGGTTCGTGTTGCAGACAAGGTTTTCATGCTAGGTATCGGCTGCATAGAGCATAGGCATACAATCCCACACTTCAACACAAATTTTAATGGCATACGATGTGATCTCCGTCTACTTGCAGGACCAGTCGTGATTGTCAGCTCTCTCCGTCATTTTGGTGGGAGAGGAGTGTGGGTTGTACAGCTCAGTACGGCTCGCTCCAGTCTTTCCCTCATCCTCACATAATTATCTTTCCTTCTTTCTTTACAGGCTCTTCAGTTGTCAGCCCTGCTTCTTGCCTGGAAGTCTGACAGCAGCAGTGTTTGTTCAGAACTTAGGAGCCCCTCTGCTTTGCTTCCCTGTGACAAAGATGCCACTTCAATAAGATTTGTTTGTGCTGTGATGAGAGAGAGACTTTGGAAGCAGTTAGTGCTGTCAGCAGTGTGTTCCTTGCTGTCCTCAAGAGCTCCTTGCTTGCTGACAATACAGCGTCGTCATGCAGGGATACCAACCTTACAAACTGGTGTATATTCAGTCTCCCTATGATGTTCGACTTGGTACTCTTTTGTCATATATAATTGAATTGTAGTACTGTTGTTTCAACATTTTTCCACCCTACACACAATGTTCTCTCTCTCTATATCAGTAATCTGCAGTTTGATGTTGTGGCTTCTGCTGACTGCATAGTTTGACACTGCTGCGTTCGACTGAGAGGCTCAACTGCCATCTTCGCTGTTACCAAGACCTTTGACTTGGGCTACCAGTCCAAATGCCGTGGCAGAACTGTCATCATCATCCATGACGCCGTCGCTGTTGGGTGTCAACCCATCAAAGGTGTTCTTCCAAGAGTTGGTTGATTTGATGGACTCTTTGTGTTATTGGTAGGAGGTATCCCAGTTTCAAGCAGGAGACATTGTAGGGCAAGACCTCCATCACCCTTTCTCCCTCCCCTCCCGTTTGAGAATGAGCCTTATGGCGTCCTCTGAAAGTGAGACAAGTGTTTCCCCATCTTCCCAGCAAGGATGGGACTCTCCCCTCCAAGTATGAGAACATTTTGCAGTCCGTGTGGTGTCTTCCGAGAGTGTGTGTGTTTCTCCATCTTCCCAGCATGGATGCGATCTCCCCTGAAGTACATGAAGGTGTTCCAGTCCATTTGGCATATTCTGAATGTGTGAAAGGCATTTCAACATCTTAGCACAGACAGGACTCTCCCTTTCAAAACTGGCCAACAGTGCACGGTAAAATTAAGTTTATTAAATCTTACCTACTTGTGTAAATGAGTGCTAAAAAAAAATTATTTATATTTTCACTGCTATGGATGTTCCCTATCTTGTAGGAAATTAAATTGGAAGGCAAGGTCTTTAAAATAAAAAACAATATTGAAATACTATACATTTTTGTAAAAATAACATTGGTTTAGAGCAAGACTTGTAAGATAATTTTTTTTACATTTTTCCATAGAGTAAAAAAAAAAAACTAAAGGTACACAGTACCTTCTTCATATTCAAAGTATTTTTTGTACAGCACCTGTCAATAAAAACACAGAAGCCCACACAATTCTGGTATTATCCAATGACTAACAATCAGGTGGCAGGAATAACTGATAACAAATACACTATCTCAGGATGACAAAGGCTGCACATAAATTAACCATAATTTTAATTCTGTTGATTTCTCGGGATACGTTAAAGGAGAGAAGGGGAAAGGACACCTGGGAAGCAATACCACAGTCTCCCACGTTGACAAAAAACAACAAAGCTTCCTCAGTGCAAACAACCTTTGGAGTTTTTATTAATTTATATTTTTAACCAACCACGAATCACGTAAGATTTTATTGAAGTTTGTACTTTAAATGTCACTGGTAAAAATATTTCTATAACTTCAGAGTTTTCAGACCCCAATTTTGCTGGCGCTAATTTTGGTTGGTTTGTCCATTTTTAAAAAGTCAATACCCAACTTTAAACTACTAATGTCTACTTTTTTTCTTATGTTTACGAGATGGAGAACGTGAATGGGATCTTCTTTTTCGTGGAGACCTAGACCTACGTTTACGAGATGGCGATCTTGAATGCGTACGATGGCGAGACCTGCGAACATGGAGAGAAGATAAATTTTATAGTACAATTTCACTGGCAGAAAATGGCACAAGCATTGGGGGCCCTATGACTTCCAGGGCTGAAAGGGAAATTTAAAGGTGTAACAAGAGGAAAACCTCGCAGCTGCATATTTATAAAAACTGTTAGAAGAATGGAAACAGAAAGATGTACCACAATGAATATGAACTGAGGAACTTGCAAGAGAAATGAAAGAAGTACCACCTATGGAATGATGGTATGGTGCAAACAACCCATATTATTACCTACTGTTGGTGCACTGACATGACTTAGTCAAAGCTTCATCAATACTCACTTGTGTGGTGATCTTGAACGTTTTGTTGGCCGTCTTTCTTCAGGCGTTGAACTCCTGCTCCTATGACGATGGTGCCTTCTTTCACTACCCTCCTCTCTCTCTATCTGCAAAAAAACATGACCCACTTTTACTTAAAACATTTTAAAGACCATTAATCGAATGGAACCATTCCTATAAATCTGAGCAACATACACAAGAGGAGGGATAATGCTTCAAAGGCTATGAAACTCTTGCATCCATCTAACTGAAGTTACTACCAAAGAACATCTGTTGTTTTAAACTAAAAATTTTCAATACGTACAAAAAATAACACTATTTTTTGGCGTAACTAGAATAAGTAAAAAAAAAATCTTTAAACATGAGGAAAATCAAGAAATTACTAAGGTTTTAAGAAAATAAAATGTAATAAGGCTTTTCTAAATTTATTTACCTTTTTCATCATTTTATGACGATAATGCGCAACCTGTCGGTGAATAGAATACCCACTTTTCAGAGATCTTAAACCTTGCTCTAATTCATCCTGATACTGCAAAACTCTAATTTCTACTTCCCGTAACTTTGCACGACGTTCCTCACTTACATCCCTGGAAGTAAAGAAACATTTTATCACACCAATCATATAAAACTTCATGTAAATTAAAACTTCCATTTATTGGTAATATCCATTTAAAACTTCAAGTTCAAAACTTTGAAAAATCTTATTACCCCTGTAATCTATCAAATCCTCTTGAGTCTTCAGAATACTCCGATGTGTTGTCTTGTGACTGAGAATCGTCTTCCGAAGAGTCTCTTCTCTTTCTCTTGTAATCATCATAAACTAGGGGAATACCATCAAGGTCATCATCATCTGTGAAAGAGTCATGTGAATTTCTAAACCCAACAAAAACCTGTACTATTCTATATGAAACTCTGTATCTTAAATATTTGTGCACAAAGAATCTAGAAATTATTTATCTTAAATATTAAAAAATTCCACAAAGAATCTAGAAATGATGCAAACTTTGAAAATTATTACATATTCAAACCACAATACAGAAATACAATAAAAAATGAATTTTATATCCATAAATTTTTTTTACCTAATCCTATTACTCATATAATGCCTAATTTTGTGGTCTTCAATGTTCCTACACTCTTACAGTGGTTTATCTAACAGGTAAAGAAAAAGACTAGTAGTAGCAGCACATGTCCCACCTGGACCCTCTGGTAACCATCAACCTCCTTACTCACTTTCTGTGTAGTCAGGAAATGAGACCACAAGATCAGTTAAGGTATACGAGTATATGTATATGATTGATGGGGTTTTATGAATTATCTAGTTATAAAAACATATACTTTTTCACAATGAAATTTGTAATATTTAATAAGATATACTTAAGTCAGAGGTCACTGTATACCCCCAAAATGTTAGTAACCCTGCAGGATTCAGAAGACCCCAAGGTGATTAGTGTGAATTGAGTTCAACAGCTAACATGGTTCATTAAGGGTGATGAAGAACCTTTTTGAGTATTAAAAGCTAGGGTCAGTGACTGAAGAATTAAACACACACAACCTTCGCATAAGACAAAATGTTAAAAATATATATCACTTCTAGGAAGCTAACAATGAATAAATGAAGAAATAAAAGTTAGGAAGATGATGATTCTCTAAAACCTGCCCTCAAGGTAGAATTTGGCCCACCACAAACACAAGTCCCACAAAAACACAGTTGTACTTAAATCTGATTAACAAAGACTTTAAGTACGACCCACCTTAGACAGTAAGAGACAACATAGTACAGTACCAGCATACAAGTGTATGGACAATACTAACTTTACATGCAATTTTCTCGGTTCATTTGTTGGTTGCCATACAAACTACAACTTCTGTAAGTCATAGGTATGTCCCTCTGTTTACTCCCTCTCTCAAGCATTGCATGGATATTTTATAATAAATGTGGTTAACCCCATCCAAATCCTACTGGTTTTCATAAATTAAAAGCTTGTTTTCAACACTGGGGACTAATGACATCTAATAAATCCCCAGAATTACAGACTTACCGTCACATGAAAATATACTTACCATGACTATTTTGGTTCATGTGTGTTACTGATCCCGAACGGTCATAGACTGGGGTACTATCAGAGCCATTTGTGGCGGCATCATCTCCACTCTGATTGGCTTCAATTACTTCCCACTTTGAAGTTGTAACGGCCTGTAAGGAAGTAAATATAGACTAATTAACATTTCTAAAAATGAACAATGCCAGAAAATATAGTCAAATAAAGGAGAGGTTACCTAAATTATTCTTCAATAAGTCAAACACATTACCTGAGCTTGTACACGCTTTGGGCTAACACTTTCCCATTTTGAGGAGACAAACCCAGGAGCTGGTCCATTGTTCATCATCCCTCCATCCTTCAATGGAACACCATCTACATCTTCATCCACTGAGATACAAAAGGAGAGAAAACGCTTAGACAATGATTTTTGTAAGCATGTGCAATAAAAAATTCCTAGCTACAAAAACAACATGGAAATACTGTTTGCTCTATAACACTTCCCTTCCATGTATGTATCTTTCTAACACTGCAATTTTAAAGCTTGCATACAAATAAAGGGAACACATACAACAAAGAAACAAGTGCAGATATGGAAAAGGGAACCATAAGTCTCCCTTAGATAATTCTTCTCATCAAATGGTTAAATGTCCTGTCAGTCATAGGCAAGGTTGAAGAAGCTGAATAGCTATACCAATTATAAATGCTTAAAATACCAATTATAAATGCTTAAGTTCATTCAGTTTTGCAAGTTTTCCAGTCCTTAATGCACTTCAACTAGAAATATGTTTCACAAAAGAAGTAGCATAACTAGAAGAGCCTGCAGTGCACTGTTTGCCATATGTATTATTCATTCTTCTCTGCCAATCCATATCTGGGAAGAGGAGAATGAGGATCAAGATAATTGAACCTGTATGATAGCTTTATTTCAAAGACATCATTTGCCTTTAAAACAAAGCTGAGGCATGAAGACAGCAGATATGTTAAAAAAATATATAGACTGTCAATCAAAGTAAAATAGCATGGTACACTTCAAGCCAAAAGGGAGCCATGGAAACTAACACAAGTGTCATCTTGAGAATGTCTCACTCCAGACACTCACAAGAAAAATGTGAGAAGGCCTGAAAATTAGGCAAATGCATGACTAGAGAATTATCACGGGGCAGACAAGGGCAACTTAAGACTCTTCAATAAATTTTAATTAATTTTCCAAGAAAGGCATCCAAAGTCAGGAAAACACATGGAAATTTACTGGAAGAAAGTCACCCGTGAACTCCTGACCATAGCGAATATAGGAACCAACGATATCTTAGCACAAGCCCTTACTATATTAAGACATCCCAAGCACAGTTTGACTCAAGGCATGACCGACACCTCATAATACCGGAAGCACAGAATTCACACCAATGAGCAAAGGAGCTTCACCTTATCCTCCCGAGACCACAGACACAGATAGGTGCACAGAAATGAGTAAGGCCACAGTCTTTCCAGTGACTCAAAAGTCACAAAAGTGGAGTAAAAAAAAAGACTGGCTGCCCCATTAAAACCCCAGTCACAACAATTCACCAGAATACTTCACGAAGAGGGGAGTGTCTGTGTCTTTGACACAGACTGAAGTGCTAGGAACATCACTGGTATGAAAATGGCAATAATAATAAAAAAATTACTTCAGTAGTTTCCGTGCAACCGGAGTCAATAAAGACTACAAAAAGCACTGCCACAGCAAGGGACCTCCCAAGGACCTCTTTCACACTACATCAAAGTGCACAGGGAAGGGAACAACTGCATGAGCAACACACTGCCAACCTCCACATTACCAGTTACAAATTACCCTACTAGAGAATAAGAAAACAATAAACCTTTCAAAATGACAATTTGTCGAAAATTGCATTTTTCCTAACTATACAAACCTGAGGTCCTTTAACAATAGGAAGTAGCTAGCGGCAGCTGGAACGGTCGTAAGCTTCGAACAAGGGGGAGAACGGTAGTTAACTGCTTGTCCGACAGTCGCGCGGGACTGGGAGGTAAACAAATCACTTTTGCTTTGGCCATGCAAAATACGCAGAGTGAGGGGTGGCAGTGAGGAGGACTCTATGTAAAGGACTCAGGTTGTATAGTTAGGAAAAATGCAATTTTCGACAAATTGTCATTTGTTCCGATACGTAATACAAACCATCGGTCCTTTAACAATAGGAAGACTCACTTCTTGGTGGGAGGAATCTGAGTCTTTTGATGAACAGACTGGTGTTCGCCCATCCCTGGAATGTCTCCCTGGTCGTAAGAGCGAGGGAGGGATCCAAGCCTCTGTCCGATTGATCGGGGTGTGCACCGCAGGATCAATGGTCAGACCTCTGGGCCGAGTACTAAGAGAGAGGCAAGCGTATCTCTTCGTACCAGCAAGCAAGAACTTGTTCCTGTTTGCAAGAGGCAACATAAAGTATGGGTTGTCTCAAGCTGGCATCCACTTCCTCCCCCTTGTTGGAGGAAGTGGTGGATATACGCTCCTATCCCTAGTGAAAGGGATAGGATGGGGCTCTGTTGAGTAGCTCACCTGCATCTTGTCCTTATCCAGCAGAGTGACGACCGTGTCCCTCTAACCACAGGTAGAGGGGAAGAAAAAGATGGGAAGAGGAGCCAGTCACACTCTCATTCACTCATCCATTCTTACGGTCACACCAGGACTCGATGCTGTTCAGCCTGCGAGGGTCTGGGTTCGCTACACAACGTGTTGAGCAGCCCACCACGGGTCCTAAGGAAAAGATCCAAGGACCTGTGGGCAATATCCCGAAGGTAGAAGGAAGGGCATGTGGTCTGGTTGGACCAGACCCCTGCCTTCAGTACCTGCGCCACGGAGAAGTTCTTGCGGACAAGGCAGCATCTCCTTCGCATCGAAGGCGGTGAAGTCCATTAGGGAGGGGATTGTGAACGACTCGAACCAATCGTCAGGGACCGAAGGGTTCTGAGTCTTCGCTACGAAGGTTCGGTACGAAAATCGAGCGTCACGGATCCCCATCCCCTAGATGCTTGACTTCGCAGGAGAAGTCATGCAGTTCCTCAGAGGAAAAGAAGGAAATAGTCGCATGACCTATCCCTCTTCTCTACTTCGGTGATGTCCAGTACCCATACTGGTCTGTCCGTTTGCCACGAAGTCTCTCGCATCCTCCTATCCCCATGCAGCGAAGTTCTCGGTAGTGGATAGGCCACCGCCACTCGATGGTGGGTGTCGATGGTATGGGTACTGTGACAAGCTATTAAAACGAAGTAATGATTGCTCTGTAACAACCGAACTAAGTCAACAGCGTAGTTCGTAACTGACTCGGGCGCTCTGACAGCTGCCGACTGACTGCTTCGTTCGGAGAAGGCTAAGTGTCCAAAGCATCCGAGTAAGTTCACGTGACCTTCGCCTTTAAAGGGTTATGCCGAGAGACCAAACAAATAATGTATTTGTTTGTCACCAATGCCGGACAGCGAGGTGATGATTCTCTTAAGGCATGTGCCCAACAGGCGAAAGTCAATTGCCTTCTAGAGACCGAGGTCCCTGAAGGCAAAACATCTCATGGTTGTTGAATCTCAGCTAAGGAGAAACAACACTATGTACCGTTGAAGACGAAGGTAGATATTGAATGCAACCTACGTCTTCACAGACGAATCGAGAGAAGGATTCTCAAGATTCATAACCTGTGCTTACAAATGACTGAAAACGCTAACCGCTATTTCATTGCTGTCCGGTGAGAAAGTCCGTAGTTTTGCCAATAGAAGCGGGGCCGTTTTCTTCAGTAATGAAAACACATTGGGAAAGCCGCCTGAAGAATTGCTTCTACATGGGCTGAACATTTGGAAGTAGAGCTGTCAGGTCGGAGAGTAGGGCGATGTCTTCTGACACATCTCGTAATTCGGGTTGAACAATGAACAATTGTACACCTACGAATACGAGCTATATTGAAGACTCGATGTCTGCAAAATCATTCGCATTATCGCAGTGCGATGCAGCGGGAGACTTGTACAGACTTCTGTTACCGTGCGGTAAACAGAAAGATGAGAGTCCAAGAGATATCTCTGTTGAAAATTCTCGCAATGTCGAAGGCGATGGAATCTAGCGTCACAGCAGTAGATGGTCCTTCATTATTGCGAGAATCCCCGTTAATCAGAGACCTAAGTCCATGATTGTTGGGCAGAGATACGGTTCGGTAGTCAATCAAAGCAGGCAGAGAGTAGACATAACTGACACCGTGCATCTCGGAGGCCCAGCTGATACTGAGCTGCTATCAGGCAGTTCAATACGCAGTAGTTGAGCCTGAGCTCTCGCTGACTCGTCATCCTGAGTTGCCAGGTAATCCATTATTCCACGAAGGAATGCGTTCGGCTAGAACTACCGAGCATAAAAGATATGCTCGAGCAATTATATTTAGGCGAAACGAATTTCGGTAAATATAAAAGTTGAAATGGTGTTGTCGTGACAAAACCATAAGTATATAAAATTGAAACTGAAAACTCCTGGATGTTGCAGGCAACCCTGAGTTTGCAGTTCAATTAGAATACTTCTCTTCTAAGTCGCAATCCGTAGATAAACTAGGATATGCGCCTACCCCTCGACAATTCAACTGCTTAGTAGAATCATGTCGCGAGGTTAATATACGTAGTATATTTGTAGGATTCTAACAACGATCTCCATCCTAAATTCTTTCCTTCAAGAAAACAAAATAAGGATTGGAGATCGACCACCTTCGATCTCTATCAAAAGAGAGAGAGTGAAGGAGAAGTCTTCCTCGAAGGAAAGCTTCAATGGTGAACAGAATACTAAGACGATAGTTCAAGCCAAACTGGATATTCCCGTCCGATCTTCTCTATTCCAGGTTGGTCGCCTACTGTGAGATAGTTTCTTTCAGCAGCAGTCTTCTCCTCCCAATGCTAGAAATTCCAGGAATTCGAGCAATAGGCGAGGTTTCCCGATTTATCGTGTAACATATCGGGGATTCTCGTCTCGCTCACTTTGGACCGTAGTCTCGCCTAAGTGTTTGGAGATCGTAAAAAACTCGAACACTCTTGAATGCGCTAGAAATTCCGTAGAATTCTAAGCAGTCTGCGAAACCCCCACCGAATTCGTCAAACGATATCGGCTGGTGGTCCTCTCGATTCCCGTAGAAATCGAGAATGGGGCAGGATCCCTCCTCAACGACCGGGGCTTACGTCAGGTAGGACCCGAAGGTCCCCCCGGTAGCGGAGTCCCGAACGTGGGATCCTACAGAGAAATCTCTGTAGGATCCCTCCCCTTTCCCTCGTAGCCGTAAGGAGAGATGGGAATTGGAAGAGAATTGATACTCGCATCGCCTTCCCAGTGGAACTAGCAGTTGGAGAAGAGTAGGAGCAGCCATCGCCTTGCGGCGATGGCCTCTCAGAGTCTGGGAAAACGTATCGTCAGGAGAAAACGTTTTCCCGCGGAGGGTTACGAACTCTCACTGTAGGTAAGGGTCTGCCGCCACTGTGAACGTCGTCTGGGTGGGGCTGATCGACACCTTGACAGGAGAGAGCCGATACCGTCCTCCGACTCATTCCAGTCCTCGTCGAGGTCGAAACCTCTCAGGAGGACCGAAGGAGTATTTAAATACGGTGTCCGAAGACACGTAGAAACGCCGCTGTCGCAGTAGAGGAGGTGGAAGTAGCTTGATCGACCGGCCAGAACTGAGAGAGCCTTCTTGTCCGGAGACGAGAGACTCTGGTTCGAGACAGATCGGCAAGCTCCGATCGCGGCAGACCCACCGTCGGTTTGGGTTCCCTCTCGAAGCCCCAAAACGACTCGAGCAGAGACGTAGGCTCTGCTGGTGGGAGCGGCAATCCTTCCGCAAGGTCATTATGCTGACGAATCAGCTTAATGACTTCTGCAAATTCCTCTGTATCTCGGGAGTAACCGCGTCTTGCGGAGTAGGACCGTCCAGTCCCTCCAGCAAGAACAGATCCCGAGATACTCCTTCCTTGAGAAGGAGGAACAGCGGCAGACCCCTGACGGTCTCCTCAGCTACTTGCGCGTATGTCCTGGTCGGTCCTAGAACCGTGCCTGGTCCATACGGCGTCATAGCGGGATCGCGAGCGGTGCACCTCTCGCTATCACTCATAGGTACCTCGCTCCTCCCGGTGTAGCCCGAGGAGGTTGAAGGTACAGGAGAGGCCGACCTGACGCTCCCCCCTAGCTCGCTGGCAGGACAGCGTGCTTGGAGGGCTGCTGCTGATCGTCAACCCGCGGTGGCGATCGAGCAGCAGGCCTAGCCTTGCCGCTCGCCTGGGGCGAGAGGCTCGGCTGAGAACGTCGACGCTGATCTCTAGCGTCAGGCGAGCTGTTGCTGGTTACCGTCTCCGCCCGGTCCCGATGGGAGCGGCGTCAGGGTTACCTGCTAGGCGCTGTCGCGGTGAAGCCGGGAGATTCCTCTCGCATGAGCCGCTGGAACCGACGCCGCGGGGACCCCTTCCTCGCCTCAACTCGTGGCTGGTCAGCGACCGTCACGTCAACCCGAGCAGCCAGCTGGTCGCTGCGAGAGCGTCCACTGGCCTGGCGAGAGTCGTCTGCAACGACTCTCGCCAGTCTTCTGCTCGCGCTTGCGGTCTTGACGGCGAGCGTGCGGGGGGCTCGGGTGTGGCAAGACTTTGGCTGGACCGGTCTCCCCGTCCACTCGGTACTTCTCGCTAACGAGAAGCCGAGGCGGATTCCTGGTTTAGCGGCAGAACCGCTAGAACCAGGCGAGGAAGTGCCAGCCGAAGCTGGTACTCCTCTGGTCCCCGTCTTCTTCTCCTTGGTAGAAGAAGAGACGGGCCCTGTTCCCGAGGGAGCAGGAGGACCAGCAGAAGAGCTCCCCGAATCGCCGGAGCGAGACGGGCTCTTAGAAGGTCCCGAAGGAGCCTTCTTAGGGGGGAAAACCCGGGTTACCAGCTGGTCGCTGCAAGAGCGGGCCGCTGGCCTGGCGAGAGTCACCTGAGCGGCTCTCACCAGCCTTCTGCTCCGTGCCGCGTCTTGGCGCCGAGCGAACTCTGGCGCCGAACTTGGCTGCACGGTCTCCCGAGGGAGAACGTACACTCGGGTCTCTCGCGAACGAGAGACCGAGCCGGACCTGGCGTAGCGGCATCGCCGCTAGCACCAGGCGAGGAAGTACCAGAGCTAACCGATACTCCTCTGGTCCCCGTCTATCTCTTCCTTACGGAAGGGGAGACGGGCCCCGCTCCCGAAGGAGCAGGAGGACGGGCCTTTAGAAGTTCCCGAAGGAGACTTCTTAGGGGGGAAGGCAGCCTTCTTCTTCTTCGGCTTATGGGCCTTAGAAGTCGAAGGGGAAGAGGCAGCAGCAGACGATGAAGACGAAGATGACAGCTTCCTCTTCTTCCTCTTCCTCGTCAGCTCACGCAGGACAGTCGTCAGGTCCTCCATCCAGGCCGGAGCCGGGGCTATTGCCGAAGCAACACGGCCCGACTGCACCTGTCCGGAAGGACCTGGGACTGGGGAAGACACACCGTGGGCAGGACCAGCATGGACAGGTTCAGGAACCAGGAGCGACAGGAACAGCAACCAGCTCAGGAGCGGCATGAACAGCGGCAGCGGCAAGACCCAGAAGGGGTACAGCCAAGCCAACATGCGGGAATCACATCAGCAGCGGCAATCACATCAGCGGCAGGTACGGCAGGCCCAGCGATCGCCTCGTAGAATCAATCGTCACGCCCAGCGGAACCTGGTACTGGCAGCCGGTCCAGGGGCGAGCTGCTGGAACAGCGGAAGTCTGGGGCAGGCAACACTAAGAAAACAGGCGGCGGCGGCAACCCCCCCTCGGTACGGCGGCGCCATAGTAGCGGGCAGACGGTGTCACCGACCACAGCATGGGAGTGTAGACCAGGAGTGGGGGATCAGCATAAGCGGTCCGTGGTAGTAGTGGAGACCTCAGACCTCGCTAGACGCTGCAGCAGCCCGTGGATGCTAGGCACGCCCTGCCGCGGTGGTCCATACCTGTCCAAGGTCGTCTCCCACGGATGTAGCAACCTGCGGTAGCATAGATAGATTAGTAAGAGGGGTTCCCTCACGCACGGGGGGAAGACATGCCCCACCCTGAACGCAAGGAAGACCCCCAAATACAAAATACAACGAAGAAGCTGAGCGGGGGGCAGGAAGGAAGACGAAGAATCGGATACCAAGGGAGTCGCGGGAGAGCTTTCCGACGACTTCCTGCAGACCCTCGCTTCCCCTACCCCCGCACAGCAGTGAAAAAGTAATATGAAAAATGAAGAATACTCTGCCCTTGCGATTCACTTCATAGAACTTAAAGGGAAAAAGATCAATTCCGGGTAAGAACGGAAACTTGATCCAAATAATATGATGCTATCATAAAATATATATGAAAATAAACAGAATACTGCACTTGCGATTTCACTTTCACAGAAAATAATCGTAAAGGATCAATTCCCGGGTAAGAGCGAAAATTGATCAAATTAATTAAATTTATGCAAATAAATAATGAAAATGAAAAGAATACTGTATTGCGAATCCACTTTCATTGCATTTTTATCATACAAAATAAAAGGCTCGTGCCGAGCGCAATCACGCTCTCGGTACGAACGCCCACCAGGGCAAAAATATAATGAAAAAAAGTACTTACATTTTTCAATTACACACTTTCGCCCAAAATACATAGACTCCGCAGCACGCCCGCCCTCGGCACCGAGAATAATTCAAGGGTTCAATTTATGAAAAGAGAGGGAAATCGCCGCATCTACGGCGATAGCTCCATGTTGTCATAATTAAGTAATAAAAAGAAAATGAAAACAGGTACTTACAGTTTCATTTTCAAGTCAAACAAACCATTAGTAGAAAACACAATATAAACAAAGCATACGACGATGAAGCGGGCAGAGAGCGATGACGAACACGTCCTTCCACGCCCGCGGCCGAAAGCAAAAGTGATTTGTTTACCTCCCAGTCGCGCGGTGCGCGCGACTGTTCGGACAAGCAGTTAACTACCGTTCTCCCCTTGTTCGAAGCTTACGACCGTTCCAGCTGCCGCTAGCTACTTCCTATTGTTAAAGGACCGATGGTTTGTATTACGTATCGGAACAAATCACTTCTCTAAGATGTAAGTGTAATGAAATACCCTAACATGACTGAAAAATGACAAATTTTCTAAGACAATTTGTATATTTCATAGCTACAAACCTGAGGTCTTAACAATAGGATAATTTCTAGCACCTAGCTGGATCCGGTTAACCCTTAAACGCCGATTGGACGTATTAAACATAGACAAAAATTGTCTGTTGGGTGCCGAATTGTCGTACGAAACGTTGACGCAAAAGTTTTTTTAAAAATTCGCGGAAAAATAGTTATAGGCCTCTCTGGCGAAAACTTTTGAATCACGCTCCTTGAGGGCTGCTGGGAGTTCACAGATCAAGCTGTTGTTTTGTTTACAATCGTTACCGAGGCACACAAGCGCAAATTTCTTTCTTCTTGCACTAAAAAGCATCAGCGACACATTTACGAAATTATTTCGTCACTTTGACATAATTTTTTCACTATTTTTATATTAGCCATAACGTAGTTTTATATATGAAATTGTGCACAATTTCATGTAGAGTACAACAACAAACAACCCATGGCTGTAGCTTTTATCAGTTTTGAAATATTTTCATATAAATAACGATGTGCCAAAATTTCAACCTTCGGTCAACTTTGACTCTACCGAAATGGTTGAAAAACACAATTGTAAGCTAAAACTCTTATATTTTAGTAATATTCAATCATTTACCTTCATTTTACAACAAATTGGAAGTCTCTTGCACAATATTTCGATTTATGGTGAATTTATGGAAAAAGCCTTTTTCTTACGTCTGTGCAGTAACTCTTCCGAAAAAATCATAAATTTTTTCGTCCGATTGTCCTAATGTTTGCACCTTTTTATATTAGCCGTTACATAAAGTTTTATATGTGGAAATGTGTGCAATTTCATGTAGAATACAACAAAAAACAACCCATGGTTGTAGCTTTTTATCAGTTTTGAAATATTTTCATATAAATAACGATGTAAAAATTTCAACCTTCGGTCAACTTTGACTGTACCGAAATGGTAGAAAACCGCAATTGTAAGCCAAAACTCTTACATTATAGTAATACTCAATCATTTACCTTCATTTTGCAACAAATTGGAAGTCTCTAGCACAATATGACAAATTTTTAACTTATTTGTATTTTTCATAACTTACAAACCTGAGGTCTTAACATTAGGATAAATACTCAGCGCCAGCTGGAAACCGGTAAAGTTTAAAATAATTGTGTACGCAAGGGACTATTGGGATCTGTGCTTGGTCATGAGACGTGGGGCCACCCACACAGCCCTCACTAACTCGTGACCCCGTCAGTTATCTTCTTACCGCCTTTAAGAGAGGACGTGGTGCTGGTATCATGCCATGGTTTATAAACTATGGGGAAATAGGGGACCCCCTATTCTCATAAACCACTCGTCCCTTGTGTCTGGATCTACCATCACCCCTCCCTTCCAACTACTGAAAGGGGTGTGTTGCTATTGGAAAGTATACTAAACTCCAACATAACTTTTCAGTATGGCTGACCACCTCACCTACATCTAGTCCGTTCCAGCTCATGATGGTACTCTCCTTCATACTGCCCATAGGTAAAGGAGTAGAAAGAAAGTAGTAAAGACAAAAAGACCAGTCATCCCATTCATTCTACTTTCATACCTTCATCTTAGACTAGACACAAACTGACCCGCCAGGGGGTACTGGATGAGTTATACCACTTGTTGGGCTGCCACCACTGGACCCAAGGAAAAGGTATCCAAGGATCTATGGGCAACGTCTTTTAAATAAAAGGAAGTGAAAGTCGTTTGGCATTTCCAAACACCAGCTTTCAGAATTCTCTCGACAAACGTATTCTTCTTGAATGCCAAAGAAGCACTCAAGCCCCTAATGTCATGAGCCCTAGCCTTCTCCTGGCTATCTGACCCCTTGCCATCTGTCATGTAGGCATTCCTGATCGTTTCTCTTAGCCAAAACAATATTGTATTCCTAGACACTTCCTTTTTGTTCCGTCCTGTACTTACGAACAACCTCCTGCACCCCGGCCTGAGGTGCCTTGTCCTCCTTAAGTACTCTCTTGTTACCCTGACGGGACACAGAAGCATCTCAATCTTTGTCATTATCTACAAAATCAGCCAGAGAAGGTATGGAAAAAGTCAAACCTGCCGTCCACTACTGATGGGTTTTGAGTCTTGGCCAAGAATTCTGGCACAAATTCGAATGCCATTGACTTCCAACCTCTCGAGTGCTTTACCATAGACGACAGGCCATGTAGCTCCCCCACCCTTTTGGTTGAAGCGAATTTTAGAAAAAAACGTTTTCCTTCGTCTGCGCGGTAACTGGTGAAAAAATCAGACATTTTTTCATCTGATTGTCGTAATGTTTGCACAGTTTTATATTAGCTGTTACATAAAGTTTTATAAATGAAAATGTACACAATTTCAAGTAGAATACAATAAACAACCCATGGTTGTAGCTTTTATCAGTTTTGAAATACTTTCAAATAAATAACGATGTGCCAAAATATCAACCTTCGGTAACTATGACACTACCGAAATGGTCGAAAAACGCAATTGTAAGCTAAAACTCTTACTTTCTAGTAATATTCAATCATTTACCTTCATTTTGCCACAAATTGGAAGTCTCTAGCACAATATTTTGATTTATGGGGAATTTATAAAAAAAAAAAAAAAAACTTTCCTTATGTCGGCGCAGTAACTCTTCCGAAAAAATCAGAAATTTTTTAGTTGGATTATCACAATGTTTGCACCATTTTATATTAGCCGTACATAGTTTTATATATTAAAATGTGCACAATTTTATGTAGAATACAACAGCAAACAACCCATGGTTGTAGCTTTTACCAGTTTTGAAATATTTTCATATGAATAACGATGTGCCAAAATTTCAACCTTTGGTCAACTTTGACTCTACCGAAATGGTCAAAATACGCAATTGTAAGCTAAAACTATTACATTCTAGTAATATTCAATCATCTACTCTTATTTTGCAGCAAATTGGAAGTCTCTAGCACAATATTTTGATTTATGGTGAATTTATGAAAAAAACTTTTTCCTTACGTCCGCGCGGTAACTCTTCCGAAAAAATCTAATTTTT
Source organism: Macrobrachium nipponense (assembly GCF_015104395.2). NCBI lineage: Eukaryota > Metazoa > Arthropoda > Malacostraca > Decapoda > Palaemonidae > Macrobrachium > Macrobrachium nipponense. Next base: position 88,597,252 of record NC_087205.1, read on the forward strand.
TTGTCCGATTGTCGTAATGTTTGCACCTTTTTATATTAGCCGTTACATAAAGTTTTATATATGAAAATGTGTGCAATTTCATGTAGAATACAACAAAAAACAACCCATGGTTGTGGCTTGCATCAGTTTTGAAATATTTTCATATAAATAATGATAAATAGAAAAAATTCGACCTTCGGTCAACTTTAACTCAACCGAAATGGTCGAAAACTGCAATTGTAAGCTACAACACTTACAGTCTAGTAATATTCAATCAATTACCTTCATTTTGCAACAAACGGGAAGTCTCTGGCACAATATTCAATTTATGGTAAATTTTTGAAAAAGCCTTTTTTTTTACGTCTGGGCGTAACAAATTCATGCATCATATTGTGATAATATTTTTTCTGTGTTGCTTTGATCGTTTTACAATTTGTTACATACCAAAATCATCGCAATTGTGTATACAATACAATGAAAAAATAATTAACTCATTAGCTTTAACCGTTTTGCTCACAGCACAATTTGTATACAATTATATATGAAATTTTTTTTTAGCTGTCATATATTCCAATATTTATATATGGTAATGATTTTTTTTTCATTTCTGATGGTTGCATACTAAACTTCAGGCAATGACAAAAAAAGGAGCCAAAAATGAACTCCTAATCTTGAAAATTAATCGTGGTGTGATTTTTTGAAAACTAACTTTTTTTTTTCGCTTCGGCACTCACTCGCAAACGCCGCCGGCATACGGGAGACACTTTCGGAAATACCGTCTCAGCGTTTAAGGGTTAAAAAAACAGATGAAAGCAAGGAATCTTAGTGATATCTAGCAATGCATGCATAGATCGGGTGAAGCGTGGTCAAGGGCCACTCACCTACGCCACCTCGTCAAGTCTTTTCTTTAACCGCCTGGGCAGAAGTCGTGGTTAACCTCTCTCGGCCTTTACCCAGATCATTGCCCATTTTGATTGTGTGTGTGTGTGTGTGTGTGTGTGTGTGTGTTGTGTGTGTGTGTGTGTGTGTTTGGCTGATATTATGGCTTCTTCTGCTCCTTCTCGGCCTCATCAATGTGTGTGCCCCGGAATTCCAGGTTTTCCGTGTTCTCATTGTTTGGCTTCGGCAGCAACTGATCCCCACATCACGTGTAGCAGGTGCCTTTCTAATTTTTGTACTACAACGAATACTTGCACAGAATGCCGGGCATGGCCTAAAGAGCAGTGGAAGTTGTTTTATAGCAAGAGAGAGCATCAGAGGGTTTTGACTCTTCCTTCATGGGAAGGTTTTTCGCCTCTTCCCAATGCTTCGTCTCCTGTAGTATTTAAACCCCCAAAATAGCGTTGTTCCTGTGTCTCCTAACTTTTCTTCCATTGATTTGTTGCTGGAAGTATCGGGAGGCCACCAGGCTGATGTTTGTAATGTCGCCCCTTCTTCTTCGGGAGTTAATTCTCATTGCCCATTCCCCCTAAAGGCAGACCAATATGATACAGGAGCATGGGTGCACATCATACAATCACTGTAGAGTACAGTTCTAACATAACCAATAGATACTAGGTCAGAAGGTTAACATAGAATCAAAAGCAGCAAGCACCTTCTCAAAATAGCCCTCAAGAAGAAGAGATTGGCATGAAAAACCTGTAGCCCACAGAGACCAAAGTCCAAAGAATATAACCACAAGATACAGTACTAAACATCCTGTAACAACCTGACATTAGCAGACAGACTGGTACAGAGGAGACAGTTCACTATACCAATGTCTTTGTTTGTTTGTTTGTATTGTGTTTTTATGTTGCATGGAACCAGTTGTTATTCAGCACCGGGACCAACAGCTTCATGTGGCTTCCGAACCACGTCGAGAGTGAACTTTACCCCAGAAATACATATCTCTAACACCTCAATGGAATGCCCAAGAACTATACCAATATTGCTGGCACAAAGCTGAGAAAAGCTATTGATAAAAGTGGGAGAGGGGTGGGTAAGCATGGGTCTCATATATATGATCCTTTAAGAAAGCCACATTGCTAGATCCAATGAAGACTACAAATCCAAGGCATACCTTGATCATTGGACCTGCCAGAAAGATGGAAGGTAGGCCACACCAACAAGCATCACTAGGTTGAAAATGCAGTGAGGAAGCCAAGTACACCAATCTCCAGACAAACTCCTATTCAGCATCAAGAGACATCGAAAGGATTGGAGAGAAAAAATACATCTCATGCAACAGCAGGTGGGAACCTATGTATGTCAAGGTATGGGAGGCGGGTCATCAAAAGAAAACAAAAAACCATGCTTACTAAATCCTGCCAGGGGGAAAATCCAAGAAAGTTGTTACAATAAATTTTTTTTTTTATTTATTTGGAACAATGAAAACAAATAATCCCAGAGCTCAAGCCTACCATCCAGTAAGCATAAAGAAAATCTTTCTGAAAGGTTAGCACAAATGTGGTATAAGTAGTAATGAAAAAATGAAATTTTCATTATTAAAATGAAGTTTTATTGTATACTTACCGAACAATTATAGAGCCGTGATTTCCACAAGCGGCAGGATACTAAATTCAAATTTAGCGCGTCGGCGTCGCCAACACTGGTGGTGATGACGTCATCTCCCTCCACTCGCGGGAGAACCAGGTACAACTGCCCAGGTGAATCCAATTCTTTCTGTCCCGTCCGTCCACCTAAGGGGAGGAGGGTGGTATAATCTAATAATTGTTCGGTAAGTATACAATAAACTTCATTTTAATAATGAAAATTTGTTTCATTTTATTGTAGTGTCTTACCGAACAATTTAGAGCTGATTACATTTATGGGAAGGTTGGGATTTCAGTGGACCATTAGTATTTTTAAATGGTTACTTTTATTGCAATACCAGTAAAACACTCAAGGTGTCTGTTGTACCTTACCTTGTAAGAGAGCTACAGCAGACTGTTACTGCCTCCTCTGGTCGGTGCTCTTCTTACTATTTTGTAGAGGAATTGGAATTTGACCAAAGTTAGCCTCTACAGGAGTGGAATCCTTCCGTAGTTCAAGCGAGTCAAGGCTGACTGACGGAGGATAGTAACAACAAAGATTGCCCTTGCCCTGGGCTAAGACCAGAAATTCAATCATACAAAACATTTGTCACCAACCACCAGATTTAAAAACATATATACCCAACCATTGTAAAATCTGACCTAAACTGGACTGAGTATCCCAGGTACCATCAGTACCCCCAGCTTCCCTTGAACTCGACAACCTATTCAAGGTGAAAAGTTAGCATAGAGGTGACGACCCCTGTGCCGTTCTCCCAACACCACATGCCAGAAACCGCCACCGGACCTAACGTTTTTACAATTCTCGAAAAACCGTTTTCTATCTCTTTGAGATAATGACTCGCAAAACCGAATTCGATCTCCAGAAGTGCTCTGAAGAATCGAAGCTAAAGATAAATTCTTTCTGAATGCTAAAGAAGTTGCCACTGCTCTAACCTCGTGAGCTTTAACTCTCAGAACGGAAAGATTGTCGTTCTCGGACTGCGAGTGAGCTTCCCTGATAAGCTCTCTAATAAAGAACGTATAGCATTCTTAGAAAGAGGACGAGAGGGATTTTGAACCGAGGTCCAGAGCTTAGAAGATTGTCCTCTAATACCCTTAGTGGCAAACAGATACTGCTTAATAGCCCTGACTGGACATAAGAGCCTTTCTTCCTCTCATGTCCAACCAAATCAGATAAGTTCCTTACCACAAAACTCCTCGGCCAGGATTAGAAGGATCTCATTTTTGGCTAGAAAGGTCAAAGATACCGAAAATACAGCATTGCCTTGAGAGAAACCGACTCTTTTGTCTATAGCGTGCAATTCGCTGACACGCTTAGCAGAAGCTAGTGCAATAAGAAAGAGTGCCTTCTTAGTCAAGTTCCTGAGTGAAGCAGACTTCAAAGGCTCAAACGGTGGCCCCATGAGGAACTTAAGCACCACATCTAAGTTCCAAGCCACTGTATCTTGCGGGAGCTTAGTGGTTTCGAAAGACCTAATGAGGTCCGACAGATCTGAATTGGAGGAAATATCCAAACCTCGATGTTCGAAAAACCGACCGAGAGCATGGCTCTATATCCTCTGATCGTCGAAGGAGCCAGTTTCTTAGAGTTCCTAGAAATAGAAGAAAATCTGCTATTTCTGTTAAAGAAGGCGCAGAAGTAGAGACTTTAGCACTTCTACACCACTCTCTGAAGATTCTCCACTTCCCTTGATAGAGTTTGTTAGAAGACTCTCTCCTACAACGAGCGATAGCTTCTGCAGCTCTTCTTGAAAATCCTTTCGCTCTGACAAGATTCCGGACAGTCTGAACCCTGTCAGAGCTAGGAGCGGACAAGTTTTGGTGAACCTCTTGAAGTGAGGTTGTTTGAGAAGCCACTTCTCTGGAGGAAGAAGTCTGGGGAAGTCTACTAACAACTGGAGAAGGTCCGGGAACCACTCTTTCCTGGCCAAAAGGGAGCGATTAACGTTAGCGTTACATTGCTGTGCGACATGAACTTGTTCAGCACCTCTCTTATTAGACAGACGGAGGGAATGCAAAAGCTTCCAGACCCGACCAATCCAACAGCATTGCGTCCACCGACCAAGCTAGAGGATCTGGGACTGGAGAACAAAAGAGAGAAGAAGGCGGTTGTTCCTTGATGTCTCGAACAGGGTCTATTGACGGTCGTCCCCAAAGGCGCCAAAGTTTCTGACAAATCTGTTGTCCAAAGTCCACTCCAGAGGTAACACTTGCTGTTGACGACTTAACTCGTCCGCCAGGACGTTCATCTTTCCCGGAACAAATCTCGGGACTAGCTGAACCTTCGCTTCGTTTGACCACAGGAGGAGATCCTTGGCTACTTCGTACAGAGAGAAAGACTGAGTCCCCCCTCCCCTGTTTCCGCACGTACGAGAGAGCCGTGGAGTTGTCGGAATGCACTGCCACTACTCGACCTTCTACTAAGCTCCGAAACTGTCTGAGCCCCAAGAAAATTACTAACAGTTCCTTTACATTTATGTGGAACTTCTTCTCCTTCTCCGACCAAGCTCCTGAAGTCCGTTGATTTCCCCATAGGCTCCCCAACCTGTGTCCGATGGCGTCGGAAAAGAACTGTAGGTTCGGGAGGATGGGTTCGTAAATCTAACCCTTCTTCCAACCTTGCTCGAGAGAGCCAGCCACCTTACCTTAAGTCCTCTTTTATTTGATCTGTGACAGGAAAGGTAATCGAGTCTGGTTGTCTTCTGCACCAAGAGGCTCTCAGGAAAAACTGCAGAGGTCTCATGTGCAGTCTTCCCCAACGTCACAAATTTCTCCACTGACGTCAATTTGCCCAGGAGCCTCATCCACTGATTGGCAGAACTTACCTTTTTGTCCCAAGAACTCCTGAACTGTCTCCAGACAGCCTTGAACCCTCTTCGGGACAGAAAAGCCCGAAAAACTTGAGCATTCAGAATCATCCCCAAATAAAGGATGCTCTGAGATGGAACCAACTGGGACTTCTGTTTGTTGACCAGAAAATTCCTAACTTTCTGGCAAGATCCAGAGTTGTTTCCAAGGTCCTTCATGCACCGACTCTCTGATTCCGACCGGAGAAGCCAATCGTCCAGATAGAGGGAGATTCTTACTCCTAATATGTGTAGCCAGCTTCCTATCGGGGATAGAACCCTGGTGAAACTTGAGGAGCGGTCGCTAGTCCGAAGCAAAGCGCCCGAAACTGAAACACCTTGCCTTCGAACATGAACCTCAGGTACTTCCGAGATTCGCGATGTATCGGAATGTGAAAATAAGCGTCTTGCATGTCCAGAGAGACCATCCAATCCCCGTCTGATGGACTCCAGAACCGACCGAGTGGTCTCCATATGAAATTTTGTTTTCTGGACATGCAAGTTCCAGGCGCTCACATCCAAAAACCGGCTCCAGCCCCCTGATGACTTGGGAACTACAAAAAGGCGATTGTAAAAGCCTGGAGGAAAATCCCCTTCTATCTGTTCTATCGCTTCTTTGAGAACAAGCGCTTCCACTTCTGCGGCTAGCGCCAGAAATTTGTCTGAGCCCGGAGAGTATGCCTGGAATGGAATTGGCACAGGTGAGAGCGAGGGAGGTGAAACGAGAGGAATACGATAGCCGAACTTGAGTACTTGCACTACCCAGGCTTCTGCTCCTCTGTTTTCCCATTCCTCCTCCAAAACAGAGCCAGCCTGGCTCCCACTGGTGCATGAAGAACCGAGCTTTCATTTGGAAGGTTTGTTAACCTTGGCCGAGGCCTTAGACTGAGGTCGCAAATTCGATTTCGGCCGAAAGAAGCGCTTGGGTTTTCTCCCTCGAAAAGGCGCTTGGGCAGAGGAGAAACCGAAGAACAGTCTCCACAGGAGCTTTAGGTCTCTTAGTAGACTGCCAGTAAATCCGAAGTAGATTTCTTATCTAGCGCAGACGAAATTGACACAATACATCGTCTGGAAAGAGGTTATCTTTCACAAAAGGAAGCAACAAGAGAGCAGACTTCGTTGGGACGTAACCCTTTTAGAAGCAAAGGAGCACCAAAGTTGCCTTTTCTTAAGGGTACCAAAGGCGATGAGCGAAGCTAACTCATCACATCCATCCTAATGGATTTGTCCGCCACAGGACAGAACACCAATCCAATCCTCCGCTAACTCCTGAGAAAGAGAAGGACAGTCTTCGATCTTGGCCGCTAAAGCGCCAATAGTCCAATCAAGGAAGCTAAAGACTTCCAAAAGTTTAAATTGATTCTTTACAACGTGGTCCAACTCAGGCGCTGTAAAGAAAACTTTCGCTGCGGCGAAAGCAGATCTTCTAGAGGAGTCGATTAAACTGGAGAAGTCTCCCTGGGTAGGAGGCCAGAAACTCCCAGAGAAGGAGCTTCCCCAGTTACATAAAACCTATACCTCTTACGAAGCAACTTAGAGGAGGGTAAGTCAAAAAAGAGCTTCCCTAAGTCTCTTTTCATAGACTCCATTTCTCCGTCTCTTTCAACGAATGTCTAACCGCTTTAGATAGAACAAGTTTTGGGAGGAGAGGGTCTGGAAGTTTTTCCTCCTCATCAAAAAAAGTCGAAGTTGGGGAGCGCGGAGCCGCTTTCTCAAAATAATCTGGATAAGATACCAGAAGAAATCTAAGGAGACATGAATAACACGAGTGATGTGAATCCTCCTCCTCTACTTCTTCTTCATTCTCCAATACCGCCGAAGAAGTAGACGGAACTACAACCGGATCTGAAGGTTTCGAACCACCCTTGGACTCATTCATCCAGTTGGTTAACATCTCTAACTGCTTGCGCAAAGGCGCCAGAGACGAATCAAAAACAGTTAACGTAGGCTTGGAAGAGCCTAAATGTTCAGCAGGAGCGGAAAAACTACTTGCGCCTCGCTCGGAGCCGCCGAAATTCGAGGCGAAACAGGCGCATCAGGCGTAACAGACGAAAAAGCGCCTAAAGAAACACCCTTAGAACTGCTAGCTACAGCGCTAAAACCACAATCTCTACTAGTAGATGGAGCCGAAAAAGGCACAGATTGAGGCGACGAACGAGCCGCTAACGGCCGAGGCGCAACCCTACTCTCAGGCTCCTTATACCGCTTGACTGGAGGAGGCGAAGAATCGGCGCCTGAACGCCTCTTTAAGGGACGCGAAACGGGCGAATCTCGCCAAGAGCGCCGTGCGACCGAGACGAATCGCTTGAATCATTTGAAAGGCGTCTGACCGCAACACCTTTCCAACGCTTAACCGAGCCCTGTTGAGGCGCAACAGGCTCAACAAGAGAGGCCCCTGTCTGTGGGCAAATCCCGATCGACTCCCTTGGACTTCCGGTATGTCTTCTCCCCGGGTGCGGGGGAGCTGGACAGTGACCTTTGTCTAGGAGACGTGTCAGGACAGACAGACGCACCCTCAACTACACTCTTACCTGAAGCCGCTTTCTCCAAAAACGTCTTAACTGAATTACCAAGTTGCAAAACCGTATTCGCTAGTACCGAGAAAATTTCTGATCTAACCTCGATTCCAGACTGGCAATGGTGTCGGAAGAACTACACGGAAGCCGGAGAACTGGGATTAGTAGGAGGAATAGAGGTGTAGTTAGAGGAGACATAACAATTTGAGGAGAAACAGAAGGAACAGATGCATCGCAAGACGAAGCAGAGCTAAGTCTACTTTCCCTAAGCGCTGCTTTTCTAATTCTGTCTTTAGCTAATTTCTCCCGAGTATGAACTAAAAAAACTTCCATTGAGAATCAGTCCAATCACTACACTCGTTACATGTTCGATCTGCTGAACAAACCTGTCCCCTACACTTAACACATTTAGTGTGAGAATCATACTCTAGCTTGGATAATCTAGTTTTACATCCTGAGATGCAAACCTAACTCCCGACGGACTAGAATCCGACATGGCAACGCCTAAATAAAAAGCAAAAAATAACAACAACGCCAAAAAAGAGTACTTCACCAATTCCGAAGATCAAATCCAAGAACGAAGCGACAAAGTCATCCAACCGCACCGACCACCGATGTTCACCGGACGCCGGCAGGAAAAGAATTGGATTCACCTGGGCAGTTGTACCTGGTTCTCCCGCGAGTGGAGGGAGATGACGTCATCACCACCAGTGTTGGCGACGCCGACGCGCTAAATTTGAATTTAGTATCCTGCCGCTCGTGGAAATCACGGCTCTATAATTGTTCGGTAAGACACTACAATAAAAATAAAGATTAAAATTCTTACAGCACAAGGGACAAAAGCAAAATTATAGAATTAAAATTCATGCAGTGCAAGAGAACAAAAGCAAATCGTACTGATCATATGAAAATAAAAATGGAGCTCGAGCCAACCATTCTGTAAAAAGAATCTCACCAAAAATCCATGCCTAGGCTAGCTCAGTAAACAGGCAAAGAATGGTACAAAAAGAATAAAACACAAAAACAAGATACAGGACACATTAATGCAAGCCATATCAGGATAAAAAATCTATGAGAAAGGTATTATGAATACCAAAACAGCAATAACATGCACTCACAGGGACATATTACGACAAAGGAACTGAAAAGGAAAAATTTACCAAACTCTCAACATATTGAGGAAAAACGAATATATATATATGAACTACTTCAGAAAATATAAACATGTAATAGCATAAAATACAATAAAAATAAAATAAAATAGCAGAAAAACTGGGAAAGAACTTGGTGTTAACTCAGAATGCACAGCACATCCTATGCAATCAAAGCTTCAAAGCACAATGTGTATGGTTGCTGGTGGACACTAAACTGTAGAGTGAGCATGCACAGTGGAACCTTTCTTCTTTTAAATATTCTAGTCAGTGTAGATGGGTCTGTTTTACACAATAATTATTGATAACACTACATACAATACATACAATACATACGAGGTGCTCCATCAATGTCATCATCATCATCATCCTCATAACCCATCAGCGCAGAAATGGCATCACTTTTAATTAGAGGTATCCCATCAAGATCATCTCTGTCTTCTTCTTTAATAGGAATTCCATCTACATCATCAAGAGGATAACCATCAACATCTTGGGTTTTCACTGGCTCAACACATACAGTTGTTTTCATCATTTCTTCTGGGAGTTCCATGTCAGGCTCCTATTGCAAATAGATATTTCATTTATGGTAAATACAGTTCAAATAAATCCAATACTAAAAACTTAAACATATATATATGTACATTAGATCAAAAGCAAAATTACATATCCAACCACTTGAGAATGGGAAAAAGTTTCTTACCCGTTTAACAAGACCTAAAAACAAATTTTGTAGATGTATAAGAAATTCATGAGGATAAATAGCCCACTCCTCCCATGCTCTACAGCACTGCATTATCCGTTGTTTTACTTGTTCTGCTCTTAACCGTGATTCTATTAAGTTGTATGCGGTGTGAAGGCCCTCAAAAATTTCTGCTAGTTTTGCTTGGAATCTGAAACGTCAAAAGCATAACTCATGATCACTCTTTATCCTTCAGACTCCAAATAAGCTTAGTTACTTCAATTACACAATCTATGAGAGCCAATTACTGAAAATAAAAGTAAATTACTTAAATGTAATTAAAACTTTACTAACTGCTACGGTGATACAACTCAGGCAAGGTTTAAAGATTTGCATATTATGAAAATTTAAGTGACCCATATACCAAATTGGTCATTTCATGAATACAAAATTTTCTTCAACCAGAGATTTCTCTTTAGAAACCGTAAAGAAAGTGTTTCTTTCTTAGGTGCCATCAAAAGGAATTAATTTTTTCTTACTAATTATTCCCGTAAAGAAAGTGTTTCTTTCTTAGGTGCCATCAAAAGGAATTAATTTTTTCTTACTAATTATTCTTGAGATTGTTGTTATGAACACAGACAGTGGTCCTAACATGATATGAAAATCCTTTTTTTATTTTTGAAATTACTGCCAAACTGTCCATATTTTAAGGGGTTATGTCTTAACCCAGGAATGATTTCCTCACCCTTTTTGTAGGTATGAATGGGCCCCCCCAAAAAAAGTTAAATACATTGATTCCAACCATTAGCTTAATTGTTTGCAATGTTGTCTTCACTTCCCCCAAATGATTACTTACAAAATGGCAACTCTTGACCAAAATGTATACAGTAATTTTGGTCTACAACCATAAACAATAAAAATGGTTTCAAAGTAACAACAAATGAATACGAAAAGACAAACATACAAATTTACTGGAAATTGAATAACTTCTCATTATAATTATTTAATATCCAGTACCTGATTTAAAGTATTAAAAGTTTAATCTACAATGAAAATTCCTTATATATTATTACCCATGCACACATACTACATACATTACTTATATTATTAGTAACAAATAGTTTGACCTGATCACTAAGCTCCCTTTATGGTCTCATGAGCCTAGCCCACATGACTGCCTAATAACAATTTGAAATGGGGGGTGATGGTTTGGCTTGACAAAAAAAAAAAAAATCTAATCAATTTCCTTTCCAATCACATACTGATATATAATACTGCAATTAGCATTTTTTTTACTTCCAATTGGTTTAAAGAAAATTCTTTCTGAACAACCCCTACTTGCTTAAGATATGAGTTAAAAATAAAACTTCAAATAACTCAATCAATGCTCCCTGACATCAAAATATTCATGGTTGAATTATTTTCATGGAAGGTCATCAGAATTTCAACGAGTTAAACAGGAAGTAAAAATTGAGAAGAGCAAGTTATGGAAGTTGGCCAGCCTGGGGAAAGAAAACTAAGTGAAAAAAAAATAATAAAAGGTAATAGTAAGGCAGCTTGAGCTGGAACGATACTGCAACATATTTTCAATAACATTTAAAAGTTGGCTAAGACAGGCACACTGCAAATGTTAATCCCTGCAAGGATGACAATATGTTAACTTACCCTTTTCGATAAAATGAAGCATTGGAAACTTTAACACTACAGTTGTGAAGGATATCAGATACTAGATATAATCTTGCTATCTGAAAAAAAAGGAGGCAAATATGTAACATGATATTGTTAAACTACAATAAAGTTTTGTACATACTTACCTGGCAGATATATACTTAGCTATAGTCTCCGACGTTCCCGACAGAATTTTTCAAATCTCGCGGCACGCGACAGGTAGGTCAGGTGGTCTACCTTACCCGCCGCTGGGTGGCGGATGTACGAACCACTCCCGTAAGCTTGTCAGATTTTTCTCTTCCACCTGTCCCTGAGGGGAGGCTGGGTGGGCCGGGGCCATTAATCGTATATATCTGCCAGGTAAGTATGTACAAAACTTTATTGTAGTTTAACAATATCATTTTTTGTACATGAACTCCCTACAGATATATACTTAGCTGATTGGCACCCTTGGTGGAGGGTAAGAGACAGCTCAATAATACCGGTAAGACGGGAAACAACTAATGTTGTAGGATATAAAAACCTTGGTTCTCACCTTTTCAGGATGAAGACTTCATAGATACTATCTCTGAGTCTGCATTGCCTGGAGAGCTACAGCTAGGACGTGACCTGATGCTGAAAGACTCTCGATCTACCACTGGGATATGTGATCCCCTATTGTGGTAGAATCCCAAGTCGGATGCTGTTTAGAGGGACCTTGTCCGCTTACCTAACAGATCCTTACCACTACCCTCTGCAAGGAGCCAAAACCCACCAGACCACCTAACCAAAATACAAAGGGTTAATATTACGACAAAAAGAGGTGCCTCCTGCAACCTCTTTCAGACAACCAAAAACAACAATATAAAATATAGGGTAACATACAAATTTACTACAGGATAAGTTTCAGCTCCCTGCCCCAGCACCGAATCCGCCGATACGAAAGGACCCAAGGCGAAGCATTTATCATATGTGATTTTTAACATCACGTAGGTAGGTGGTTTGCGAAAACCGATTGGCATCTCCAAAAAGTCGCCTCCATCAAGTTCCGCACAGACATATTTTTTTCTGAATGCAAGCGAAGTTGCGATGGCTCTCACCTCGTGACTTTCACTTTCAGTAGTCTAAAATGATCTTCCTTACAGGCAACATGTGCCTCTGTAATAAGGCTTCTCAGAAAAAAGGAAGAGCATTCTTCGACATGGCCGAGTGGGGTCCTTTACGGAGCACCAAAGCACATCTTGATTAGCCTTAAGTTGTTCCTTCCTCTTAAGGAAATACTTCATAATTCTCAATAGGGCAAAGAGTTCTTTCAGGCTCTTCCCCTACTAGAAAAGATAAACTACGAACTTCAAAGCTCCTGGGCCAAGGGCGTGATGGGTTTTTCATTCTTTGCCAGGAAACTTGGAAGAAATGAACACACCATAGAATCTTCCTTAAACCCTACATTGCCCTCAATAGCTTGGAGCTCACTCACTCTCTTAGCTGTAGCTAGGGCCAAAAGGAGATAGCCTTCTTCGTCAAATCCTTGAAAGAGGCTAAGCCAGGAGGTTCGAATCTAGACGATCCAAGGAATTGTAGGACTACGTCTAGATTCCAGTTCGGTACTACATGAGGACGCTTAATGGTTTCAAATGATCTAATAAGATCATGCAGGTCCTTATCATCGGATATATTTAAGCCTCTATGCCGAAATACCGCCGCCAACATACTGCGGTATCCCTTAATAGTTGACACAACCAGATGACATTCTTCTTTGAGGAAAATAAGGAAATCCGCAATTTGGGTCACGAGGTACTGGAAGAGGAAATGTTCTTCCTCTTGCACCAACGTCTGAAGACATCCCACTTTGACTGGTATACACGCAAGGTGGAAGGTCTCCTCGCTCTTGCGATTGCTTTAGCAGCTGTTGCTGAAAAGCCTTTCTTTGCTCTGACCAAACTTGGACAGTCTGAAACCAGTCAGACTGAGAGCGAGGAGATTTTTGTGGTACCTGTCGAAGTGGGGTTGTCTGAGTAGATCGCTCCTTAGCGGAGCGATTCTTGGAAGGTCCACCAACCATTCCAGTACCTCTGTGAACCATTCTTGGGCTGGCCAAAAGGGAGCGATTAAGGTCATTCTCGTTGAATCGGACTCTACGAACTTCTTGATGGTTTAGCCCCAGGATCTTGAAGGGGGGAAACGCGTAGACGTCGAGTCCGTTCCAGTCTAGAAGAGAGCATCTATTGCTACTGCCTCTCGGATCTGATATCGGAGAGCAGTAAGGATCCAGCCTCTTGTTCTTTGACGTGGCAAAGAGGTCTATGTGTGGTCCCGCCCCATAACTTCCACAGGCTCTGGCATACATCCAGATGAAGGGTCCACTCTGTGGGAAGGACCTGATCTTTCCTGCTGAGGAGATCTGCTCTTACATTCCTTTCTCCCTGCACGAACCTGTGAGAAGCTTGATTCCTCTTTCTTCTGCCACAGAAGAAGGTCTCTTGCTGTCCTCGTACAGGGAGAAGGAATGCGTCCCCCCCTGTTTCCTGATGTATGCCAGAGCTGTAGTGTTGTCTGCGTTGAGCTGCACGTAACCGATCTTCTGACTTGGTTCTCGAAAGCCTTCAGAGCCAACCACACAGCCATCAACTCCTTTCTGTTGATGTGCCAGGCTACCCTGGTCCCCCACCCAGGTACCTGACACTTCGCTGGTTCCCAGAGTTGCACCCCACCCCATGTCCGACGCGTCGGAGAACAACACCAGTTGGGGGTCTGTGATTGAAGAGACAGTCCCTTCGCAAAGAGGTTGGGATCTGTCCCACCATAAAGAGATGTTTCTTGATGTCCTGGGATAACGACAGGGAGAACGTCAAATCCTGAGAACGACGACTCCAATTCCGATGAAGAAAGAAATTGGAGTGGTCTCAGGTGCAACCTTCCTAGGGAAACGAATTGCTCCAGAGAGGAGAGCGTCCCCACAGCAGACTCATCCACTCCCTCACTGTGCATACTTCTTTCCCTAAGAAGGTTGTTACTCTCTCGAATCCTCGGGCTATCCTTTCCTGCGAGGAAAAGCCCGAAAACTCAGAGAGTTCATCTGTATCCCGAGATACACACACTCTTGCTCGGGAATTAGTGATGACTTCTTGAAATTGACGAGAAGTCCCAAAGCCTTCGTCAATTCTAAGTTACTTGTAAGTCCTTCAAACAACGATCTTCTGAATTGGCCCTTATTAGCCAATCGTCGAGGTACATGGATATCTCACCCCTTTTCAAAATGAAGCCATTGAGCCACATTCCTCAAAATTCCCCGTGAACACTTGAGGGGCCGTCGAGAGGCCGAAACACAGAGCCCTGAACTGAAAAATTTTCCCCCCCATCATGAATCTGAGAAACTTCCTCGAGGAAGGATGGATCGGTACGTGGAAGTAAGCGTCCTGTAAATCCAAGGAAACCATCCAGTCCCCTGGACGAAGTGCTGCCAGCACTGATGAAGGCGTTTGTTCCATCGTGAACTTCTTTTTTCTCTACGAAGAAGTTCAGGGCGCTTACATCCAACACCGGATCTCCATCCCCCTGAGGACTTCGGAAAACTAGGAAAAGGCGGTTGTGTGATCCCCTTGAAAAAAGTGAGTGAGGAGGAGGAGCCGTAGGCGTAAGGGAATCCCCAAAAACTTGTAAAAGTAGCTCTGTAAGCTTCTTGTAAGAAGAGACAGCAGCAGAAGTGTTCGGTTCCTCATCCGAACCTTCTAGGACGTCTTCTCGAGGCGAGCGCGGAAGATCCTTATGTGACGAAGGGATCCTAGCAGGAGTTGAGCGAGAGGTTGGAGAACGCCCTCTCTTAGAAGAGTTCACATCCACTGGAGAACGATGAGAAGATCTGGGAAGTCTACGATGAGACTCCCTCTTCGAGGTATACGGAATCTCAGACCGAAGGAGAGGTAGGGCTCCTACTCCGAGAATCCTCGGAAACTCCACAGGGCGCTTACAGAGGAGCGAGCGCCTACTATACTCTATGCGCCTATCCTGAGGCGAGCGGCTGCCAGGAGAAGAGCGCCTATCGAGAGCAGAGCGCTTGCGCGGCTCTCCATACCTGTCCAGTGCGTACGATCAACGGAAGTCCGACTGGAAGGCGAAATGCGCCTACTAGGAGAAGGCTGCTTGCGAGACTCTTGACGTCTAACAAGAGGGTAACATTCAGGAGAAGGGCGCGCTCAAAACTAACGAGCGCCTACTTGGAGAAGGGCGCTTCCGGGATTCCTGGTGCCTACCAAGAGACAAACGGTCAGGAGAAGTGCGCCTAGAAGCGGGAGAGCGCCTACACGGAGAAGGGCGCTTGAAAGACTCTTGTTGTCTGCCCCTAGGAAGAATAATCAGGAGTATGACGCCTTAAAAGAGGCGAGCGCCTACTAGGAGATCTATGTGCAGTAGGCTCTTGGCGCCTACCTTGCGGGGTGAGCGGCTAACAGTAGGCCGTCTATCATGCACACGACTCCTACCAGACTCTAGATGCCTGTCAGGAGAGAAGTCACGATCCGACACTCGAGAAGTGACATCTGGAAGAAGAACGCTACTTGTATAAGGGCGCCTTCTAGAATCTTGAGGCTGCTGAGGAGAAGTTTCACGCGAGGGAGTTGAAGAAATCGCGTGATGAGCAGGTGCAGTGCGCTTACCGGAAGCGGGAATCCAATCTGGAGAAAAAACTTCTTTCTCCTAGAGCGTCCTACCGATGTTTGGCGTCTTGAAATCGAAAGAGAGCCAGGCGAGCGAGGGCGCTCAACGCGAGCGAGGGTGGGCGCTCACTCGAGCGAGGGTTCGCTCACGCGAGCCCCCACCTTCATACGAAACCTCCCCATATGAAGGAGAACGATCCTCTGAAGAGCGGCGCCTAGATCTCTTGATCGGAAGAGAAACGTCCTTCTTCCTACGTGATGTAACTGCTAGAGAGTCTTGCTAGCGCCGTGATCTGAGCTTGAAGTCCCGCGAGTACTCTCGTAGGAGATCTTCTTGTTCTTCCTCGGAAGCAGGCGCCGAGCGCGGGAGCGCGAGAAGAAGAACAATCACAGGATTTCTTGGGTTTCTTCGCCTCCACCGACGATTCTTCCGGGAAAACCTCCGGACTAGAAGCCAAAGGACTGCAGGGAGCCTTCCAAGCCTCTTCAACGGGCGCGACGCATCCGGGGAGTTCCAACCTCTCTTCGGAGAGGGAGACGACGAAGAGGAGAAGCATTGGCGTAGGAGCTCCTTCTTGTAGCGATCCGAGGCAGCCTGGGAGCGTACTTCAGGATCTGCGAGGGGACGCCTGACGGTGGGGGCTCTCCCTAGCCCTCCTGCGGCTTTCGACTTTCCTACTCCACTGGAACTGGGAGTCTGGAAGAGGTCTAGGGCCTAGAGGCACTAAGGAGCCCCGGTCAGACGCACCCCCACAAACACTGGGAGACTGCACCTGATCACTAACACTCTCCTTACCTTCCAACTGACGAATCTTCTGATCCATAGAACGATTCTTGGCTTTCAGAGCTGCCGCCTCCGAAGGCGAATCTTCGGCTTCGGTGCCGGGGAGCGGGGCTGCCACTTGGGAAGAAGGTTCTAATTCTACGTTAGTACTATTAGGATCCACATCCAACTCACTCCATTCTAGATCTGCTAGAACTTCTAGAGGAAGCCTTACGCACTCTATCACGTTCCAACTTCCTAACATAAGAAGAGAGAGCCTTATATTCTTCTTTCATTCAATCCCTTACATTCATTACAAGGGTTAGCAAAAGCACCATTCATTCCCCCTGCATTTCCTGCAAACCGTGTGGGGTCTACGAAGCTTTCGGCAACCTCACCTTACATCCTTCATTCACGCAAACCCTAAACAAAACCGAAGTTTTAACTACCGATTCTAGATCAGACATCGTTAAAGAAAATCAAACTCAAAATCAAACCGGTCCACAATCAGCGTATGCCAAGCCAAACAAAGCGAATACGTCACCAAAAGAAGTCCAAATTAACTCCAGGCAAGCGAGAATCGAAAAACTATCGAGAGGAACCGACAACAGTTGTTATCGTTCCCGCGCAGAGAACAATCTGACAAGCTTACGGGAGTGGTTCGTACATCCGCCACCCAGCGGCGGGTAAGGTAGACCACCTGACCTACCTGTCGCGTGTGCCGCGAGATTTGAAATTCTGTCGGGAACGTCGGAGACTATAGCTAAGTATATATCTGTCAGGGAAGTTCATGTACAAAAATACATTTTCTATACAGTTTAACCATAGACTAATCATTAATCAATAAGGAAGTTAGACATTAGAGGATGAATAGATACAGGAGTATGATGCAAATCTTAATGTCAAGTAGTATACTTGAGAAAGCATCAGGGAACTAAAATTTAAAGTATAAATTGTGTGTGAGAAAGAATTAAGATACTATTACATTTATTATACAATATTGAAAATTATTGCATGGATATGAAAAGGAAATACTAAAGGGATGCAGAATGTCATTTTTGGAAAGTAGTGGGTTAAGCAACTGGTTTTTAAGATAATCTTGACCATCACCAACTGCATATACCACATTGTCAATGAGGAAAAGAATTACAATTACAGTGAGAGATAAAATATAACAAGAAAAAGGTCCATGTAAAGTGTGAGTGGGCAGCAACAGGAAAATATAACTAACTATTAATGCCACTTAACCAATCTGACACACAGGCGGACTTGTAAATGAACATAACATAACATTACCAGGAAAATTAATATACCACAGACATACAGTGAGAAATATGATTGTCCAGGTCAAGATCTTTTCAACATTTAAAAGCTGATTTGCTACAAGATGACCAGAATACGTACTACCTTTACAATATGCTAGTAACTGTAAATCTACTAGCCTAAGCTAAAATTCCTTAAAATTTGCAGTTTGCTATCTAGTCATGTTAACAGTGTATGTACTCAATTTTTTTCCAAAAGCTTTCCTAGCATATATATATATAATGTTAGTGTCGTTAAAGAATTAAGGATATTATTCCAAAAAAGGCATTAACTTATAAAGAACTGAGAGAATGGCACGGAACGGATAATGATTTTTTAAGAAAGGATCTTGTTACTCTAAACGATCAGGTCTTTAGCCGTCAGGCATCTGGTTTCCATCTCCCCAAAACTCTATACGCCTCATCTCCAAAGATTTAGTGACTCTCTCGCGCCCGACATTTGTGACACTTCGAGCGTCGGAGGATTAATGTAAGGTGGACCTTCTCAAGAGCCTTCTGTTTAATATAACTAAGGGAAATTCAAGGCTTCATTGTTTCAAAGGTGGATAGTGTGAAAATCTTGGCTCCAACCTTTACAAGAATAGGCCTCTAGTCTTGACAAATCAAAGCCATGAGTGTCTGTCATAAGACAGCCCAAAAAGGGGTATCAACGAATGACCTATGAGGTTACCAAAGGGATACACCCCCAAGAAGCCAAGGCATCAAGCAGGAGGCGTTTCCTAATTTAGAGTCTACGAATCACTAAAGAAAATTTGACAGGAAGGCGGTTTTGTATAAAGTCTGTAGCCACTCAGACACAAGAAGTCTTTCAAAAGATGCCACACCCAGTCAAAATCCAAAAATCCAAAGGCGGTGCTAAGAAGATATCATCCTAATAAAAAGGCCAGACAGAGAGAGAGAAAGGCAGAAGAGAAAGAACAAGAGGAGCAGGGGAGAACAAAATGAGGAGAGTGGAAAGTGGGAGAACAGAGTGAAGAAGAAAGACACAGAGAGAAGCAAGAAAGAAGAATCCAGCGAAGAAGAAGAAGTGCAAAGTGTGGTGTGAAATAGACAGTGACTGTGACAATCAATACTCGGTAAATTTCCCTCGTGCCAATAGACTCGTAATTGCAACAAGTGCTTTCAAAGAAATAAGTTTTATTAGTCCAAGAGCCCAAAAACTCATTGGTGGAAAATTTATAAGAATCCCTAGAGAAGAATAAACATGTATAAGGACACTTCAATTTAATTTCTCCCAAATTTATAACCTTTTAGCTAATTCCAGAGTGAGAAAATTCAGCAAGGCGAGATATAATTAGATAAGGCTACTTCCCAATTTACAGCCTCCAAATCAGTGCACGTTACCTTTGGGCTGTGCGTAGAGTAAGTACCGTCACACACACACACACACACGTATATATATATGTACGTAGTTACATGACACTCGCCTTTTGAAGGGTTATGCCGAGAAACCATACAAATCATCTATCTTGTTCGCCACTGATGTTGGGAGACGAGATGATGATTCTCTCAAGGTATGCGCCCATCAGACGATAGTCAATTGCCTTCTAGAGACTGAGGTTCCTGATGGCAAGACAGAAGTTCTCATAGTAGTTGAATCTCAACTAAGGAGAAACAACACTATATACCAGTGAAAGACTAAGGTGAATGCGGACCTATGTCTTCACAACTGAATCGAGATTAGTCAACTCTCAAGATTCTGAACGTAGAAAGTCCTGTCGATGACACCAACCAGTGAAGACGGCTTTAATCCCTGTTGTTTTACAGAGGACTGAAAACGCTAAACCTCTATTTCATTGCTGTTCGCTGAGAAGTCGGAATTTGCAATGAAAGCGGAGTGTCTTTCAGTAATGAAAACACAGGGATTGTACTGCCTGAAGAACCGCTTCTCATGGGCTGGATCAGGGAGGACATTTCTATTACTTTGAGAGTAGAGCTGGCAGGGTGGGGAACAGGCGAAGTCTTCCGTTATTCATCTACAATTCAGGTTGAACATAAATAATTGCGCACCTACAAATTACGAAATGTATTTTAGAAGAAAAACTCAGATTGTCTGAAGAAATCTTTCTGCGTCGAAGCGGAAGACTAGGCTACAGACTTCTGTTACCGTGAGGTAAACAGAAAGATAATAAAAGTCTAGTGAGATATATCTGTCTGAAAATTCTCGCAACGGCAAAATGCGATGCAGGAGAGATGGTCATACACGTATGCAAGAATTCCAGCCAATCAGAGACATAAGTCTGTGATTGCCAGGCAGAGATTCGATTCGGTAGTCAATCATTGCAGAGGATGAGAGACAATGCCCGACCGAACTATCTCGGACAGCAAGCCATACTGGCTGAGGCAGGCAGGCTGGCAGGCAGCCCATACACTGCTAGCTCTCGCTCACTTGTCATCCTGAGTTGCCAGGTAATAGAACCATCGAGCGCAAGAAAAATACGCTCGAGCATTTGCATTTTAACCGAAATGGGAGGAAAGTAAACTGTCCTATTCGGTGAATGCAAATGCTGTGGTGGTGGTGTTGTAAACAATACCACTAGTATCTCAAAATCGAAACCGGTAACTCTTGGGAGGCTTGCAAGGCAGTCCTGAGTCACATACTCGGACAAATCAACTGATAACAGTCGCAAAAAAAATATACATAGTATATTTGTAGGTTCCTGTGCATTGACCTCCATCCTAAATTCTCTTCCATTCGACAAACAAGAATAAGGAATGGAAGCAGACCTCAATGAAGAGAGCGAAGGTGAAGTTTTCCTGAAGAAAGACTTCTACGGTGATAACAGGATACCGAAGACGAATAGTTCAAGCCGAACTGGATGTTTCCAAAACAGTAGCAGTGGAGAGGCATTCAAACTCTCGGTGCTATCCATTCTGAACGGATTGACGTATGTTCAGTAATATCCTAGGATTGAACCACCAAAAACAGTCTCTCCAGTTCGAACTCCGAGGAATAAACTCCACTGAATTTCCTTGTTCATTCTAGCATAACCAAGAAATAAGGGAAAAAAGAGAGGAGGATTGACTTTTATTGCCCGTTCTATCCCGGGGGTGACTGCGTACTGAGGCAATGGACCGTCAGGTTCATCCAAGCCAAGCCCCTCCAGAGATATTCTTCCTTAAGCAGCAGTGCTTCCTTCGAAATCTAGAATATCTCAGTATTAATGGCTTAGCAAGACTCCCGAGTTCGTAATAACAATTACCGGGAATGTCTGTCTCAACAGTGTGTTTGGAAATTACAGGAAAACCAAAACACGACTGAGACGCCAGAAATTCCAAGGAATTCGAGCATTCAGCGAAATTCCCGATTATCGTAGTAACAATTATCAGGAATTCTCATCTCGATCGTAGTAACAATTATCAGGAATTCTCGTCTTGCCCACTCTGGACCGTGGTCTCACCCAAGTGTTTGCAAATCGTAGAAGACCAAAACACTCGGAGAGTGCTAGTAATTCCAAAGAATTTCAAGCGCTCGGCAAAACCCCACAAAATTCGTCAGATGATCATTGGGTGGTGGTCCTCCCGATTCCCGTAGAAATCGAGGAGGAATGGGCAAGATCCTTCCTCAACGACGTGGACTTGGGTCCAGAAGGGCCCAAAGGTCCCTCCAGGAACAAAGTCCCCGACACTGAATCCTACAGAGAACGCTCTGCAGGATCCCTCCCATTCACATCGCCCCTCCCGGAGTAGCCATAGGAAGAGGGGGAATGGGGTAGGAAGACGATGCTCTCGCTCGCCTTGCCAATGGAACTAGCAGCCAGAGAAGCAAGTCACAGGCAGCCATCAACCTGTGGTGATGGCTGCTCCAAGAGTCTAGGCAAACGTTACCGTCTGGAGAAAATGTTTTCCCCAAGGAGGGTTACGAAAATCTTACTGTAGGCGAAACGTCTAGCACCACCGTGACTATCGTCTGGGTGGGGCTGAGCGTGCACCTGACAGGAGAGAGCCGATACCATCCTCCGACGTGTCCCAGTCCTCGTCGAGGCTGAAACCTCTCAAGAGGACCAAAGGGGGAGCCCACACCGGTCTCTGCATGCACGGTCCAGCAGGACCGTCACATGAACAGCAGTGATGGTCACTCCGTGAGTCTAGGAAATAGTCATCATCCTCGCCAGTCCCCACGATCTCCAACCACTTGAGCGTACGATCTGTATGGTCCCAAGACTGAACATGGCTCATGGATGGACCGCATTTATCACGGGCACTCCTGTTTGCTTCGTTCCTCCCGGTGTATAGAGCTGCAGGTCTGGACTAGCGGTCTCCTTGCGGAGAAGCGCTGGACCGAGGACAGTAGCGTCAGTCTCGTGCGTCAGGGGAGCTGCTACGAGCGCTCCTACCCTGCCTACCAGCAGAACCGGTAGGCTGGGAGGACTGCAGGCGATCGCCAACCCGCGGTGGCGATCGAGCTGCAGGTTGGGTGACTGGTAGTGTCCACTAATGCGGTGAGAGCGAGCACCGTCCTTTCAACACGCCACGGTACCAGGTCCAGCCTGGGGTACCTCTTCCCAGCCTTGCCACATGAACGGTCTGGTGGGAATGTCATGTCAACCCTGGGTACAGGACGATCGCTGCGCGAGCGATCGCCGGTCTGGCGAGAGTCACCTGAGCGACTCTTACCATCCTTCCGCTTTGTGCCTGGGTCTTTACGGTGAGCGTACTCAGCAGTCTGGACCTTGGCTGCCCGGTCACCCACTCCGTTATGCTCTCGAGCGAGTGGCCAAGACAGTTCCGGTCCGGAGGTGGAACCTCTGGAGCCGGAAGAGGAGGTACCATCGGTGGCTGGTATCTCCACGGTCCCCGTCTTCTTCCCTGAGGAAGGAGAGACGGGCCCCATTCCCAGAGGAACGGGAGGACCAGCAGAAGACCCACCTGTCTCACCAGAGCGAGACAGACCCTTAGAAGTCCCTGTGCTAGACTTCCTGGGGGGGAGGCCACCTTCTTCTTCCTCGGTTGGGGGCCTTGGAAGTCAAAGGGGAAGAGGCAGCAGAAGACGATGATGACGAAGACGATGACGACACCTTCCTCAGGATGGCAGAAGGTTCTCCCATCCAGGAAGGGGCTGTGGCGGCTGCCGAAGCAGCAGGCCCCAGCGCAACCTGAGAAGGAGGACCTGACAGAGCAGCAGTGGAGAGAATGCTTCCTCGAGGAGGGTTACGAAACTCTCACATGGCAGGTGAACTGTCTGCCACCACCGAGACTGGTCGGTCGCGCAAACATGACCGTCATCTAGGTGGAGCTGAGCGTGCACCTAACAGGAGACAGCCGTTACCGTCCTCCGACTCCTCGAGGCCAAAACCTGTCAAGAGGACTGGATGAGCAGCCTCTACTGGTCTCTGTGTGGACGGTCCCGCAGAAACATCACGTCAACCCTGGGTACTGGACAATCGCTCGCGCCAGTCTTGCAAGTCACCTGAGCAACTCTTACCATCCTTCTGCTCCGTGCTTGGGTCCTGACGGTGAGCGTACTCATCAGTCTGGACCTTGGCTGCACTCGGTGACGCTCGCGAGCGAGTGGCCAAGATGATTCCCGGTCCAGAGGTGGAACCTCTGGAGCCGGGAGAGGAGGTAGCTGGTACCTCCGTGGTCCCCATCTTCTTCCCTGAGGAAGGAGAGACAGGCCCCGTTCCAGGAGGAACAGAAGGACCAGCGGAAGACCCACCTGTCTCACCAGAGCAAGACAGACCCTTCCTTAGAAGTCCCGTGACAAGACTTCTTAGGGGGGGAGACCACCTCCTCTTCTATGGCAAAGAGCCAGGAGTCGAAGGGGTGGAGACATGAAAATATGATGATCTCGAAGAGGAGGATGACGACACTTGATGAGCTCTCTTCCTCCAAAATCTGCCAGACTTCTACCACAGGAATAGATAAACATCACAGGGTAGCGGTGAAAGCTTTGTCCAGTGACATAACTCCAGGGTAGTAGTGGTAAATGAAAATGATTACCAGCAGGGGATCAGTACACACACTCGAGGATTGGTATCACAACATGCTACGAGTCACAGGTACAATTTCAAGGTTAGGATAACCAATACAAAGAGCTATCCAACCAATACTGCTGTAAACACAAACACCACTGTTAGTCTGCAAAATAAAGAAAGTGATTAAAGTGATAAAGATACTCCTCTCGCATCCAAGGGCACCGCCCGTCCGAAATGAGAGGAGATCTCCCAAACACCAACACCACACGCCTCCTCTTCTACCTTCGTCCGATAGTAAGTGAAAGGATGAAGAGAAATTACCATAAAAACAAAACAAGGACAAACCTCTGAAGTTCCCCTTGGTAATTCCCAAGCGGAAGAGTAATTTTCGGATGAATACATGTCTCATTACAGGTTCAATATTACTCAAGTTAAATACATGTCTCGTCCTCACGTTAAATACATATCTTGTCCTCACGTTAAAGAGCGAATGTAAATAATATGTTGGCATACCTTTGCCGTCGACTCTTAACACAAAGTAGAAAGGTGGCTATAAAGGCTATCACAAAAAGTGGGTTTGTATATTAACTGAATTTAATATTAATATCAAACACCGTATACAGTGGACCCCCCATATTCGCGTTCTCTGGATTTGCGTACTCACACATTCGCAGATTTCTCTTGGGAACGTTTCCCCGCACTATTCGTGGAAAATTCGTGCATTCACTGTATTTTTCTATGAGAAATGTCCACGGATTCCTGTTTTTTTTTTTTTTACCAATTCCATCATAAAATGCACTTTTTGTGATAAAACTATTAAAAAACCAAGTATCAAAATTTTAAGTGGTTTTTCTTGAGTTTTAACTAACAAAATAGGCTGTTTTTAACATTTTTATAGGGGTTCCAAACATTCGCGGATTCTAACTATTCACACGTGTGTGTGTGTGTGTGTGTGTGTGTGTGTGTGTGTGTCTTGTACGCATCCCCCCCCGAATACGGGGGAACCACTGTATACCTAATTTAAGAAAACAAATATAAACCAGAAAGATCCCACCGGGTAAAACTGATCAACGACCAGTCAGCAAGAGCTCACAAACAGGTCTTCATCGGAAGACGGGCGAAAGCAAAGTGGAGTGTTTATATCCGGGCAGGCTAGCCTACCCACCTGCCACACGGTAGTTACTGCCTAACCACCTTGTTCAAGATTTAACGGCTGTAATTCCAGCTACGCCGAAAGTAATTCCTTATGTAAAAGACCGAGGGTTTATATACTGTGTAGGAACAACTAATCTTTTATCCAATCCTTTGTACATATGGTCATAACTAACAACTTCATTCTCTCTTGACCTAAACTACTGATGAAAGGTATTCTTAACTAACAAGTGACAAGTTTGTTCCTCAAAAACACATCTAAATTTGAGGTACTCTACAGAAAATTGATCTTTTCAAGACGACTTACTTTTTTTGGTAATGCTGTATCATTATTGGTTAATGCTTCTGTGATGCACTGGCATATCTCCTCAGCCGCATCAGCATGTTCAATACACCAAACCATGGCTTCTCCTACTTTTTCTCTTTCTGGGATTAAATTTCGGATCATACACTCTAACCTCCCTCTTTGCCTGTAAAAATAACAGTTGATTAACAACAGGAGTAATCAAAATGAAAATTCAAAAACATCAGAGAAATTACAATATTCTATACATTAATTAAGTTTCTATACATTAATTAAGTGTCGCCCTTTATCGCTCCACCAGCGAGGCCATTCGAGATGTCGTGACGTCACTCCCAGCATCCTCTCAGCCTATGACGTCAACTGTGGTGGAATCTCTGACTCCCATTGTTGTGACATCATCTCCATCTTCGCCTATAATGTCATCATAACCTCTTGCTGAGCCATCAAGCTACAGTCGAGAGGCTGTACTCTTGTTTTTCGAGAGAGGTATTCTGCTCTCTCTGGCAAGAAGAGTCATAGCAGGAACATAGAGGGAGTAAGATCTCTCCTCCTCCTCCTCCTTGCCCTCGAGTCAAACGGATAATTCTAGACTTTGCGGCGTTGTCTTCTGCCAGGAAGAGGAGTGCTTCGCCGCCTTCTCAACATGGACGTCTCTCCCTGACATGTACATGTACGTGGCCATGGAAGTGTTACCCCTCCATCTCAACCATCTATGTCTCCTGTACCTGTTCTGGTCTGTCATAAGGCTCCGATTAAGAGGTCAAAGGTGCCTACTACGACAATGTCTCCTGCACCTTCTAAGGACTCTTCTCTCTGCAAATGTGTTGTGATTGGGGGTCAAGAACACAAGGCGACTGTGGTCCGTGGACATGTTTCTTGTTCGCCTTCCAAAGATCAGGACTTTAGAGATCAGTCTCCTTCAAGACATTTGCTTCAGTGTCATCCTCACCCTGGTTGTCCATTTGTGCAATTGTTTTTTTTCTTATCCATCACAATTATGCGATGGATTCAAATTTGGATGTGTCCATAACAAGTTATCACTAATCAAAAGTTCACTGCACTATATAACATGGTGTAGCAATCGCCCACAGGCTCACAAGGTTGTTTCTTGAATAGTACTACATTTCTGCAGTTTGTGTTCTTGTTAAGGGGCCAGGCATTTAAGAGACTTTTACCATGATTATTAAAAAAAATATGTTATACTATAACAATTAATTACATAAACTGTTAATTTACAGAAACCACTTGTCTGCACAGAACATTACTGGTCAAACTCATCAAAAATAATATTCATGATAAGAACCATTGCTCTGTAAAACAATACAGACACTTCTTATTCAATTCATTTGAAATGACAATGAAATGCAATAAAAAAAAAACTAGCCAGCACAACACAGTATGCAACCAACTATGTATGTATACTTACGCATTAGATAATGATCCTTTTTTATTCTTATCATCCTCCTCCTCTTCGATCTTAATTAATTCCTCTGGCATCCCTTGTAAAAATGGATTGAGGGGTGGAGGCTTCCATATTGATCCACCTAGAAATGAGGTCAATTCATTAACACCTTATTAAAAGCAGTTATGAGGTCAATTCATTAACACCTTATTAAAAGCAGTTATGAGGTCAATTCATTAACACCTTATTAAAAGCAGTTATTATTTAAAAATTTGATCAGACTCCTGTATAAAGTTCATAGATCCCTATAATGAGTGGCCAAAGTATTTGTTCTTAGGAACAAACACTTTAGCTAACCTAGGTTCCCCATAAAGGAGCATAGTATCTATTACAGGGGCTTATGCGCCTAGCAATTTTTATGCAGTGCGTTTACCATCTCCTTACCTCATTGCTCAACTTCTTAAAATCTGCCTTCCCCCACCTTTTACCTATCACTGGGGAACCAATCCTTTGGTCAAGCCAAATGAGAACTTTGAAAATTGACTCTGCTATCTAATTAAGCTAATGCATAATAATTTAAGAGTGGGAGAAAACTGGAAGGACAAATTGATTAGACAACTATTAAAATAAAAAAAGGCGATTCAAAGAAACTGATCTTTTGGAATTTAGTAATGACGACTAAAAACTTTCACTTTCATGACAAAAGGCACAAAAAGTATTAACACCTGACGTGCAATGAAGAATAAATAACATGGTAGTTATTCATTCTGCACTCACACTTTCTCTATGCAATTACTATATCAAAATTACAAAGATGCAACTTCCTATGCATACCTTAGCTACAGTTTTAGACTACAGTACCAAGTTATAATGGAGCTCACTTGGCTTTCTGGTAAAAGCAAGCCTAAAATTGAAAGGGCAATTGTATGCACTCTTTTACCTATACCTTTCTAATCAATTGTTATTGTTTTCACTCTTTCACTTTCAACTCCTGTTAATGTACCAGTCCACAAAACTGTTGTGAATGTTGCCTGTAAGTGACCCTTACCGGGAAATGTACATCAGTTTACTTGGACAAACATACAGGCTATCTCTAGATCATTAAAAAATCTATATGACAAATATTTCTCTTTCCATATGCATTTGCAGGGGATGTGGTGCTGCATCATTTTTGGGTACCATCTTAACTGATGAATATGGGCCTAAACCTAACATCTCGGAATTTTAGGGGTTAGACTCTACAGGTATATATGGCATAGGAAACATATCCAAGTGCAACATTTATGAGTGAACCAAATGGATAAGCAATAAGCAGATATTGGTGAGTATATACTCTTAGGTGGATGGGATTTATTTGTGGCTTTTATTTATCTTTAAGGAACTACAGGAGAATTTAATTAAACTTTGTTTCAAGAAAATGTGGGACTATGCCATATTGATGGTTGCTTTGAAATGCAAGGCGTATCCATGGATGGGGATGGAGATTATAACAAGACACATCAATTTCTGCCAATTTTTTTTTAAGGTACTACATAAGAACTGAAATGAAATCTGACCCAAAACCACTTCAATGAATGGATGCATAGTTTGAATTCACTTTCTTTCACTGATAACAGACTATATCAATGAAAATCCTATGCTTGTCTCCTCCCACCAAGCGGTCTACCTTTCTCACATATAATTTTTTTTCTTTCAAGTTAGAAAAAGCCAAGAAAATAAAAATTTCTACCTTCAAACATTCTGAAAGGTTTTGTTGACCACCGACTAGGTGAATCTCCTTGTAGAATAGAAAAGAGTTTCCATCTGTAGTATACATGTGCTGGACTCTGATTTTCAAACAAGAACCTAGAAATTATAAAAGACGACATTCAGAATATGTTCAGTAAGCTCAGTCTATAATACAGCAAGTTAAATTTATAATACACCACAGATCTTTAGAGAATAATTCAACCCAAATCAAAAGAAACAAGTTAAAGCACCTACAAACAAAATCTTTCAATATGGGAATAAATAATAACGGATTCACACAATTATAATTAGGTAGCATATTATTAATAAATAGTTCAACCGTGCCCCCAAGGTAATATATTTCACTCTCACTGGGCTGGCAAAAATTTGGATTTTAAATTTCATTTAATACTTTCTTATTTAAAGGCTGAAAACTAATAAATTAAAACTGCCAAAAAAACTTCCCTTAAATGATTTCTTATACAAAACTTATTAATGATAATTAGCATTTATTCCATGATAATTACTTTGTTCCATATGTATAAAAAATCCACTATCCATTAACTAACTCTCTCATTTCATTCCTATGTAATTTTTCAACAATATTTTGTAGTTAAAACACACACTTTTACTCTCTTACATGTTTTATTAGTTTAGTGAGTTTAGCTTTTCACATCCTTTTACCTTAGATTACTTTAAAATATAGTATCCACTATTTCTCTCAATTGTAATCATTTTTCTCTTTTCCCTGGTCCAGTTTGTATTATTACTTTTTAATAATCACTGTTTTTCTTTATGCTGTTCATGGCACTCTTCTTTTTATAGCTCAGTTTGTATTCTTACTTTTAAATACTATATTCACTATTTCTCTTTATGCTCTGTTCATGGTTCTTCTCAATTCAGTTTGTACACTTGCTTGTGTTATCTTTTTCTTGTCATGTTTCTGTTTGTGAAGAAAAATTTTTCTTTTCCTCAGCCCTACCAGAAATTTTTAAACAATCATCCTTTACAAACTTATGAATTCAGGCCTATAAGCGTGGATTTTCAGATAACACTCTTTTGTGTATTTACAGTCATTCATTTAACAAACTAGTCAATTTTGCTTCGCTCTCTTGATAGTAATGGTTATATGTAGGATACTCCAACATCTAGAGGACACATAGGGTTTACATCAATCCTTGTACCCACAATTTTATTATAACCCTTCAACTTGTATTATACACACATTTTGTTTAATGTACAGGTTGAGGCCACACAATTCACTGTAATCCTTTAATCATTTCGTATCAAGCAGTATCAGCTGTACAACTTAAGGTCACGTAAGTAAGGGAAATGAAACTTCAAAAGAAAGCTGATCTCACCTGAATTCTGGATTATTTATCTCCCTATTCATGATCATGGCTTCAAACATAGGTCCTTCACGAATAATAAATTCTATAGTACGGTGTATAAGCTGCAACAGTGATCTGATGAAATAAGAGAATTAAAATTTGGTTATTTCAGGCAATAAAAGTCTACAGTATACACACAGATATATGAATACATATATTTATTAAATCTACATAATAAAAAGGATGAATTATCAGTAGTAGCCAAAATGAGCTAATAAAATCTATATCACAAATTTTAGTTACATAATTTCAACATCACAAGTTACAAAATAACTACATTTTATTCTTAAAGCCACTTTGGGTAGTACTATAATTCATACAGTAAATAAATATTCATCTTCAGTGTGCTGAAAAATAAGATTACACTAGAAATCATAATTACATACATTACAAAAATTCAGTGGTGGTGGTATTTCAAGTTAAGTTTATTTTCTACTATGTTCTGTTTTTTCTTTTCAAGTGTAGCTAAAGTGCTTTCATACAAAATTAAGTTATGTAATATTATCATTACAGTATTATATGACTTGAGCAACACAATCAAAACTTCATTATTTTAATTATTGCATTAAAAAAACACTGAGAATACTGTATATGAACAAATTCTACAAGAACCTATTTCATAAATTTCATATTCTGTTCTGCAACAAATACCTGCTAACATCATATTCCAAAAAGGAAATACACCATTCTCAAGATATAAGCATTGCCTAAATTGTATTACCTTCATAATGATGTTAGCATGATTTGCATGCCTGTGAAATAACTCAAAATTTACATCTTTTAAATGTCCTGCAACCAATGCTCAACCTAAGATTCTCTCTACAATTTGAAAAGAATACAAACAAGGACAAAATGAAGAGGTTTACCTGTTAGATGAATAGAAGAACATGGCATATTCTTCATGGCACAAATAAAGACGGGAAAGCTGAGATTTTTTATATATAAATCACCTTGGGAGTTCTTACGTTTCACATTAGACAGGTTATTGAAGAATAGTACTATTATCACATGGGAACCAAAATTTCCTCTTTTGTACCTAGCTCTGTTGCTAAGAGGGGCCCTCACAAATATAGGCCATGAGAGCTGAGACCCCATGAGAGACATGTCCATCATGTTCACTATAAAAGTTCACTGCATCAGTTTGCACTAGCTGAAGTCTTTTAGGAGTCCCAAACTCTGACCAACAGCTGCTGCTGTACCCGGATGAAGCCCTCAACCGCCATAGAAGACAGCCCGATGAAGCTGTGGGATAGAGTTGTAACCCCTGAAGCCCCCCTATATGTCTGCTTCTATCCCTGCTGTAAAAGATTTTTTAAATGTTGCTCAAATTGCAACAAAATTCGCAGTTAAAAGTTGTCGATGCCGCTGAAGAAACATCACGGTGATAAGACTGCCCCTCAAAATGGCAAAGGAAAAACGCCACGCACAACGAACAGCTGTATGGGATAGACGGTTTGTGGGGGCAACCCACATTATATTTCGGAGAAACGTCCACAAAATGGAGAAAGAAAAAAAAATCTTGTGCACCTATAAAAAAATGGTTAACCAATTAGAAATAATGAGTAATAATAAAGTACTGCTACTTGTAATAACTTAACTTCATTCTTCTTCCTTCTGCAACCGATGCCGTCTCCACTTGCCCTTATCCTTGGTAACTGCAAAGTGATCTTCATAGTATAAATAAAACATCCCCCAATCCATTAGTCTAGTTTAATTAACCCTACCAGCTGCCTGTTCAAGAAAAAAATCCTTACCTCCTTAATTCTCATAAGAATCATTTAACTCTTCAAGTACCATTTGGACAAAACAAACTTATAAAGAATCCTGCTTTAAAGCAAGCGATTGTCCATAAAACAAAAGCCTTCCAAATGAACATATGAGGCAGCTGGTAAGGTACATTGGAACAGACTTACCAGTGGGCAGGGAAGTCGGAAGAAGTGGTAAACAAACTAAGACGGGTTCTCTCTTTACCTTTCTGTTGGGATAACCACTTTGACAACAGCCCTTTGTAAAAATCTGTAGGAATAGAGCAGCAACAAAGATAACAGATGGGTTGGTCTTTGTTCCTATAAACAATCATATTAATCTTTAATTGCCCTTCTCTCATGTTTGCCCCACCCCATGTGATATAAGAAAAAAAAATTGTTAAATAAACTTCTAGTAATATATAGACAAACTTTATGGCTGTTAGTAAAGTTTAAAATGTAATACTAATCATTTATTACTTATGAATGCCAAACATGAGGAGGACTGAAGCCTAATTATATAATTAGCAAGGCATTCATCAGTCCCTGACTCAAATGACAAAATAATGAACATATCAAAAGATAAATCAATCATTCTTCCCATTAACCCCAAAAGGAAATCAGTAACAAAATATAGACTGTATCAGCAAACTGAAAAGAGGGAGGTATCCGTATAATGAATTATTATCAAACAGAACAATCATTGCTTTGTAATATATAATTTCACAATTAATCAAATTAAATCAATATAGCAAAACAGTCAATATTCAAGTGATCTATAAACCTCAACATATACACTTCTCAACCCAAGACAACATAGTGCATGCAAAGTTGTCTGGTAATACCTTGTCCAACTCCAGCTTGGACTCGTCGATTGGGAATGATGATCCAACGGGAGGCACCTGTAAAGACAAAAAAATTTCCAATAATAACATGTTCAAATCAGGAAATTACTACCTTCCTGGCATGAGCATGTTAACACCAAAACACAACCTGTAAAACCACTAATTCTGAGATAAAAACAAGCAAATTTTTCCACAGGTCTTTACAAAACTAAAGTAATGAATATAAACCATGATATTACAATAGATCAAACTAGTTTGTACTTATTCATAAGCACGTACAAAACTTTTTTTCCCTGGTATATTGCTCCATGAAGTAACAAGAAATATTCAGGAAATATAAGTGCACATTTCTTCTATTCTTCCAAGCCTTTCCCTCAAAAAGCTTTGATGTCACTTCTGCAGTTTAATAGTTGGTGGAGCAAAAAATTTTCACAGGTAACATCACAAATGAAACAAAAAATTTTACCCTAACATCAGCCAGTACAAAATTTTGAATACAGTGGAACCCCCGTATTCGCGTTCTCCGGATTCGCGGACTCACACATTCGCAGATTTCTCTCGGGAACGTTTCCCTGCATTATTCGCGGAAAATTCGCACATTCGCGGTATTTTTCTATGAGAAATATCCATAAATTCCTGGTTTTTTATCAATTTCACATAAAATGCACTTTTTGTGATAAAACTATTTAAAAAACCAAGTATGAAAATTTTTAGTGGCTTTTCTTGAGTTTTAACTAACAAAATAGCTGTTTTTAGCGTTTTTATAGGGGTTCCAAACATTCGCGGGTTCTAACTATTCACGGGGGGGTCTGGCACGCATCCCCGGCGAATACGGGGGGACCACTGTACTATCATTAATATGTTCGTATTATTGTTAAAAATTACCTATGGCAGTACAAATCTTTCTCCTATTCATCACTCAACTGATTATGAATGAATGTATGGAACCCAGACATATGATCATTGCTGGTACCAGGGAGGCCATTCAGTGTCACTGAATACTATGGGAAATACAGCAAAAGGATCTCCAGCTCAAAACCAAAATCAAAGGATAAGCAAACAATATGAAGTCATTAAAGATACAGAACGACTGTTTGCAAGCAGAAACTAATGCCACACTACGATGAAATTCTTAATTTTTTACTTTATATTTTTTCCATACTTATATAGTTTGTATATATTCTCTTATATAGCATTCATTATATAACAAGCCCCTTATTATGTAAAGCAATCTTACATCATATTCACAGCCCAAGAAGAGTCTACTTCAGACTCAGAGGTCTGGAAAAACTAAGCCCTATTAATAATGACTTCATATTCAACTACATACAATCGAAATTACTTTTACTTTTTCAAGAATCTTTTAAGCCACAATAAAATTATTTCTGACTCAGATAAAATAAACACTAAATATTTATGAAACCCAAAAATGTTACCATAGTTCAATACATCAAGTAAAATATTTAAAAAATCAAATACATAAAGTACAATATTAAAAAAAAAACACAAAAAAAAACAAGGTATTAAAGGATCTGCTTTGGTCTACTTGTTTTTGTATTTCAATACTATTAAGATTTTTCCATCCCACTAATTTTACTTTGGAGTCATCTGGACATTAAAATAAATTGTTTTGGACTTACTTTAATAGCAGTTACAACTAACGAATGGCATGCGCAAAGCCTAACCACTAAGTATAAGGTAAAAGGTGATTTTTGCAGCAATTTTTTTTACAGCTTTATCTTTTACAATGAAAGAAATATGGCACTTATTGTTCTACTACTTGATGAGAAATCTAATTACCTTGTCTCTGTCTCTTTTATCCGGTTGAGCGTTGAATGGCAATCCAGAAGGGGGCGGGGGTAAAGTGAGTTCGACTAAAGCAGGGGGAATGTATA
Organism: Macrobrachium nipponense; assembly: GCF_015104395.2. NCBI lineage: Eukaryota > Metazoa > Arthropoda > Malacostraca > Decapoda > Palaemonidae > Macrobrachium > Macrobrachium nipponense. The sequence goes on from NC_087205.1 coordinate 88,631,724, forward strand.
TTGGATGTAGGGGAATAGGAACTGCCTTTCCCCAACCAAGTTTCATTTCAAAGCCATCAATATCCTTACCTGAAAAGGAAAAGCAATGAGCTAATAATGTTTTAACTATACAATTTATCAACAAATAAACATTGTCATTACTATAAAATCAAAACTACACAAATTGTCTTGCTAGATACACAACAGAAAAAGGACTCACTCTTGTATGAAACCTTGAAAACCTGAGTACCCCAGGAAAATTTTTGCCTGTATACTTCAAAAAATGTTTTGCCTCCAACAAAGTAACATCATCAAATCTTTATTTAAACCTGACCAAATGTTTAGAAGCATCAAAACTTACCATTCAGGGCAGCTAAAGCTCTCTCTCCATCTTTACGATTCATAAATGCAACAAAACCACAGTTACGTCCACGATTCCTCTCATCATCTGTACGTGGCCACATAATCTTGATTGAGGCTAGTGGCCCATACCTTCCAAATAGTTCCATCAATCTTTGCTCCGTAATCTGTTAAAAAAATTACCTTAAACTCAGGTACACTGTAATAAATGGCCCGCCCTCTAAGAATTTAATATTTTAACTCAGTTGTCTGGTTGTATCAAAAATACTCGGTTTGGTTAAAATCTTTTATATTTGGTCACAACAGTAACACTTCAAATGATATCATAAAAACATCAAACAAGAGCATGAATGAAACAAACCTTTGGGCTCAAGTTTCCCAGGTATAAATTTGTAGTTGTAGGGTCACCCGGATCAAAGCTTCCAATTTTTGCATCATCTGTTGGACAAAAGCATCATACATTAGCTAATAAAAATTTAGGCAAGAACAACTTGAACCAAACCATCAACTTACTCTACATTAAACTAGTGCAATTAATCTTGACTTATTAAACAAATATGATTTGCTCAAACATCAATATACAATACACTTGCCCTTGACACAAGCAGAGGATTGGTTCTTGAACCCAATGACCACCAACTTAAAATCAGCATATGTAACAGTGCCTTCTATGCAATGTTATCTGCATATGCATAACCTACTCACATCCAACAGTTTACTTTTTGTACATCATTTTAATTCTGCTCTTAGCAGCAAGTTAAATCATCATTAGTTTAATTTAAACTAATCACTAAGTCAACATTCTTGACCCTGAAAAGGCTTCTCCAAAGGATTTCCTTTCTTTAACTTTACACAGTTCCTCGTTGGACGAGTTGGCTATGTGCTCACCTACCAATTTAGTAATCTGAGTTCGATTCCCACTCTGCCAACATGGAATTGGAGGAATTTATTTCTGGTGGGTAGATTTCGTCAAGTTAATTCTCGTAATATACCTGGATGGAATGACTTGGTTCAAGATCTGTATACATACTCACGAGAAATGTTTTTACTGTGGAGGCAAAATGGTAGCCCGAGGGAAGGACACACTACATTACTAATGAGAGGCAAGAGCGCAGTTCAAACTTGCTCTTAAGCACTGCAGTTTAAATGGAAAACAACTAAGAGCCAATTTAATGTCTAGAAACTTAGAATCTGGTGATTATCCTCGTCTTTGGAAAGATATCCAGTCCTTAAATCCCAAAACTAAAAAGCTATCACAGAGAGTAGGGGAAGCAGTCGGAGACGAGGCTATCGCAAGTATGTGGGGCGATCACTTCAACAATATCCTGAATTGCATAAATGATCAAGATTCCCGAAGGGATGTAGATAACCTCCTTACTGACAACATTCAATTTCATTTTGCAGACCGTATTACGCCAGGTAACATCAGCGATGCCATAAACAGCCTACCTAATAATAAATCACCCAGCTGTAATGGTCTTCCTGCAGAGGCTTTCAAACTCTGCCATCAGATAATTAACATTCTGCTAGCTGCCCTATTTAATGTGTGCATAATTCACCAGTTTTTTCCAGGCTCCCTACTCTTAGTTCACTTGATACCATTAATCAAAAACAAGCTAAAGGATGCAGCTGACCCTGGCAACTACCAGCCAATTGCAATCACAACGATCGCATCGAAGATACTTGAGTCGGTTCTTCTAGTGAGACTTCTCCTTTCTACACACCACTGACAACCAGTTCAGGTTTAAAGCAAATCACTCAACCGACACCTGCATCTACATACGTAAAGAATTGCTGAACTACTACCTATCATCAGCCTCTCCTGTTTTCCTTTGTTTTGTGGATGTGAGAAAAGCATTTAACAGAGTAAACTACCTGAAGCTGCATAAAAGAGGCACACCCCTATATCTAATTGGCATTTTACATTGCTGGTTCTCCACACAGCAATTCTGTGTCAAATGGGGTAACGTATTATCGTACACCTTCAGCTCCCTAAACGGGCTTCGGCAAGGGGGCATTCTCTCTCCATACTTGTTTAACACATACACAGATACCTTGAATGTCAAATTGAACTCACTCCCAATTGAATGCAGTCAATGAAACAACTATAAACAACCTCTGTTACACCGATGATATGCAGAGGAATTTGATATAATTTACAACGAAACTAAGACCCAGTGCATGTCGCTGCTCCCGAGATTGCTTAAGCATATTGCAGAACCACAAATTTTCCTCGGAAACCATCGGCTGGAATTTGTGCACGAATTTCTGTGTTTGGGGTCACATTATCACTGACGACCTAAAAGACACGGCAGACATTGAACAGAGGCATTGTAAGCCATGTGCAACTGGCAACATGATTGCAAGGAGGTTTGCCTTCTGTCAGCGAGACATGATACTGCTGCTCTTCCGCTCATATTGCTACAGTATCTATGGGTGTTCCCTCTGGACAAACTATACCCGAGAGACCATGAGACATATCACTGTTGTGCACAATGACATTTTGAGACGCCTCACAAACACTCCCTTCTACCACTCCGCCACATAGATGTTCATAGAAAACCACCTGGACAATTTAAAAATCATTGTAAGGCGAACAATGTCCAGTCTGGTAACCCGAGTGAGAAACCGCAGCAACTCGCTCATATAAAGCATCCTAAGGCATGAAGCAAGAAGACCTAAATTGTGGGAAAGATGGGAAAATGAGGCCTTTGTCCCCTAAAGGACTTAATCTCTGTATTGGCAAGATGTCATCTGCAAATTCTGTCATTATTATTATATTTATTGCTGATATTTTACTTTTTCATTATAACTATGAATACTATCATGTTAAGTTTTTTTTTTTCACATCCAATTTTCATATTTAGCTCTCTGGACCTGACTACTGTAACCACCTAAGGTCTCTAGTTGGAATTTAAGTTATATAATCTGTGCACTAACTGTTGTAACTCTCAATGCATTTTTTTTTCACCAATATTATTACTGTTATTACCAATATTATGATTACTATCTTTTATGCTACCTCAGCTATTTTGTGGATAAGTGCCAATTATTCAATTTTTTTTATCATGTTGTCTCATGTATCTAGATTGTGTATGTTACTGTCTGTATTTTGTATATTCCATGTATATGGCCCTGAGCTGAAATAAAGGATCTTAATACTAACTTCAATCAAAACATAGCCATTACCTGGAGTGGTGACTACTGCCATTTTGCAAGGCAAAAATCAAACTGCAACTGATCCAGGTTATCAAAGTAAGGCTTTCTTCTAAATGCAACCAATTTAACTAGTATACATCTTCCTATTAGCAAATCTATCAAAAGGATGGCAACTTTAACCCACAGTCTTTAGCAAACTTAGGATATTTTTATTTACAATGACAATGTAATACAGTGGATTTTTCTTTTTTGTAACATAATACAATGTCACATTCCAGCAAAAATACTGAACCTTTTGGTCTTTAATATAGTGCCAGGTATAGTATAACACTAGACATGATGGTTCCCTCTAAAGTCGATTTTTGTTAACATTTGACCTCCTAGAGAAGTTTATTATGTATTAAAAAAAAAAACTGAAAACCTGCTATAAATCTATTTCTAATTATTTCATAATATATAAAACCATAAACTTTAATAAGACTTTAAAGTAAAACAGATTTAGTATCAGGAATGTAAGACAAACTACTTAAAAGATTATTTCTTAACATAAAGTAATGCACATTATAAAAAACAAACCTCTACATTAAAAACAAAATTATATGAACTAACCCCCCCCCATGGCCCTTGAGGTTATGGTTTTATGATTACTACTTGACACAAACAAATTGTTTGTTTGTTCAGCGACCATCAGTCGAGGACAAACAAACTTACCCATACCAAGAAATCCAGGAATCTTGGGTTCTGGAGCTTCAAAACGACTAGTTTTTCCAGACTCTCGAGTTTGATACATATTCTTAATACGATGTCTTTCTGCTCTTTCTTCCTGTATGCTGTAAAAAGAAAATGCATTAAGTTTTTTTTTTCTTGAGAGCAAGTCACAACTAAAACAGAATTAAACTGGAAAATATACAACCATTTTCCTTTCCTTTTTTTTGTACAATTAATCCTTAATTGATGGATACCCTCATATGAGTAATACCAGGTTTTAAGTAGTGGATGGATTACCTCCAGGTGAGTAACAAATTATGCTCCATCGATTTGGAGAAATCAGGCGGGAAAGAGGTTCTAATAATTCAATAGCCCATAAATTTATGAACAGCAACTTTTAAACTGTCTCAGCTTGCTAATTCTAGGCATCTCATGATTCAGTTGTGTACTTGACTTTAAGGGGCACGTAGTGTCTCTCTCTCTCTCACACATGATGTCTTTTTATGCATTAGTTCATACCCAGGGATTGCTGCTGGTTTTAGTTCTTATCTTTTATAATAGTATGTCACTCATACTTGGGATAGAAAGATGCAAATAAATATTAGAAAAATTTGTATAGTACATATTCTAAAAAAGTTACTGCATCTTCGATCTCAGAAAATTTACGTAAATATTTTACAAAAAATAAACTAAGTATTTATCATTGATTGTAGTTCTCTCTGTTACGATATTGTGTTAGTTGTGATTATAATTTTACAATAAAATAAAATTACTAGAAAAAACATGTATAACTTGGCAAAATTTACAATCGTCTGGTAAAAGAGGGCCCATCAAGGGATTGAAAATAGCCATTTTCAACTTCTCGTGGAAGGTAAAGAGAATTTTAAATATTTTTTTTCTTTCGCCATGTGCATTTGTATGTCTTCCCTTTCCATAGATGTGTCTCTTCTTAAATTGGCCAACCTCAAAGTTTACGCATTCTGTGGTGGTGCTTATGTTTTTTTTTTTTTTTTTTTTTTTTTTTTTTTTTTTTTTTTTTTTAGCCTGGTTCTTAAGGGATAATTACTGTATTTCACACATGTTTTTTTTCAAATTTCACTGAAGAGATATAAACTAAATTACAAATGGAAGATAATTTGCATTTTTATTTAATAACAGAAATTTCAAGGCTCTTGCAATGTATAGATACACCAGCAGTGAATGCTGGTTTGGTTGCTGAAGCCTGGTAAAAAAGTAGTTCACTACTGACAGGTGAGGGGTGTGGGTTACTGCCCACTCACCTGTCTTCTCTTTTTTCCTTTGGCAAAAAGGAGCACACTCCATAATGGGCGAGAGGTTTCATTTCACAGTGCAAGATGAAACACTGCTCAGTGGTTATTCAAACACAAGGTTATGAACTCCAGCCACAAACCACACAGTTTGTGGAAAAGTCCATCCACAAAGAGATGAAAGCTTCCTAGTCAAGTGTATGAGCAGGGGAAGGGTGACTTCTGTAACCTCCTGTATAAGCTAATGGGTTCCAGTGCCAGTTCGGTTCACCATGTCAAACTAAACTCTCAGAAACGTCCAGAAGAATTATGTCTTTTAAGTCTTCTGACAGGTGCTCAGTTGTGTGAGTAACCTGCGTCCACCTGACCAGCAGAAACACAGGTTGAACTGACTGTAGTTATAAGAAGGGCGGAAGTGTGGGGAAAAAGAATAGGCATCCAGCATATTTCTTCACCAACCATGGACATATACATGATGCATAAAACCAAGGACCAAATTAAACAAAAGCCTATAGATGTCCTATTATGTACAGGAAGGAAGCTCATCAAATTTCCTAAATACAAGTGCCAAGGGAGCTGCACCAAGAACAAAACTCCACTTCTCTAGGAAGAAAACAATATTAGTGACTGTCATTATGAAGATGTGCCTGAACTTGCTCATATGGAAGGGATTGAGGTAGTAGTAGTCATGGTCAGATATTAAACATCTGCTATTTTAAGATAAATGGTTTTTATCGAACAACCAACGTTGTGTAATATACAAACAAACTGTTCAATCCAATTACACACTGCAGCAAGTATATTTTACGTAAGCTGTTATGTACACATGTTTACAGATCGCAGACAGCTTAACAGCTGTCAGTACATAAATACAGATGGTCATTCAACTTCATTCCACTTGAAAACATGTTCTCTTGCTTTGTGTCTTGTAAATCATAACCAAACACTTATACAAATGTCTACGGAGGCCCCTTTCCCCTGCACAATTTCCCAAGTCCTCCAATGCATTATCAAGTGTATATGTAAAATAATGACAAGAAGGCACATTTATGCTCTCTATACTCATGGTGAAGATATTCTGTTGCACATATTTAGACACCCTTTACCACTGACTACAGTGCCCCTTGTGAAGTAAACTGATATGCAGGTAGCTAAAATAATTACTAGGCATGCATTAAGTTCACCACAGGGGATCTGAGATGTGGCTTGCCATGGGTTAAAGGATTAAGCAATTTCATACCCACCTCCCATGCCACAATAATGTGGATCCATTTTGGTTATAAAATTAGAGTAGGCCATGAATGAAATGGAATACAAAATTTAGGCATAAGGCCATTTGTTGGAACTTATGTGGTCATTCAGCGTTCAAAAGGGAAACCGAGTCATAAAAGGTTTTAAAAGTGTAAGAGGAGGAAAACCTCGGTTACACTATGAATCAAAAGTTAAGAGAGGATAGAAATATGAAATGGGATACAAAGAATATGAGCATTGATACAATATAATGAATGAAAAGATTGCATCTAGGGGCCAAAGGGATTACAAATAACCTAAGAAATGCCTACAGTGCACCAAGTGAGGTGCATTGACAGCACTAAACCCCTACGGGAAGGTGTATGCTAGGAATAGAGAAGAACTAGCCAAAGTAGGTATGTTCTTTACAAACTTGCATGGATATCACTAGGATGAGTTCCACACAGAATGAGGAATATTATGGGGCTATATAAATTATATATATATATATATATTAAAAATTATATACATATATATATATATATATATATATTATATATATATATATATATATATATATATATATATATATATATCATATATATATATATATATATATATATATATATTATATATATATTAATCTATATCTATATCTATATCTATCTAAAAATATACATATATATATAATATATATATACCAGCTCATATAATATATTATATATATTATATATATATATATATAAACAGAAACACTGCATTTATAAAAAAAAAAAAGGGAAAAAAAGTATTTATCTACACTAACCTGTCAACCTACATTCTCCATAGGTCTTCTAGATGCAGTAGTTAACCATGGATGTAATGCTTTCTACCTCTTTTCATCACACTTTTTTTTTTCTACCTGGGAATCTAATTTTAACCTCTAACTGAATACCTTACAAATCTCCAAATGACACAGGTGACCTCAGACTACCTTATAGTAAAGGACTTGGCATATACTAAATAAATAGCTATAATCTTTATAATCATATAATTGAATGAATGTGGTTATCAGCCCTACAAACACATAACCACTATACACCCAATTATACTAGAAATACAAGATTTACCATTAAACTTAAACAACAATTTTACTACTGGTATTAGGTATCATTATCCTAATCTGATTGAAATATTTTATAATATCAACTTACATTTTTAGCTCCTCTTTAAAAAGTTCCAAATTACTTTTCTTTTTTTCTTTCTCTTTTTTCTTGCCTGGTCTATCAGGCTTATCCCGATCACCCCTGGGCGACGTCGATGCATACTGAGCTGCTTTTTCTGCACTGGAGAACTTTTCCGCTAATTCTGCAAGCTTCGATGTAGGTTTGTATAATTTTCCTTTTTCCTTAGTATCCTCCTCTGAAATGCCCAATTTTCATTATTAATATATTTGAAAAGCATTTCCTAAATAAATTGACACTTAAGAGCATAAAAA